>NC_066581.1:28013031-28348864 GCF_024323335.1 Lathyrus oleraceus | reverse complement strand
ATCTTCTTCGAGAGTATTCAGATGTGTTTGCTTGGTCCTATCAAGACATGCCTGGTTTGGATTCTGAGATAATGGAGCATAGATTGCCGTTGAAGGAAGAATGCCCGCCAGTTAAGCAGAAGTTGAGGAGAACGCATCCTGATATGGTAGTGAAGATAAAAAAAAAAGTGCAGAAGCAGATTGCTACCGGTTTCCTTGTGACCGCCGAGTATCCGCAATGGATGGCTAACATTGTGCCTGTGCCGAAGAAAGATGGAAAAGTTTGCATGTGTGTTAACTATAGAGATTTGAATAAAGCCAATCTGAAAGATGATTTCCCTATCCCACACATTGATATGTTGGTAGATAACACTGCTAAATTCAAAGTCTTTTCATTTATGGATGGATATTCCGGATATAATCAGATTAAGATGGCACCCAAAGATATGGAGAAGACCACATTCATTACACCTTGGGGAACATTCTATTATAGAGTGATGTCTTTCGGTTTAAATAATGCTGGTGCAACTTACCAAAGAGCAATGACTACTCTTTTTCATGCTATGATGCATAAAGAGATTGAAGTTTATGTCGATGACATGATTGCTAAATCAATTAATGAAGAGGAACATGTTGAGCATTTGTTGAAGCTTTTCCAACATTTGAGAAAGTATAAACTCCGCTTGAATCCCAATAAGTGTACTTTTGGTGTTCGTTCTAGTAAGTTGTTGGGCTTTATTGTCAGCAAGAAGGGTATTGAAGTTGATCCCACCAAGGTCAAAGAAATACAATAGATGCCTGAGCCCAAAACTGAGAAGCAAGTCAGAGGTTTTCTCGGCCGCTTGAATTATATCTCAAGATTAATTTCACACATGACTGCCACATGTGCGCCTATATTCAAGCTTCTTCGGAAAGATTTGTCTTGTGATTGGACCGAAGTCTGCCAGAAAGCTTTTGACAGTATCAAGGAATATCTTCTTAAGCCTCCGATTTTGTCTCCGCCTGTGGAAGGAAGACCATTGATCATGTACTTAACTATGCTTGAAGATAGTATGGGTTGTGTTCTAGGTTAGCAAGATGAGACTGGAAAGAAAGAATTCGTGATTTACTATCTCAGTAAGAAGTTCACCGACTGAGAGACTCAATATTCTATGCTAGAGAAGACTTGTTACGCATTGGCTTGGGCTACTAAGCGTCCGCGTCAGTAGATGTTGAATCATACCACTTGGTTGATATCCAAAATGGATCCAATCAAGTATATATTTGAGAAGCCTGCTTTAACTGGGAGAATTTCCCGTTGGCAGATGTTGTTATCAGTGTATGATATTGAATACCGATCTCAGAAAGCAATCAAAGGTAGTATCTTGGCTGACCATTTGGCTGACCAACCAATTGAAGATTACCAATCAGTGCAGTATGATTTTCCTGATGAAGAGATCTTGTACTTGAAAATGAAAGATTATGATGAACCATTGCTTGAAGAAGGGCCAGAACCTGGTTCCCGTTGGGGCATGGTATTTGATGGAGCTGTTAATCAATATAGAAATGGCATTGGGACAGTGATCATTAGTCCTCAAGGCACACATCTACCATTTACTGCTAGGTTCACTTTCAAGTGTACAAACAATATGGCAGAATATGAAGTCTGCATTATGGGGATCGAAGAGGCCATTAATCTCAGAATCAAGTATTTAGATGTCTTCGGAGATTCCGCTTTGGTTGTAAATCAGATCAAAGGTGAATGGGAGACGAATCAACCCGGTTTAATACCGTATAGAGATTATGCAAGGAGGATTTCAACTTTCTTTACAAAGGTTGAGTTTCATCATATCTCTCGAGATGAGAACCGGATGGCAGATGCTCTTGCAACATTAGTGTCAATGATTATAGTGAAGTATTGGAATGAAGTTCCCAATTTGACTATGATGCGTCTTGATAGACTAGCTCATGTGTTTGCTATTGAAGAGGTTAAAGACGAGAAGCCGTGGTATTGTGACATCAAGTGTTTCCTTCAAAGTCAGATTTACCCGTCTGGGGCATCTTTGAAAGATAAGAAGACCTTGAGAATATTAGCTGGCAATTTCTACATTAATGGATATGTATTATACAAGAGAAATTTCGATATGGTTCTTCTCAGATGCGTGGATAGATACGAAGCAGGCTTGTTGATGACTGAAGTGCATGAAGGTGCCTTTGGTACTCATTCCAATGGACATGCAATGGCAAAGAAGATGTTGCAAGCAAGTTACTATTGGCTGACAATGGAATCCGACTGTTGCAAGTTTGTGAAGAAATGCCACAAGTGTCAATTATATGCAGATAAGATTCATGTTCCTCCGACACTATTGAATGTTATCTCTTCCCCGTGGCCTTTATCCATGTGGGGAATTGACATGATTAGGATGATTGAGCCCAAAGCTTCGAATGGACATCGTTTCATTTTAGTGGCAATTGACTACTTTAAAAAATGGGTTGAAGCGGCACCGCATGCGAATGCAACCAAGCAAGTTGTTGTAAGGTTTATCAAGAATCAAATCATATGTCGTTATGACGTGCCAAGTAAGATCATTACTGATAATGGATCGAACTTGAATAATAATATGGTGGAAGCTCTTTGCAAAGACTTCAAGATTGCACACCATAATTCTTCTCCCTACAGACCCAAGATGAATGGAGTTGTTGAAGCCGCGAACAAGAACATCAAGAAGATTATTCAAAAGACGGTTGTCTCGTATAAAGATTGGCATGAGATGCTCTCGTTTACTTTGCACGGGTATCGTACATCCATCCGCACCTAAACAGGGGCAACCCCTTTCTCTCTTATTTATGGTATGGAAGTAATGCTCCCCGTAGATGTTGAGATTCCTTCGCTACGTGTGCTAATGGAAGCCAAGTTGACTAAAGTTGAATGGTGTCAGGCCAGGTATGATCAGCTGAATTTGATTGAAGAGAAGAGATTAACTGCCATGTGTCATGGTCAGTTATATCAGCAGAGGATGAAGAAAGCTTTGATAAGAAGGTCAGACCTCGTGTATTTAGAGAAGGTGACCTTGTGCTCAAGAAGAATTTATATTTCAAACCAGATTCTAGGGGCAAATGGACTCCTAATTATGAAAGCTCATATGTTGTTAAGAGAGTCTTTTTAGGCAGTGCTTTGATTCTTACAACTATGGATGGTGAAGAGTTCACTCGTCCTGTGAATGCAGATGCAGCCAAGAAATACTTCGCCTAAAAAAAGAAAAGAACAGCTCGCTAAGTTGAAAACCCGAAATGGCGGCTTAGGCAAAAAAGGATCGTCTCGGTGGATTGAAAACCTGAAAGGGCGATCTAGGAAAAAATTAGAGACGTAAAACAGAAAAGTGTATACCGATAGATTGAGTACCCCACCTGTAGCGGTGTATTCGTCGCTATATGATTTATCGATTAAACCATAAGCAAGGTATACAATGAAATTTCGAGTCGCCACCGCACTTTTATTTATCCAAAGGACTGGCTAAAAAGCGAACAAAATCCTAAGAAGTTTTACACGTAGAAAACTAATAAAAAGATCAGAGATTCTGGGTAAGGGGTTGTGACGGTGTATTCGTCGCTATATGATCTATCGGTTAAATCACAAGCTAAGAGATACCTTGAAATTTCGAGTCGCCACCGCACTTTTATTTATCCAAAGGACTGGCTAAAAAGCGAACAAAAGCCTAAGAAGTTTTACACGTAGAAAACTAATAAAAAGATCAGAGATTCTGGGTAAGGGGTAAATTACGCAATGGGAAGGTGTTAGGCACCCACTACGTCCTAGGTACTCCTAGGGAGCCCTTTTCACACTTGTTATGCTAAATTGTTATTTGTTATGACAAAAATATTGTGCAAACATGATTGGGATGATAAGAAAAGAATATACAATTTTTTATTATTATTGGGTTCGAACGGATGAACCCGTTGCCTACGTACCTTCCATCAAAGGTAAGGATCAGAACGCCGTAGTTCGGCTAAAAGATTTCCAAAAGTTGGTGGATTCAGTTTTAAACACAAGCACTGAGGCTTTTCATTATCAATGGGAGAACACTCGACCAAAAACAACATCCACCACGCGAGGATAGCTTCGACGTACTAGAGGGGTTAGCCCTGTTTGAAGTACGGAAGTCTTACTGTCGACTCACTAAGGATAGGCAAGATTTACATCAACCACAAAGATAATTGAAACCTATGGCTAATGTGAAAAGATTAATGGACAAAGCCAAAACAAGTGAATGAGTGAAGTTAATTGATTGTGATTATGAAAGTGAAGTCAAAGTATGATTAAGATTGATTCAGAGAAGTATTATGAAATGGAGTTTTGAAAAAAGGTCAAGGACTTGAGTCCAGGTTTTTAGTTAGAAAAACATGAAGATGTTTGCACAACACTTATGTCAAGTTTGAAAGATAAAGTGTGAAAAAGTCTAGGACATAATGAATGATGAATGGATGAAGATGGATAGTAAAACTTCTTAGAAGGTTCACTTCTTGAAATCATATAGCAGATGATTCAAGTGTGTCCTTTGGAATGGAAATTAATAATTAACAAACAAGCAAAGCAAGCAAAAGCGGATATCGGATGCCAATCAATGGGCTTATACCAATCTCCTAAAACAAAACGGGATATCAGATGCCACTCAATGGGCTTACACTGATCTCCACAGAATGAAACAAGAATGAGAGATGGAATGGGAATATGGAAGTCAACTGCCAATCTGTCTGGACTTAGGTTAACTCCACACACATGATCATAGGAATACCAATGCCTCATTGCAGGGACTTACAAGGATCCTCACATACAGGAACAATGCAACATGAGATGATGAGAAAACAAATGCCAACTTGCAGGGACTTACAATTGCAATTTCTCATACAATCAAACAAATCAACTTATGATCACAGGAAAACAGATGCCAACTTGCAGGGACTTATAACTGTATCCTCACATAGACAAACAAAAGCAAAACATGGATGTAAGATGCCAATCTGTCTGGGCTTACTCTAACATCCACAGTATGATCCTAGGATAACAAACGCCAACTTGCAGGGACTTACAGTTGTATCCTCACATACAAATAAACAAAGCAATGAGCAGAGATAAGATGAGTGGCCAAAGTGATGGTCTTATACTCACTTCCATGTCATAGGAGCAAATGCCAAAAGAGATGGACTTACAATTGTCCTCAATGGGTAAACAATCAATGATAGCACACCACAGCAAATGAGATGAGCATGCACTAATGGCAATTGATGATGATGATAAATGCATAGCATACAGGCAAGCAAGTGCACATGAAGCAATCAATCAATCAATGAATATCAAACAGCACACTCTATAACCAAACAATGGGGGCTCACACAAGAGGGTTTGACTTTGAAAGTCCACTGTAATAGGTGAAGGTCGCTCTTAACCTGGCCATTGAGGGGCTCAGGTGAAGCAGATGAAAAGGAGATGAGGGGTGTGCCTCATTGCTTCTATCTCAGATCAGAGAGAGCATAAAAGAAAGTGTGGGAGTTCAGAAAGATGGAACTCTTTCCCCTTTTATTGACTCGATTAGATCTTGGGTTTTTGTCTCAATGCTTCAACCATGTAATGGGAGCAAAGAGAGGACACACTGAATAGTGGGGGATAGATTACTTATCCCTACCTTCCACCAATTGCCTCAAATGAGGACTTTTCCTGCTTAGGACAAATTTAAACACTCACAGGCATTGCCTCTTAAGGAGGACTTCAGACAGTTTGCCCGGTCAAATAACAGACCGGGTCTCCAGACTACATGAAGAAGAAGTAATTATACCTCAAAGCAAATGCTAAAAAGCAAAGCAAGCAAGCAAGTTCAAAGAACTTAGGCAACTAAAGTACCTGAAAAAGTCAAACTTATTAGTAAACAAGTCAACAGTCAAAATCAAAAGAAAATGAACCAAAAAGTCAACCACAGAGGGACCAATTGTGCAAGGCACAAAGACTCAAGCATATGAGTCAACCTACAAGACAAAGGTTAGCACATCATATAATTCAACCCAAACAAATATTTGAATGATCCTCAAGGCATTGGTGCTGAACCTGAAACAGATGAACTCAACATAAGCTCAAAAGACCACTAGGACTAGCCTAGGGTCAAAGATGAAAGAAAAAGTCAAGGCAGCAAGGAAAAGTCAACCCAAACCAAGTCTAAACCTTCAAGAAGCATTCTCAATTGGATTCATAATTATATCATGCATCATGGTCATTTCATATGCAAAAGGATGCAAAGCATGGCAAGAGAAGCATACAAAAGTCAACAGCAAAGACTTCATTCAAAAGTCAACTCAAGCATTTTCAAAAATCATGAAATAAATCACACTCAATCCTAACATCTAACATGGTATACATGTAAAATTTCATGGCATTTGGATGAGAGGAAGGCAGTCAAGTAAAATCATGAAATTAAACCAAATTCAAGTAAGCATAATGAAAGTCAACAAACATGGGTCAACTTCAAAAAATCATATCAATTTGAAAACAGAAGAGAAATGAATGAGATTAACACCAATGCAAAGCTCAAGGAGTCTAGTTATCACATATGAAATTTCATGGTCATACAATAAGATTTGAGAATTTCACAAAAGATTTGGCAAGGCATAGCACAAAAAGTCAACAAGTGACCAAGTATGGAAGAAAATTCTCAAACAAATGGAAAACAGCAAGATTAATTCCAAGAAAATTCATACACAAACTAGACATGTGATAGATGATTCATGCAAAATTTGGAGTCATTTGGGTGTGGGGAAGTGTGTGAACAAAATTTGTGAAAATACATGATCATGGTATGCCACCCAATGCAATACACAACTTCAAAAATTCATAGCTCCCAATCCACCAATGATAAATGCACAAAGTCTATATGGAAATGAAGGTCAATGTGTCTAGTTTCACCACAAAAAATTTCAAAGGCAATGGATGCAACATGACAATTTCACAAAAGATTTGGCACAAAGTATCATTTTGGCATACATGTCAAGAAAATAATTATCATTAAAAATCCAGAACAATGGAAAATTAATTAAAAATCACAATCAAATACTAGACATCTTCATGAGTTTAATGCAAAAAATCCCACAATTTTTGGAGTTGAAATGAATTCAAAATGAATTGTGGAAGTTGGATGATAAATTGGTGCAAGCATGAGCAAAAGGCATAGCAAATGGTCAAACCAAGGTCAAAGCAGTGGCACAAGCGTAAATAGTGCAGTCACTTAGTGAAACGACTGCGCTTAAGGGGAGAAAACGGAATGTTCTCATTGGCTCCCAGCCAATGGAACAGTGGCATGCGCAGCAACAGCCAATGGGCTTCGAGTTTTCTGGGTTCATCATAACCCTTAGGGTTTTAGCATAGCAGCATGGCATTTGCAACATTCAAGCAATCAACATCATACAAAATTCGACCAAGCAACAAAATCATGCAATCATCATGTAGGCAATGTTAACCAACAAACAGAGTATGAAACAAAGTGAATTTCTGGACATGGTTATGTTCATGCGAAACAGCAGTAGGGTATACATGTAGTTACCAACATCCACACCAAAACAAACAACAGCAAACAACTGACATGGCATTGGCAATGTTTACACATCAAACAAACAATAGCATACCACATGGCATGGAAATAACTGTCAGGGTATTGGTTTCAAAAACAACAGCAACAACCATCATCATGTTAGCATTATAAACAAACATTAAGCAACAGCATAGTATGGGTAATGTTCCTACTGCAATCAAACAACAGCACGCATGTATACATGGTTTTCAGGACAATGCTCATGGGATTTCAAAAAATGCAGCATGGTTTTGTCAGCAGTAGTGTCATGTGTGCATTAACATCCAAACAGAACAGGCAGCAGCATGGTAATGGTATGGCAACATCAAGCAACATCAACCAATCGACCAAGCAAACAAATAGCAGCATGTGGATTTTATGAGCAAGTTCAAAACAGCAACAAAGCATATTCATCATCCAATGAACCAAACCAGACTAAGCATACAACAACATAGCATAATTAGTATGGCAGCTTAAAACATATGGATTTTCATGGGCATATCCAAAGCAACAGCAGGGCATGACCAAACAACAAAACAGCATCAATAATCCAACCAGCCAAAACAACAATCATCATGGAACATCAACCAACATTGGAACAAGCATGCTCATGGGGATGTTCATGCTGCAACCCAAACAAAAGCAGACAACAGCACACAACAGCATACAACAGCATGGATTTAGCAAGCAAGGTTTAATCAGCATGACCAACAAATCATATGGATTTTCATGGGCCAGTTCAAGACAGCAACATCATGCATTCATTATCCAACTCATCATCAGAGAAAAAAAAACGAATTCCAACAGCACCTCATAAACAAGCATGGCCATGAACATTCGTGCAATCATCAAACAACCATCAAAACAAAATCACGCAAGCAGTATGGTCTTAGCAGCATCAGGTGTTCATCAACGTCCAAACAAATTTAAACAATAAACACACAACAGTACAGCATGGTCCTTTAAGCAATCATCATGAACAACAGACATAAACCAACATCAAAGTCAAACATGGCCATGACATTCTATCCTCATGCAACACTTGAGAGCAACTAAACAGCAACAAATATGGGATTTTTCTGGTGAAGGGTAATGTTTAAATGCAACAGTATTCGCCAAGTTCATGTTTAACCATTAATCATGAACAATCAATCATAACCAGAATCAACAACAATCAAGCATGGTAATGAATATTTATCATTAAGCAACATCCAAATAACAACAAAACCAAACACAACAAGTGGAATGCTGGAAACAGTATGAGGGTTTCAAAACAACAGCATGCCCTCATCAATAATATGCAGAATCAACAAGAATCAACATGCCTAGAAATCAACCATACACCTATCAATAGCTTCATCAAACTAAGTACAAACATCATATAGCAATGGTTTTCAAGAAATCACAACCATATGAGCAAATCGATGGATAGTGCATTTGTACACAAAAATGAAACTCAAGATTTCTTGGCCAAACCACAACCAAATCAAGCATGCTTTAGTTCATTAGAAACAGCTCAAAAAGATCTTTCAGAAGTACATCATGGCATGGCAAAAGAAGGGATTCGAAAACTTACTTAGTTTTGAAGCAACTCAAGATGCAGTGAGGTATTGATGGTATCGTGTTGAAACAGATGGTCCTTGAGCTTTGTAGTGCTGGATAATGATGCTTTTCTAGCTCGAGAAAACTTGGAACCCTTCAAATCTCAAGTTGCCATTTCATGTACATGAGGAAAACAGAGTGAGAAGATGGCTGTGATGGTGATGAGTAATGCTTGAATGAGCTTCCCAATACTGTCTAAGTCATGGAACAATGAAGGTTGTTCAGGAGTTTTTTGGTGGTTTGTGCAGGAATCTCGAAAATGCCAAAATGCAAGAAGGAATGAAGTCAGGAATTTCTGTGTGTAGGCTCTAAAAACTAGGGTTGGAAAATGCTCAGAATGAGCTTTATATTCTCTGTTTATCCTTGCCTAATCATGTTGTAAATTGGTTTAGCTTAATGAAGGCCAATTGCATTTTTGCTAAGTGGAAGAATGTGGAATTGGAGGGGTAAGTTAATGGTCGAAATGGGCCTGGACAAGCTGTACAAGACATTTGCAAAGGCTGTTTTTAATCTGCTGCAGAATGCTGTACTGCTTGTACTCTTATAAAGCCAAATGCACAATTTTGCCAACTTTGAATTTTAGGTTAAAATGATGGTAAAAAAGTGGTATGATGATGGTTTTGAAATTGGAACAAGTCACAAATGTGATATGGAACATTTCCCAATTGACCAAATCAAGAAAAAGTCAAAAACTCAAAAAGTCAAAGTTTGGTCAAACTTTGAATTTAAATGAGAAAGGTCCAAAAATGCCATTTTGAATGGTAAGGTTTTAGGTCATGAAATTTATATTTTTGGAAAGAGGATGAAAAATGTGGTTTGTAGGAAAAAACCCCACCAAATTTGGCCTTATGGTTTGAGAGTTATGGCTTGTTGAAGTTCAAAAATTGATGAAAATGATTTGATCATATCTTGACAACCACACATGGGATTTGAGAGTTCTTGGACTTTTTGAAAATGGGAGAACAAGATCTTCAACTTTCATGTTGGGCAAAAATTCATTTGGAGCTTGTATCATGATGTAAGTTGAGGATCAAGAAGTTTCCATTTTTGGCAGTTGAAATTACAGGTCCACTTTCTATTTCTGGAAAATTTTCTGATTGGCTTGATTTTCTTCCATGATGAGGTTTGACATGATAGATGAGGCTTATACAAGCATGAATGAACTCTTTCAAATCAATTCCACCCATCAGATCACTGATTAAATCAACTGTTGACCAAGTTTGACTTTTCTAGGGTTTTGAATGATTGGAGCATTTCTGATGAATTCCAAACCCTAATTCCTTGAGAACTTGACTTCAAATGATGTCTCAAGTTGTATGAACTTGTGATTAATGATCATGATGCCCAAATTCTGCAAGAATGGCCACCATCCATTGCTTTGACTGATCAATGACTGACTTTGACCTAATTGCTGATGATTGCTTCAACTGCAAGCAACAAGGTTAGCCTGACAATATTTTTGTACTTTTTGAATGATAAACATATGAAAGGCAAAGATATACAAATGCAAAGTATGCTTGGTGATCAAGAAACAAACCCACAAGGCAACCAACCCACTAGGAGGGGACAAAGGCATGCAATGATCCTTGAGGCCATGATATGATGTGATATGGGCCATGAGGGATCTTAGGGCCCAAAATTGGGGTCTTACAGATGCCCCTATTTAAGGTCATTCTAGCCGGAGAAGTGAAGTTTAGAAACCTTCAACTCGACGCGGTAGAATGGGCTTAAATAACAGTAATGAGACAAATTTTGGTCCCTAAGAGACCTCATGATGCAGATGTATGCATGCAAAAGACACAAATTCTGTGGGGAATATGATTCACACAGAAGAAAAGACGATCCATCGGAGTAATATACTCACCAGGAACAGAGACTCTAACCAGACTCTATGGGGATAATAAAAGAAAAAGAAATGTGTGAACAAGACACGACTCTAAACTGGGGAAAAACAAAACTGACATAACGTGAACAAGACACGACTCTGATTAGAAAAACAGAAAACAGACTGGAGAACTCACTGGGGAGTGAAGGACTCATACTGGGAAAAGAATTCCAAATGGAAAATAAATCCATTGGAGAGACACAAGCTGACTCCTGGGGAGAAGCAACAAAAAAAACTTCACTGGGGAAGTAACAAACAAAATGAGATGTTAACGGTATAAGGGTAACAAAAACAGGAAGGAACACCAAGGATACCGGGTTGTAGGTATGTAATAGGTGACCGACCAAAGACGTGAATTGGTGTGTGTTCCAAAACACTCATCATCCTGAAGAGAGCGAAAGCAAACTTGTTTATAGGATGGATATTCAATTCCACAAGGAAAATGAATCTTACTCTGAGGGGAAAACAACAAATGATTGACCCAAGAGTGAATGAGACATATTATTCATTACCGGCAGACCGTGAATAATATACTCAAAAGGAAAATTATCCTGAACCGGTTACTGGGTTGTTTAAGGATAAAATCCGAAGACGTGAATTGGTTTGTGTTCCAAGACACTCATCATCCGAAAGAAAGCTAGAACAGCAGACTTGTTTAAAGGATGGTCAAAAAAACGTGAATTGGTGTGTGTTCCAAGACACTCATCATCCTGAACGCAAACTGGTTAAAGGATGGCCAAAAACGTGAATTGGTGTGTGTTCCAAAACACTCATCATCCAAAACGCAAACTGGTTAAAGGATGGGCAAAAAACGTGAATTGGTGTGTGTTCCAAGACACTCATCATCCGAAAGAAAGCTAGAACAGCAGACTTGTTTAAAGGATGGCTGAAAAAACGTGAATTGGTGTGTGTTCCAAAACACTCATCATCCTGAAGAAAGCTAGAACAGCAAACTTGTTTATAGGATGGACATTTGATTCTGTAAAGAATGCAAATCTTACTCAATTGGGGAAACAAACAAAGTGTTCGACAAAAGAGTGCATGAGATATATTATTCATAGCCGTCAAAACGTGAATAATGTACTCGCATGGAAAGTTATCCTGAACCGGGTACTGGGTTGTTTATAGGATAAGATCCGAAGACGTGAATTGGTGTGTGTTCCAAAACACTCATCATCCAAAACACGAATTGGTTAAAGGATGGCTATTCGATTCTACAAAGAATACGAATCTTGCTCAGTTGGGGAAAATCAACAAAGGATTCCAACCAAAGAGCGCATGAGATATATTATTCATAGCCGTCAAAACGTGAATAATAACCTCGCATGGAAGATTATCCTTAACCGTGTTGTAGGTTGTTTATAGGATAAGATCCGAAGACGTGAATTGGTGTGTGTTCCAAAACACTCATCATCCAAAACACGAATTGGTTAAAGGATGGCTATTCGATTCTACAAAGAATACGAATCTTGCTCAGTTGGGGAAAATCAACAAAGGATTCCAACCAAAGAGCGCATGAGATATATTATTCATAGCCGTCAAAACGTGAATAATAACCTCGCATGGAAGATTATCCTTAACCGTGTTGTAGGTTGTTTATAGGATAAGATCCGAAAAGAAAGGCATCGGGATACCAGAATAGGTATATCATGATGACTAATCAAAAGGAGCAGCAGACATTACCGACAAAAGGGTACATGAAAGGCGAACTGCTGAGGATAATTTGCGAGCATCCGGCAATTATCCAAAGAAGACTAGCTGGGGATACATTGATAAATAATCAATGATCCGGGGAACAAATCACTAGCATACGGTGAAAAGACCCACTGGGGATAAAATTGCTAGCATACGGCAATTATCCACAAAAGACTTGCTGAGAATATAAGTGCTGATCTGAGCAACTTATCCAAGCAAAGGAAAATCAACATCAAAGACTTAGATGGAGATAACCACAAAATTAGGGTTTACATCTACCGAATACGGGGTAGAAGACCAACAACTCCGCGTGGGGATAGAACAAATCACAAATCCGCACGGGAAACCAAAACAGGGTTTATAACAAACCACAAACTGCTGAAGAGCAGGAAAATAGGATTTACAACTACCGGGTAGTAGGTAGAAAACCAAAAAACTCTGGCTGGAGAATAAAAGGTGTATAACCACAAATTCTGTTAAGAAAGCCAGGAAAGATAGGACTTACAACTGCTGGTTTGTAGGCAGAGGCCCAAAAACATTCCGCTGGGGAACAACCCACTGGGAACCACAAGATATCTGACAAATAGCCAATTCGGGAACGATCCGAAAAGACAGACTGAATAAAGACACGTCCTAATGAGGATGTAACTCAAATAGGAAAATCCATCCCAATTTATGTGTTGGGAGAGAACGGAAGAAACCGTCATCCACGAGGATATATCTCAGTGGGGAACTGCAGAAGAAAAGACAACATATTTTCTGCTTATGGGGTTGACTCTATATGGAGAGATTTAAAACACCCGACATCTGCTTGGGGAGATCTGTAAAGAGATCTATATCACCAAAGCAGGAGACACGACAAACAAAAGATATATGGCAAGAAATGCAACATGAATATCTGAATGTTTATGAATATGCATGAATATGCGTGATTTATGTTTGATGAATGCTGACAAAACAGACAATTCTAACACAAACAGGTTCAGGAACCAAACGTCCGGTATTATACTTCCAGGGAAATAAACCAACTGGAGAGCCCATCTGCGGAGATCTACGTGCTGTAAAGCAAAGATCTGCAGGTACTGCTGAAGAAGCAGAGAATCAGAGATATCAGGAAACAATCCCAATCAGGGTACAGAAAGTCACAACGGGCAAGACAGCCACCAAGACAAATCTGTAGGGGAACAAGAGAAATCCCAAAGTATATCTGCAGGGGATCCCAGTGTCAACTGAGAAACAAAAAGGGAGTGTTGCACAAGCACAAACGGTTGTAGAAGCAAATCCATATAACTCCGCTGGGGGAATATCCGCTGAGGGAGAATGATGTCATCCAAATAGAATCTAACTGCATGAGCAACTCTACTGGGGAAAACTGTCGGCTACTCTCTTGGGAACAAGCCACTGAGGGAGGACAGATCAAACAAGTAGATTCTGCAACGAACCAACTCCACTTGGGGAGAATATACATAGCAAACTGATCACAACAAGTAGATTCTGCAATACAAGCCACTCTACTGGGGATCACAAACAGTCAGGAAATTAATCCGTTCACTGGAGGCTAGAGCCGTCATCCGACCATATCGGGATTGAAGGAGTATTCAACGGGCAAAAACTGCCACGACAAACAATCTGCAGACTAAGCTGAGGAAAAGATGATTGAAATACTGGGATACCAACCCAATCCACCATGGAGTAGGAAAATAAATCCTGCTCTGCTGGAGAGAATAACTCTGATGGAGAGATAGCAACAATTCCGCAGACGACTTCGCCGGGGAAAAGGTAAAGTACCGGGTATCAAACCACTGACTTACCGAATCTTCACAAAGAAAGCGATCGTGCTGAGGAAACAGACAAATCCTGCTGGCACACTGCATGGGGAAAAGCGGCAACAACTCCACTTGCAACCCTGGTGGGGATATTAATAACAGCTCTACTCGCGACTCCGAGAGGAGTATCAATCAATCAGTTATACTCATGACTGTGCTGAGGAGACAAATAAAGTCTGGGGATCTGACCCACTGGAGAAAGTGACGGGGCACCAAGGTGACAAACCATCAACCGCCGAAACTTCACAAGAAAACACCCATGCTAGGGGAAAACTGCTGCTGGAGGAAACAAAGTCTTCAACAACACTCTTGCGACTATACTGGGGAACAGCCCCAACAACAACTTTGTTTGAGGAACAACCTCAACAAAGATCTGAAGAAAGAAAATACCACCAAACCAGGAATATGAACGAATGTCTTACCTGTTGGGAATCATGCCACCCTCGGGAGAGCACTGAGATATTCTTGAGTATCCTTTCAATCTTATGAATATTCACTTTGTTTAAAACAAAATTTTGAAAAATTTGATTTGTTTAAAACAATGACATTTTATCAATTTAAAACATGCAAAACATTTGTTGAGTTGAAACAAATAAGAGTGCAAATAAATTGGATAAAAAGCTCAAATTGATTTGATAGAATGGTAGTCTGCAAATGGCAAGACTCCATAGATCTGTACAAATTTGAAATCAGTGATATATATTGGAAGAGGGCTACATTGAACATAATGATCCTTTCTCTACCAATTTGAATCTCGATGTATCCGAAGCTTCAGTTGATGACGAATCGAGAATCTTCTGACGAAATGACGACTGATGAACCAGAAAGTCTTGTCAGGATACAGTTACTTGCCAAATCCCTAATTTTTGCCTAGATTGCCCCAGAGTGAGGTACTCAATCTAGCGGGATGCAAATATATTCTTTTTTTTCAAGTCTCTAATTTTTGCCTGGATTACCCTTGCGGGTTCTCCACCGAGACGCTCATTTTTGCCTAAGCCGCCCTTTCGGGTTTTCAACTTAGCGAGCTATTCTGTTTTTTTCATTTGTTTTTTTTTTCATTTGCATATACTTTTTTTTTTAGGCAAAGTATCTCTTAACTGCATCTGAATTCACAGGACGAGTGAAATCCTCCCCATCCATTGTTGTAAGCATCAAAGCTCCGCCTGAAAAGGCTCTCTTAACAACATATGGACCCTCGTAGTTTGGAGTCCACTTGCCCCTGGAATCGGGCGCGAAAGACAAAACTTTCTTGAGCACAAGGTCACCTTCTCGGAACACGCGAGGCTTGACCTTCTTGTCGAATGCTTTCTTCATTCTCTGCTGATATAACTGACCATGACACATGGCAGTTAATCGTTTCTCTTCGATCAAATTCAACTGGTCATAACGACTCTGAATCCATTCAGCATCAGTCAACTTGGGACTTGAGGGTATAATTTTTCTTTTTTTCTTTTGGAAAAATTTTGAAAAAATTTTCCTGGTTTTTGCTTTTTTCATTCTTTTTTCCACCCTCTTTCTTTTTTTTTTTTTTTTTTATTTTATTTTATTTTTTTTTTTTTTTTTTTTTTATTTTTTTTTTTTTAATCCCCAGTTTGACTGGTTTGCTGATTCTTGATGATACAGCTGAATGAGCTTCTCTTGTGCTCAAGAAGGTGGGTAATCTCGTCAGGAATCCCCTTCAACATCATCTTCCTCTGCCTCAGATACAAGGACTTCAAGATTGGGAGATGGCATTGGATCATTATGTTCAATGGGTTTAGAAATCCCTGCATAATGATTCTGGATAATGAAAAGCTTTTGAATTTTAAACAAGCAAATCAGTTATGCAGATGAAAAAGCTGTTTTTGTTTGTTTTTCATGGTTTTTTGTGATCACTGATTTCATGCAAAAGCAAAAAGTGAAAACAAATGGAAAAACAAATGTTTGACAATGCATTAATTGAATGAAAACATCATTGTATTAAATGCTGCCAACAATGTCATCACTTCTCCTTTTGGCATGGGAGAAGGGTTTCAAACAAGGTGAACAAATCACGCTGACTTATGAATGACCGTAGGAACATCCACAGCGACCCAATTGTGGCAGACACCACCAGGAATGATGAAATTGTTCAGATCTTCTGCATCTTCTTCCAAGATAGCAGCAACTTCTTCTTCTGCAGGCTGATCAGCATGGATGAATCCTCCACTTGTGAACAAACCTAGCTCCTTAAGTGCCCCAGAACAGTAGCCAATGCCAGCCCGGGATCGGTTATCTTCAAGTTCAAGCACTTTCCCTAATCTAGCAACTGCACCACATTCAATGGCCAGTTTTGCATCACGGTAGGAAGTGAATGACGGAGACTTCTTCTCGATTGGTTTATCAATAGATAAAGCTTGAAACTGAGTTCCAACTTCATCCTCTGCATCAATGTACGAGAAAGAAGACAAATTACTGACCAGGAGAGCCTTTTCTCCCCCTACTACAACCAGTTTCTTGTTTTTCACAAACTTCAGCTTTTGGTGTAGGGTGGATGTCACGGCGCCAGCCTCGTGAATCCATGGTCTGCCCAAGAGACAGCTGTATGATGGGTGAATATCCATTACATGAAAAGTGATCTGGAAATCACTTGGTCCAATTTTGATTGGGAGGTCAACTTCCCCAATCACGGTCTTGCGCGACCCATCAAAAGCTTTTACAACAACCCCACTCTGCCTCATAGGAGGACCTTGATATGACAGACGAGAGAGTGTGGATTTTGGCAATACATTAAGAGAAGATCCAGTGTCCACCAACACATTGGACATTGCATCCGATTTGCAATTCATGGAAATGTGTAAAGCCATGTTGTGGTTTCTTCCCTCCTCAGGGAGATCAGCGTCACAAAAGCTCAACGTGTTGCAAGCGGTAATGTTTGCAACAATGCTATCAAATTGTTCAAGGGTGACGTCGTGATCAACGTACGCCAGGTCCAAGACTTTCTGCAGAGACTCCCTATGAGGCTCTGAATTCAGCAATAGAGAAAGAATAGAAATCTTGGAGGGCGTGTGTAGAAGCTGGTCTACAATATTGTACTCACTCTTTCTGATGAGCCTCAGCATCTCATCAGATTCTTCATCAACAATGCCGCTTGGGCCAACTACAGTAGCAGGAGTTTGTACGGAGGAGGGTTTGGCAACATCAAGTGCCGGATTCTGAACATTCACAGCATTCCCTACAGGGTGCACAACAGATTCAGAAGCAACAGCCTTGGCTTTGGCAGGTGCAGAAAATACACGACCACTACGGGTCAATCCACTGACGTCAGCAATATTGGTCACGGAAGTGGAAGGCAAAGGTGTCTCTACTCCATCCTGGACAGCGACAGGATTGTACCGGAAAGGTACGGCTTTATCAGAAGAATACGGCACAGGGCCGGCTGGCTTGATGATCAAAGCAGGTGAAGCCTTCGACTTGTTGCTATTATAGCGAATAACAACAGGCTCAGGCAATTTGAACACCGGGGAGATGACACTCACCTCTGGCTCAACAACATCCACATTGCGATTCTGGAGAATCTCAATGGTACCTTCATTCAACAGCATTTGAAGTTCACGGCGAACCTGATCACAACCCAAGCGATTGACGGAACAGACGCGGCACTGGTCATGGTTATGCTTCAAATAGCTGTGCTGACACAGCATCTTATGTAAATCAACCAACGACCGTCGGATATGGCTGACGTATTTAACCTTGTATTTCCTAAGGTCCTCCTGAATCATATTCACAGATTTCCCATGCGAAGGCAATGGGTTCCTGGTGACGTTCGGGTTGGAGTCTTCGAAACTCAGAATTTCGCTTCTCATAAGGTCTTGAACCTTAGTCTTCAGCTGGAAACAGTTTTCAATGTCATGGCCCGGAGCGCCAGAATGATAGACACAGTGCTGGTCAGGCTTGTACCACCACTGGGGGTTGATTGGAGTTGCAGGAGGATCTCTAGGAGACACCAACTTCCGCTCTATCAGAGAGGGATAGAGCTCTGCATACGACATCGGAATTGGATCGAAGCTGATCTTCTTCCTTTCATAACCCACGTTTGCTTGATTACTCGTATTCCCACGAGGCTGGTAAGCCTGTTGCTGTGGACGAGATTGTTGTTGATACTGTGGTTGCGGATATTGTTGCTGATGCTGATACTGCTGAGGTTGATATTGCTGACGTTGAGGAGTGTTATCCTTGAAAACAGGTGCTACGTGAGCCACCTGGTGCTGATGACCGGAATGTCGTGCAGGCTTCCTCTGAGCAGAGGGTCTTCTATGTTTTGGCTGAGACTGCACAGCATGGGCTTCTCCTTCTTTCCTCTTAAACGCTCCATATCGTTTAGAGGAAGAACCATCATCTTTGGCTAACCGTCCCTCGCGGACACCTTCTTCAAGACGCATCCCCATGTTCACCATCTCGGTGAAATCAGAGGGAGCGCTGGCCACCATTCTCTCATAGTAAAATGACCCAAGAGTCTTCAGAAAGATCTTGGTCATCTCTTTCTCTTCTAATGGTGGAGTGATTTGAGCTGCCAGCTCACGCCATCTCTGGGCGTACTCCTTGAACGTCTCTTTGTCCTTTTGTGACATAGACCTGAGTTGATCTCTGTCAGGCGCCATGTCAACGTTGTATTTGTATTGCTTGACGAAAGCTTCGCCAAGATCATTGAAAGAGCGGATGTTGACGCTGTCTAGGCTCATGTACCAACGGAGAGCAGCACCAGACAAACTGTCTTGGAAGTAGTGGATCAAGAGTTGATCGTTGTCTGTCTGCGTCGACATCTTTCTGGCATACATGACCAAGTGTGCCAAAGGACAAGTGTTCCCTTTGTATTTCTCAAAGTCTGGGACCTTGAATTTGACTGGTATTTTCACACCGGGAACCAAGCAAAGTTCGGCTGCTGATTTGCCGAAGAGATCTTTGCCACGGAGAGTTCTCAATTCCTTTCTCAGCTCGAGGAATTGGTCGTTCATTGCATCCATCTTCTCGTGAACATCTGAGCCCTCAGAAGCTTCAGAGTGATAGATGGTGTCGTCTACCCTAGGCATGGTATGCACGACAGGAGGAACAGGTATAGGGACCGGGCTAGATGCCGGCATTTGAGCAAATGTAGGAGCTGGCAGATCAGGCATAAAGCCAGGAGGCATCCCCCAAGGAAAACCGGGAGGCATGGCATTTGGCTGCTGGGCACTAACAGGCACCGTCGATGTAGCCACCTCTGAAATAACAGTCCGCTGAACCGGAGTTGCTGGTTGAGGAGCAGGCTGATTCTGGGCAGCAAGAAGTTGCTCCATCAGAGCGCCAAGTCTGGCGACTTCATCTCTCAAACTCTGGTTCTCTTGTTCCAATTGCTCCATAATCCTTGCAGAGTTGACTCTCGTATAATACCGGTGAGTCAGCTTGTCTTCAAAATAAATGAAGAACAGACGTTAGAACCAGAAGACCAGAAAATGGGTACCTGCTTATGCAAGAATGATGCATGAAATGCTTGGTGCAAATGCTTTGATTTTCAAGGAACCCTTAGGGTATTTGTTTGCAATATTTTGAATATTAAACATTTTGATTGCTCACGGAAAATATTTCATTCAAAATATTAGGACAAAGAAGTACAGCATTCTTTTAAATATTACAAAGAGAAAAGGTAAATAACATCCTATGGATCCCTATTAGCTCGGGATGCTGGAAGACGAGAAGTGTACAACTTCTTGATCTCTCTCTCATAGGCAGCCTCCATATCAGCTTTCTCCTTTGCAAGTTGATCATACTTCCTTTTCCAGAATTTGGATGACTGAGGAAGCAGAGAAGTCCAAGTGTCGTTCGGATCGTCGATCACTCGGTGCTCGAGAAATTCAATCATATCATCCTTCTCCTTGAGCTGCTGCAGCAATTCCTCTCTCTCGCGGATCCAGGCACGCGAAAGGTCTTCTTCTCTCAACTCCTCTACACGTTGGGTAGGGAGGGTTGAAGGCCCAGCCACATCCAACAGTGTAGGTCTTGGATGATCATACGGCATCAAGTAGGTAGCAGCCCTCTGTCTGACCCAAGAGGTATATGGCTCCAAAGCAATGCAGTTCTTTGGACCCAATTCATTCCTACCCTTCATGCGAATATTGCGCCAAGCGCGGACAAATCTGGCTTTCAGGCCTTGGGGATCTTTACCCTCCTGAAAGAATACACCTTCTAACAGAATGTTATGGGGTTTATCCTTTAGGGGGAACCCAAGCTGACGACGTGCAAGCGTAGGATTGTAGGTAATCCCACCACATGTACCAAGAAGAGGCACATTAGGGAATTCCCCACAAGAATCGATGATCTGAACGGTATCATACACGCGATCATACCAGGTGATATCATCATTGGTGAGAGACATGAGTCTCTGAGACCACCGTAGTCATCCCTTGTTCTCCTTGAAAGCGATTTTCTGCGGCAAGTGCGAAATAAACCACTTGTACAGCAGGGGTAAACAGCAGACAATGACTCCTCCATTCTTCATATTTCTCAAATGCATGGAGACATATGCATCACCCAACAAGGTCGGAACCGGATTAAGAACTGAAAAGATCCTAATGGCGTTCATGTCGACGAACTTGTCAAAGTTGGGAAACAGCACCAATCCATAGATAAGCAAAACGAACAGAGCCTCAAAGGCATCCTCACTCATGGCCTTCCCATAGAAAATGGCTTGAGCAATAAGGAACTCGGAGGGAAAACCCTGAATTCCGCCTTTGATAGTTAGATTAGCTCTAATCAGATCTTCATCTATGTGCAACAGACTGGAAATCTTTCGAGCAGATGGAATGCTCTCTAGGCCACTGAACGGCACTTGATCCAAAATAGGAATCCCAATAAGGTGAGAGTATTCTTCCAAGGTTGGCAGCAACTGGAAGTCCGGAGATAAGAAGCAATGATAGAGCGGATCATAGAACTGAGCAAGAGTGCTCATCAATCCCTCATCCACTTGAGTAGTCAGCAACGGCAGAAGCTTCCCATAGCGAGCCTTGAAACCTAAGGGATCTAATACATATGATGTCAGATTCCTTAACTCTTTTACATCAGGCTGCTTAAAGCTGTACTTCTTTGTATGCCTTTTCGGTCTTTCCATGTCTGAAAATTTTGCAAATAACCCTTTAAGTTCCTTGAAAATTTTCTCTTTTTTGATGACATGAATGCGGATGAATGCGTGAATGCATGAATGCAACAAACACACTCAAGGATCAAACAAAGCACACCAAACAAAGGTCGTGGGAAAGCTCTATGTATCCCTAATATCAATCATCCATTTTGGTGGATTTAGGTTTTCACCTTATCGACACCCAAGTTCCATTGATATTAACGGTACATGAACCGGTTCAAACATTCTTAATATCAACCAGCCGCTTTGGTGGATCTTAGGTTTTACACCTGATCCGGGATCCATTGATATTAACAATGTTTGAACGACTCAACCACGAATCACGGGTTTGTTGAGAGTCACGAGCATGGAGTCTCGGTTAAGAACCACCCAAAGGGAGTGTACTAGGGTTTAAACCTGCCAGACATGTTCTATCAGAGGTTCCCATAATCATCGTTCCATCTTTCGAATATTATCGGAGGAACGAATACTCGTATTCCAAGAATATTCTCAAGAGAAACTCTTATGAGTGTAGTATCGCGTAACAATCGTATCAGAACTGACATCTGAACGACCTCCGCACTACGGTCCTAAAAATAGGCCAAGATGGGTTTGGTAAACTAAGGTCCTTGGCTTCTGCGGCACATGATTGAAAGAATAATGCCTAACCACAAATAACTTGTGTGACATTATTAGCTCAACATGACCTCCACCAAGTGAATGGGCTCGCAAGTCAACTGGCTAAGGACTACTCCACACCAGTCGACAAGACTATGCCATTCTCCTATCCTAGAGTGCACTCGAGTTCGGGTATAGAACTCATCTCACAGATCACCAAAGCAAACAGCAAATGTATATCAAGCAATTCACACATTACAATCAATACATTCATCCCAAATTGTACAAAAATATGTCAGATAAAGAATAACAATATAGCACAACAAGGGTGAAAAGTAGGCACTACAACCAGGGATTCGATCTGATTTCCCCAGCAGAGTCGCCACTTTTCTGTGACGGTGTATTCGTCGCTACATGATCTATCGGTTAAATCACAAGCTAAGAGATACCTTGAAATTTCGAGTCGCCACCGCACTTTTATTTATCCAAAGGACTGGCTAAAAAGCGAACAAAAGCCTAAGAAGTTTTACACGTAGAAAACTAATAAAAAGATCAGAGATTCTGGGTAAGGGGTAAATTACGCAATGGGAAGGTGTTAGGCACCCACTACGTCCTAGGTACTCCTAGGGAGCCCTTTTCACACTTGTTATGCTAAATTGTTATTTGTTATGACAAAAATATTGTGCAAACATGATTGGGATGATAAGAAAAGAATATACAATTTTTTATTATTATTGGGTTCGAACGGATGAACCCGTTGCCTACGTACCTTCCATCAAAGGTAAGGATCAGAACGCCGTAGTTCGGCTAAAAGATTTCCAAAAGTTGGTGGATTCAGTTTTAAACACAAGCACTGAGGCTTTTCATTATCAATGGGAGAACACTCGACCAAAAACAACATCCACCACGCGAGGATAGCTTCGACGTACTAGAGGGGTTAGCCCTGTTTGAAGTACGGAAGTCTTACTGTCGACTCACTAAGGATAGGCAAGATTTACATCAACCACAAAGATAATTGAAACCTATGGCTAATGTGAAAAGATTAATGGACAAAGCCAAAACAAGTGAATGAGTGAAGTTAATTGATTGTGATTATGAAAGTGAAGTCAAAGTATGATTAAGATTGATTCAGAGAAGTATTATGAAATGGAGTTTTGAAAAAAGGTCAAGGACTTGAGTCCAGGTTTTTAGTTAGAAAAACATGAAGATGTTTGCACAACACTTATGTCAAGTTTGAAAGATAAAGTGTGAAAAAGTCTAGGACATAATGAATGATGAATGGATGAAGATGGATAGTAAAACTTCTTAGAAGGTTCACTTCTTGAAATCATATAGCAGATGATTCAAGTGTGTCCTTTGGAATGGAAATTAATAATTAACAAACAAGCAAAGCAAGCAAAAGCGGATATCGGATGCCAATCAATGGGCTTATACCAATCTCCTAAAACAAAACGGGATATCAGATGCCACTCAATGGGCTTACACTGATCTCCACAGAATGAAACAAGAATGAGAGATGGAATGGGAATATGGAAGTCAACTGCCAATCTGTCTGGACTTAGGTTAACTCCACACACATGATCATAGGAATACCAATGCCTCATTGCAGGGACTTACAAGGATCCTCACATACAGGAACAATGCAACATGAGATGATGAGAAAACAAATGCCAACTTGCAGGGACTTACAATTGCAATTTCTCATACAATCAAACAAATCAACTTATGATCACAGGAAAACAGATGCCAACTTGCAGGGACTTATAACTGTATCCTCACATAGACAAACAAAAGCAAAACATGGATGTAAGATGCCAATCTGTCTGGGCTTACTCTAACATCCACAGTATGATCCTAGGATAACAAACGCCAACTTGCAGGGACTTACAGTTGTATCCTCACATACAAATAAACAAAGCAATGAGCAGAGATAAGATGAGTGGCCAAAGTGATGGTCTTATACTCACTTCCATGTCATAGGAGCAAATGCCAAAAGAGATGGACTTACAATTGTCCTCAATGGGTAAACAATCAATGATAGCACACCACAGCAAATGAGATGAGCATGCACTAATGGCAATTGATGATGATGATAAATGCATAGCATACAGGCAAGCAAGTGCACATGAAGCAATCAATCAATCAATGAATATCAAACAGCACACTCTATAACCAAACAATGGGGGCTCACACAAGAGGGTTTGACTTTGAAAGTCCACTGTAATAGGTGAAGGTCGCTCTTAACCTGGCCATTGAGGGGCTCAGGTGAAGCAGATGAAAAGGAGATGAGGGGTGTGCCTCATTGCTTCTATCTCAGATCAGAGAGAGCATAAAAGAAAGTGTGGGAGTTCAGAAAGATGGAACTCTTTCCCCTTTTATTGACTCGATTAGATCTTGGGTTTTTGTCTCAATGCTTCAACCATGTAATGGGAGCAAAGAGAGGACACACTGAATAGTGGGGGATAGATTACTTATCCCTACCTTCCACCAATTGCCTCAAATGAGGACTTTTCCTGCTTAGGACAAATTTAAACACTCACAGGCATTGCCTCTTAAGGAGGACTTCAGACAGTTTGCCCGGTCAAATAACAGACCGGGTCTCCAGACTACATGAAGAAGAAGTAATTATACCTCAAAGCAAATGCTAAAAAGCAAAGCAAGCAAGCAAGTTCAAAGAACTTAGGCAACTAAAGTACCTGAAAAAGTCAAACTTATTAGTAAACAAGTCAACAGTCAAAATCAAAAGAAAATGAACCAAAAAGTCAACCACAGAGGGACCAATTGTGCAAGGCACAAAGACTCAAGCATATGAGTCAACCTACAAGACAAAGGTTAGCACATCATATAATTCAACCCAAACAAATATTTGAATGATCCTCAAGGCATTGGTGCTGAACCTGAAACAGATGAACTCAACATAAGCTCAAAAGACCACTAGGACTAGCCTAGGGTCAAAGATGAAAGAAAAAGTCAAGGCAGCAAGGAAAAGTCAACCCAAACCAAGTCTAAACCTTCAAGAAGCATTCTCAATTGGATTCATAATTATATCATGCATCATGGTCATTTCATATGCAAAAGGATGCAAAGCATGGCAAGAGAAGCATACAAAAGTCAACAGCAAAGACTTCATTCAAAAGTCAACTCAAGCATTTTCAAAAATCATGAAATAAATCACACTCAATCCTAACATCTAACATGGTATACATGTAAAATTTCATGGCATTTGGATGAGAGGAAGGCAGTCAAGTAAAATCATGAAATTAAACCAAATTCAAGTAAGCATAATGAAAGTCAACAAACATGGGTCAACTTCAAAAAATCATATCAATTTGAAAACAGAAGAGAAATGAATGA
Organism: Lathyrus oleraceus; assembly: GCF_024323335.1. Taxonomy (NCBI): domain Eukaryota; kingdom Viridiplantae; phylum Streptophyta; class Magnoliopsida; order Fabales; family Fabaceae; genus Lathyrus; species Lathyrus oleraceus. Next base: position 28,323,205 of record NC_066581.1, on the reverse strand, counting down.
GATTAACACCAATGCAAAGCTCAAGGAGTCTAGTTATCACATATGAAATTTCATGGTCATACAATAAGATTTGAGAATTTCACAAAAGATTTGGCAAGGCATAGCACAAAAAGTCAACAAGTGACCAAGTATGGAAGAAAATTCTCAAACAAATGGAAAACAGCAAGATTAATTCCAAGAAAATTCATACACAAACTAGACATGTGATAGATGATTCATGCAAAATTTGGAGTCATTTGGGTGTGGGGAAGTGTGTGAACAAAATTTGTGAAAATACATGATCATGGTATGCCACCCAATGCAATACACAACTTCAAAAATTCATAGCTCCCAATCCACCAATGATAAATGCACAAAGTCTATATGGAAATGAAGGTCAATGTGTCTAGTTTCACCACAAAAAATTTCAAAGGCAATGGATGCAACATGACAATTTCACAAAAGATTTGGCACAAAGTATCATTTTGGCATACATGTCAAGAAAATAATTATCATTAAAAATCCAGAACAATGGAAAATTAATTAAAAATCACAATCAAATACTAGACATCTTCATGAGTTTAATGCAAAAAATCCCACAATTTTTGGAGTTGAAATGAATTCAAAATGAATTGTGGAAGTTGGATGATAAATTGGTGCAAGCATGAGCAAAAGGCATAGCAAATGGTCAAACCAAGGTCAAAGCAGTGGCACAAGCGTAAATAGTGCAGTCACTTAGTGAAACGACTGCGCTTAAGGGGAGAAAACGGAATGTTCTCATTGGCTCCCAGCCAATGGAACAGTGGCATGCGCAGCAACAGCCAATGGGCTTCGAGTTTTCTGGGTTCATCATAACCCTTAGGGTTTTAGCATAGCAGCATGGCATTTGCAACATTCAAGCAATCAACATCATACAAAATTCGACCAAGCAACAAAATCATGCAATCATCATGTAGGCAATGTTAACCAACAAACAGAGTATGAAACAAAGTGAATTTCTGGACATGGTTATGTTCATGCGAAACAGCAGTAGGGTATACATGTAGTTACCAACATCCACACCAAAACAAACAACAGCAAACAACTGACATGGCATTGGCAATGTTTACACATCAAACAAACAATAGCATACCACATGGCATGGAAATAACTGTCAGGGTATTGGTTTCAAAAACAACAGCAACAACCGTCATCATGTTAGCATTATAAACAAACATTAAGCAACAGCATAGTATGGGTAATGTTCCTACTGCAATCAAACAACAACACGCATGTATACATGGTTTTCAGGACAATGCTCATGGGATTTCAAAAAATGCAGCATGGTTTTGTCAGCAGTAGTGTCATGTGTGCATTAACATCCAAACAGAACAGGCAGCAGCATGGTAATGGTATGGCAACATCAAGCAACATCAACCAATCGACCAAGCAAACAAATAGCAGCATGTGGATTTTATGAGCAAGTTCAAAACAGCAACAAAGCATATTCATCATCCAATGAACCAAACCAGACTAAGCATACAACAACATAGCATAATTAGTATGGCAGCTTAAAACATATGGATTTTCATGGGCATATCCAAAGCAACAGCAGGGCATGACCAAACAACAAAACAGCATCAATAATCCAACCAGCCAAAACAACAATCATCATGGAACATCAACCAACATTGGAACAAGCATGCTCATGGGGATGTTCATGCTGCAACCCAAACAAAAGCAGACAACAGCACACAACAGCATACAACAGCATGGATTTAGCAAGCAAGGTTTAATCAGCATGACCAACAAATCATATGGATTTTCATGGGCCAGTTCAAGACAGCAACATCATGCATTCATTATCCAACTCATCATCAGAGAAAAAAAAAACGAATTCCAACAGCACCTCATAAACAAGCATGGCCATGAACATTCGTGCAATCATCAAACAACCATCAAAACAAAATCACGCAAGCAGTATGGTCTTAGCAGCATCAGGTGTTCATCAACGTCCAAACAAATTTAAACAATAAACACACAACAGTACAGCATGGTCCTTTAAGCAATCATCATGAACAACAGACATAAACCAACATCAAAGTCAAACATGGCCATGACATTCTATCCTCATGCAACACTTGAGAGCAACTAAACAGCAACAAATATGGGATTTTTCTGGTGAAGGGTAATGTTTAAATGCAACAGTATTCGCCAAGTTCATGTTTAACCATTAATCATGAACAATCAATCATAACCAGAATCAACAACAATCAAGCATGGTAATGAATATTTATCATTAAGCAACATCCAAATAACAACAAAACCAAACACAACAAGTGGAATGCTGGAAACAGTATGAGGGTTTCAAAACAACAGCATGCCCTCATCAATAATATGCAGAATCAACAAGAATCAACATGCCTAGAAATCAACCATACACCTATCAATAGCTTCATCAAACTAAGTACAAACATCATATAGCAATGGTTTTCAAGAAATCACAACCATATGAGCAAATCGATGGATAGTGCATTTGTACACAAAAATGAAACTCAAGATTTCTTGGCCAAACCACAACCAAATCAAGCATGCTTTAGTTCATTAGAAACAGCTCAAAAAGATCTTTCAGAAGTACATCATGGCATGGCAAAAGAAGGGATTCGAAAACTTACTTAGTTTTGAAGCAACTCAAGATGCAGTGAGGTATTGATGGTATCGTGTTGAAACAGATGGTCCTTGAGCTTTGTAGTGCTGGATAATGATGCTTTTCTAGCTCGAGAAAACTTGGAACCCTTCAAATCTCAAGTTGCCATTTCATGTACATGAGGAAAACAGAGTGAGAAGATGGCTGTGATGGTGATGAGTAATGCTTGAATGAGCTTCCCAATACTGTCTAAGTCATGGAACAATGAAGGTTGTTCAGGAGTTTTTTGGTGGTTTGTGCAGGAATCTCGAAAATGCCAAAATGCAAGAAGGAATGAAGTCAGGAATTTCTGTGTGTAGGCTCTAAAAACTAGGGTTGGAAAATGCTCAGAATGAGCTTTATATTCTCTGTTTATCCTTGCCTAATCATGTTGTAAATTGGTTTAGCTTAATGAAGGCCAATTGCATTTTTGCTAAGTGGAAGAATGTGGAATTGGAGGGGTAAGTTAATGGTCGAAATGGGCCTGGACAAGCTGTACAAGACATTTGCAAAGGCTGTTTTTAATCTGCTGCAGAATGCTGTACTGCTTGTACTCTTATAAAGCCAAATGCACAATTTTGCCAACTTTGAATTTTAGGTTAAAATGATGGTAAAAAAGTGGTATGATGATGGTTTTGAAATTGGAACAAGTCACAAATGTGATATGGAACATTTCCCAATTGACCAAATCAAGAAAAAGTCAAAAACTCAAAAAGTCAAAGTTTGGTCAAACTTTGAATTTAAATGAGAAAGGTCCAAAAATGCCATTTTGAATGGTAAGGTTTTAGGTCATGAAATTTATATTTTTGGAAAGAGGATGAAAAATGTGGTTTGTAGGAAAAAACCCCACCAAATTTGGCCTTATGGTTTGAGAGTTATGGCTTGTTGAAGTTCAAAAATTGATGAAAATGATTTGATCATATCTTGACAACCACACATGGGATTTGAGAGTTCTTGGACTTTTTGAAAATGGGAGAACAAGATCTTCAACTTTCATGTTGGGCAAAAATTCATTTGGAGCTTGTATCATGATGTAAGTTGAGGATCAAGAAGTTTCCATTTTTGGCAGTTGAAATTACAGGTCCACTTTCTATTTCTGGAAAATTTTCTGATTGGCTTGATTTTCTTCCATGATGAGGTTTGACATGATAGATGAGGCTTATACAAGCATGAATGAACTCTTTCAAATCAATTCCACCCATCAGATCACTGATTAAATCAACTGTTGACCAAGTTTGACTTTTCTAGGGTTTTGAATGATTGGAGCATTTCTGATGAATTCCAAACCCTAATTCCTTGAGAACTTGACTTCAAATGATGTCTCAAGTTGTATGAACTTGTGATTAATGATCATGATGCCCAAATTCTGCAAGAATGGCCACCATCCATTGCTTTGACTGATCAATGACTGACTTTGACCTAATTGCTGATGATTGCTTCAACTGCAAGCAACAAGGTTAGCCTGACAATATTTTTGTACTTTTTGAATGATAAACATATGAAAGGCAAAGATATACAAATGCAAAGTATGCTTGGTGATCAAGAAACAAACCCACAAGGCAACCAACCCACTAGGAGGGGACAAAGGCATGCAATGATCCTTGAGGCCATGATATGATGTGATATGGGCCATGAGGGATCTTAGGGCCCAAAATTGGGGTCTTACAGGGGTAAATTACGCAATGGGAAGGTGTTAGGCACCCACTACGTCCTAGGTACTCCTAGGGAGCCCTTTTCACACTTGTTGTATAAAATTGTTATTTGTTATGACATAAACATTGTGCAAACATGATTGGGATGATGAGAAAAGAATATACAATTTTTATTGGGTTATTGGGTTTGAACGGATGAACCCGTTGCCTACGTACCTTCCATCAAAGGTAAGGATCAAAACGCCGTAGTTCGGCTAAAAGATTTCCAAAAGTTGGTGGATTCAGTTTTAAACACAAGCACTGAGGCTTTTCATTATCAATGGGAGAACACTCGACCAAAAAACAACATCCACCATGCGAGGATAGCTTCGACGTACTAGAGGGGTTAGCCCTGTTTTCAGTACGGAAGTCTTACTGTCGACTCACTAAGGATAGGCAAGATTTACATCAACCACAATGATAATTGAAACCTATGGCTAATGCATGAAAAGATTAACAATGGACAAAGCCAAAACAAGTGAATGAGTGAAGTTAATTGATTGTGATTATGAAAGTGAAGTCAAAGTATGCTTAAGATTGATTCAAAAGAAGTGTATTGAAATGGAGTTTGAAAAAAAAGTCAAGGACTTGGGGTCCAGGTTTTTAATTAAAAAGCATGAAGATGTTTGCACAATATCTATGTCAAGTTTGAAAGTAAATGTGTGAAAAGGTTTAGGACATAATGAATGATGAATGGGTGGAGATGGATTGTAAAACTTCTTAGAAGGTTCACTTCTTGAGATCATATAGAGGATGATTCAAGTGTGTCCTTTGGAATAGCAATGGATAATAACAAACAAACAAGAAAGAAAAGAAAAGCGGATATCGGATGCCAATCACTGGGCTTATACCAATCTCCTAAAATAAAAACTGGATATCAGATGCCACTCGATGGTCTTACACTAATCTCCTCAAACAAAGAAGTAAAAGGCGGATACCGGATACCAATAGATGGATTTACACCAGTCTCCTAAAATAGAAATGGATATCAGAGGCCACTCAATGGTCTTACACTAATCTCCTAAAACAAAATGAAACTTGGATACCGGATGCCAATCTGTCTGGACTTATACCAATATCCAACATATGATCATAGGAAAAGCAAATGCCAACTTACAGGGACTTACAGTTGCAACCTCACATAAACAAACAAAAGCAAGACATGGATGTCAGATGCCAATCTATCTGGGCTTACTCTAACCTCCACAGTATGGTCCTAGGAATACAAATGCCAACTTGCAGGGACTTACAGTTGTATCCTCACATACAAACAAAGAAGCAACACATGATCATAGGAAAGCAAATGCCAACTTACAGGGACTTACAATTGCAACCTCACATACAATCAAACAGACCAAGTTATGATCACAGGACAACAGATGCCAACTTACAGGGACTTATAACTGCAACCTCACATACAATCAAATGCATTAAGCAAAGATAAGATGAGTGGCCAAGGTGATGGTCTTACAACTCACTTCCATATCATAGGAGCAATGGCCAATGGATGGTCTTACAATTGTCCTCAATGGGTAAACAACAATGACAATATCACAAAGACAAATGAGATGATTATGCATTGATGAGCAATTAATGATGATAGATGCATAGAGCATGGAAGCAAGCATGTGCACATGAAGCAATCAATCAATCAATCAATATCAAACAGCACACTCTATAGCCAAACAAGGAGGCTCACACAAGAGGGTTAGGCACCGAGGCCAACTGGAATAGGGTAAAAGATTTGCTCTTAACCTTGCCATTGAGAGGCTAAGGTGAAGCAGATGAAAGGAGATGAGGGGTGTGCCTCATTGCTCTTATCCCTGATCAGGGAGAGCATTTCAGAAAGTGTGGGAGTTCAGAAAGTAGGAACTCTCTCCACATATTGACTCGATAGATCTTGGGTTTTGATCTCAATGCTACAACCATGTAATGGGAGCAATGAGAAGACTCACTGAATAGTAGGGGATAGGCTACTTATCCCTTTGATCTACCAATTGCCTTACTTGAAGGACTTTTCCTGCTTGGGACAAAATTAAACAAACACAAGCATTGCCTCTTAAGGAGGACTTCAGACAGTTTGCCCGGCCAAATAACAGGCCGGGTCTCCAGACTACATGAAGAAAGAGGGATTACCTCAAAGCAAATTGCTAAATAGCAAAGCAAAGCAAGTTCAAAGAACTTAAGCAACTAAGGGTACCTGAAATAGTCAAACAGATCAGTACACAGCTCAACAGTTTAAAGCAAAAGTGAGAATAGAATTAACAGTCAAAACAGACAGGCAAATGTGCAAAGCACAAGGCACAAGGCTTATGAGCCAAGCAACCTACAAAACAAAGAGGTTAGCACATAATAAACAATCAAGCTCAAACAAATTGGATTGTTCTCTTTGAAGCATTTGTGCTTAACCTGAAACAATGAGCTCAAACATAAGCAACAAGACCACTAGGACAAGCCTAGGGTCAAAATGAAATGAGAAAGTCAAAACAGCAAATGAAAGTCAACCAAAATCAAGTTTAAACATTCAAGAAGCAAACTCAATTGGTCCCACATGCATATCATTCATCATCATGATTTCATAGACAAAAGAAGGCAAAGCATGGCAAATGAGGGCATACAAAAGTCAACAGCAAGACTTGCATCAAAAGTCCACTCAAACATTTCAAAAATCACCAAATAATTCATGATCAATCCTAACACCTAGCATGGTAAGCATATAAAATTTCATCACAATTGGACAAGTGGAAGGCAGTCAATGAAAATCAGGAAGTCAACACACATTCAAGCATGCACAAAGAAGTCAAACATTCATGGGTCAACTTCCAAAAATCATAACAAAATGAAAACAGATGAGAAATGGATGGGATCAACACCAATGCAAAGCTCAAGATGTCTAGTATGCACATGTAAAATTTCATGATCATCCAATAAGGTATGAGAATTTCACAAAGGATTTGGCAAGATGTGTCACACAAAGTCAACAATTGACTAGGCAGGGAGGAAAAATCTCAAACAAATTGGAAATTGCACAATTAATTCCAGGAAAAATCACACATCAACTAGACACATAAGAGAAGGCTCATGCAAAATTTCACATTATTTGGAAGCCAAGAAGCATGTGAACAAAAATCATGAATTTGCATATCATTGGTGTGACACAAATTGTCACACCCTACTTCAGAAAATCATAACTCACACACCACAAATGATAAATGCACAAACTTTATACCAAAACAAAGATGAATGAGTCTAGTTTCACCACAAAAATTTTCAGGGGCAATGGATACATCATCACTATTTCACAAGGGTTTTGGCAAAAGGTGTCAATTAGGCATACATGTTAAGAAACCTAATAGCATTTAAAATCCAGCCAACCAAAAATTCAGCAAAAATCATGATTAAATAATAGACATTCAACAGGTCATAATGCAAAAAATCCCATGATTTTTGGAGCTAAATTGAGTGAAATATGAATTGTGGAAGATGATGAACAATTGGGAACAAATATGAGCACATAACATGGTTCAATGGTCAAACAAAGTTGACCGCATGGCATAGTGGTAAATAAGCATTTCACTAATCAAAACGCACAGCTTTGGCAAATGCAATGAAATGTTCTCATTGGCTGATGGCCAATGGAACAGTAAACAAGCCAATCGAATGTTCATGCTTTCTGGGTTCAAAAACCCTAGGGTTTTGTTCAACAACAACAGCATTTGTTCAAACTCATGTTCATCGCCATCCAACAATTTCAAATAGCATTAATCACACAGCATGGCAAATAATAATCCTGCAACAGCATGCAACAAAGAACCAAACACGATGTGGAAAAATTCTGGAAAGCAGCTAGGGTTTCAACAGGGTATTCATCATCTTCATCAAAATCATCAAGAACAAGCATGCCCAGAAAATGCAAACAAGCATATCAAATGATTCAGCAAACCAAGCACGTGCATAATATAGCAATCATCATCATTAATTCGAGCTCATGAGAGAGAAATCAACCAAAACAAGTTTGAACATAAACATGTAAACTCAGATTTTTCAGCCATATCATAATCATTTCAAGCAAGGCATAGTTCATTAGAATCAGCAAGTCAGGAGCTATCTAAAACATAGCATGGCATAGTAAATGGGGGTAGTCGAAACCTTACTTGTTTTTTGAAGAAAAATGTGAAACAGGGCTGCTTGGATGTTTCCAGCTCGAAACAGATCCCCTTTATGGTGTATAGTGATGGAATCTTGAGGTAGATTAGCTCAGCAACTCCTGGATTCCTTCAAAACTTGATTCACCATTGTTATGGCTTGAAGAAAACAGAACATGGAGGGGGCTGTACAGGTGTGATTTGATGCTGCAAGTAGCTTCCAAATGTTGTTCAAATGAAGAAATGATGAAGAAGGCTCGTGGTGTTTTGAGAGTTTTGGCAGAAAATGCAAGTCGAGCAAAAATTCAAGAAGGAGAGAATGAGTGTTTCTGTGCGTGGTGGCTGTGATTCTAGGGTTGCAATCTGCAGAAAAATGCCTTTATATTTGCTGTTTAAGCCATGCTAATTGAATGGTAATCTTGTTTAACTTAAATGAACAAAAATGCATTTTGCTAAGTTTGGAGAATATGGAAGTGGAGGTGTATGGTCCTGCACGAAATGGGCTTTTGGACAGGCTGCAAACAGACCTCACATTTGCTGTTTTGAGTTTGCTCATGAATTGCTAACCTTGATTTGCTCTTATGATTCCATTTGCAAAATTGCCAATTTCCCACATATGCACATGGAGGTGTATGCTTCTGGCCAAGTTAGGGCTCTAGACAAGTTGCAAATGACATATTAAACACATCCCAATTGGCCAAAGTGAGAAAAAATCAATAAATCAAAAAGTCAAACTTGAGTCAAACTTGAATTTAAATGAAACAAGTCCAAAAATGCCATTTTGATTGGCAAGGTTTTGGTGAATGAAATTTATATTTTTGGAAAGAGGAGGAAAATGTGGTTTGTAGGAAAAAACCCCACCAAATTTGGCCAAAGGAATCATGAGATATGGCCTTTTGAAGTTCATGAAAATGTGAAAATGATTTGACCATATCTTGCAAACCATTCATGGGATTTTGGTGTTCTTGGACTTTTTGAAAATGGGAGAACAAGATCTTCAACTTTCATGTTTGGCAAAAATTCATTTGGAGCTTGTATCATGATGTAAGTTTAAGATCAAGAAGTTTCCATTTTTGGCAGTTGAAATTACAGGTCCACTTTCTATTTTGGGAAATTTTCTGTTTGACTTGATTTTCTTCCATGATGAGGTTGGACATGATACATGAGGCTTATATAGGCATGAATGAGCTCCTTCAAATCAATTCCATCCATCAAATCACTGATTAAATCCACAGTTGACCAAGTTTGACCTTCTGTTGACTTTTCTAGGGTTTTGCATGATTGAACCACTTCTGATGAATTCCAAACCCTAATTCCTTGAGAACTTGATTCCAAATGATGTCCCAAGTCATATGAACTCTTGATTATGGATCATGGTGCCCAAATTCTACAAGAATGGCCACCATCCACTGCAATAACTGACTTTGACTGTTTTGACTGTAGATTGCTTCAGCTGCAAGTAACAAGGTTAGCTGACAATATTTTTGTACTTTTTGGTTAGTAAACATGTGAAAAGCAAAGATATACAAATGCAAGACATGCTTGGTGATCAAGAAACAACTCACAAGGCAACCTACCCACTAGGAGGGAAGCTAGGGCATGCAATGATCCTTGAGGCCATGATATGATATGATATGGGCCATGAGGGATCTTAGGGCCAAAATTGGGGTCTTACAGATGCCCCTATTTAAGGTCATTCTAGCCGGAGAAGTGAAGTTTAGAAATCTTCATCTCGACGCGGTAGAATGGGCTTAAATAACAGTAATGAGACAAATTTTGGTCCCTAAGAGACCTCATGATGCAAATGTATGTATGCAAAAGACACAAATTCTGTGGGGAATATATGATTCACACAGAAGAAAAGACGATCCATCGGAGTAATACACTCACCAGGAACAGAGACTCTAACAAGACTCTAGTTGGGGATAAACAAAACTGACACAGCGTGAACAAGACACGACTCTGATTAGGGGAAAAACAGAAAACAGACTGGAGAACTCACTGGGGAGTGAAGGACTCACACTGGGGAAAAGAAAATTCCAAAGGAAAATAAATCCATTGGAAAGACACAAGCTGACTCGTGGGGAGAAGCAACAGAAAAGACTTCACTAAGGAAGCAACAAAGAAATGAGATGTTACCAGTATAAGGGTAACAAAAACAGGAAGGAACACCAAGGATACCGGGTTGTAGGTATGTAACAGGTGACCGACCAAAGACGTGAATTGGTGTGTGTTCCAAAACACTCATCATCCTGAAGAGAGCGAAAGCAAACTTGTTTATAGGATGGATATTTGATTCTGTAAAGAATGCAAATCTTACTCAGTTGGGGAAACAAACAAAGTGTTCGACAAGAGAGTGCATGAGATATATTATTCATAGCCGTCAAAACGTGAATAATATACTCGCATGGAAAGTTATCCTGAACCGGGTTGTAGGTTGTTTATAGGATAAGATCCGAAATCGTGAATTGGTTTGTGTTCCAAGACACTCATCATCCTGAAGAGAGCGAAAGCAAACTTGTTGAAAGGATGGACAAAAAAAACGTGAATTGGTGTGTGTTCCAAAACACTCATCACCCTGAAGAAAGCTAGAACAGCAGACTTGTTTAAGGATGGACAAAAAACGTGAATTGGTGTGTGTTCCAAAACACTCATCACCCTGAAGAAAGCTAGAACAGCAGACTTGTTTAAGGATGGACAAAAAAACGTGAATTGGTGTGTGTTCCAAAACACTCATCACCCTGAAGAAAGCTAGAACAGCAGACTTGTTTAAGGATGGACAAAAAAACGTGAATTGGTGTGTGTTCCAAAAGACTCATCACCCTGAAGAAAGCTAGAACAGCAGACTTGTTTAAGGATGGCCAAAAAAACGTGAATTGGTGTGTGTTCCAAAACACTCATCACCCTGAAGAAAGCTAGAACAGCAGACTTGTTTGAGGATGGACAAAAAAAAACGTGAATTGGTGTGTGTTCCAAAACACTCATCACCCTGAAGAAAGCTAGAACAACAGACTTGTTTAAGGATGGACAAAAAACGTGAATTGGTGTGTGTTCCAAAACACTCATCACCCTGAAGAAAGCTAGAACAGCAGACTTGTTTAAGGATGGACAAAAAACGTGAATTGGTGTGTGTTCCAAAACACTCATCATCCAAAACACAAACTGGTTAAAGGATGGATATTCGATTCTACAAAGAATACGAATCTTACTCTGAGGGGAAAGCAACAAAGGATTGACCCAAGAGTGAATGAGACATATTATTCATTACCGGCAGACCGTGAATAATATACTCGAAAGGAAAATTATCCTGAACCGGTTACTGGGTTGTTTAAGGATAAGATCCGAAATCGTGAATTGGTTTTCACTTCCAAAACACTCATCATCCGAAAGGAGGGCTTGAAAAAGCAAATCGACTTACAGGATGGGCATTCGAATCCACAACGGGAAAACGAATCTTACTCAACTGGGGACACAAACCCAAAGAGTGCATGAGACATATTATTCATTACCGGCAGACCGTGAATAATACACTCGCATGGTAAGAAACACCAGGGATACCGGTTACTGGGTATATAATAGGTGATCTACCGAAAACGTGAATTGGATTTCACTTCCAAAACACTCATCATCCAGAACACAAACTGGTTCAAGGATGGCTATTCGATTCTACAAAGAATACGAATCTTGCTCAGCTGGGGAAAATCAACAAAGGATTCCAACTAAAGAGCGCATGAGATATATTATTCATTACCGGCAGACCGTGAATAATACACTCGAAAGGAAAAGACACCAGAGATACCGGTTACTGGGTATATAATAGGTGACTATCCAAAACAGAGAGACAATCGATACCAAGCATCCGGGTAAACGAAAGACAACTCAAAGGGATAAATTGCAAGCATCCGGCAATTATCCAACAACAAGAATATTCGACTCCACAAAGGGAAATAACGAATCTTACTCGACCGGGGAAACGCAAAAGGCTTCGACTGAAGAGTGCATGAGATATATTATTCATTACCGGCAGACCGTGAATAATATACTCGCATGGAAGATTATCCACAACCGGTTACTGGGTTAATAAAGGATAAATCAACCGAAAAGAAAGGCATCGGGATACCATACTAGGTATACAATGATAACCAATCAAAAGGGAGCAACAGACATTACCGACAAAAGGGTAAATGAAAGGCGATCTGCTGAGGATAATTTGCAAGCATCCGGCAATTATCTACAGGGACTAGCTGGGGATGCATTGGTATACAACCAATGATCTGGGGAACAAATCACTAGCAAACGGTGAAAGGACCCGCTGGGGATAAAATTGCTAGCATACGGCAATTATCCACAAAAGACTTGCTAGGGATATAAGTGCTGATCTGAGCAACTTGTACAAGCAAAGGAAAATCAACATCAAGAACTAGATGAAGGTAACCACAAAATTAGGGTTTACATCTACCGAGTACGGGGTAGAAGACTAAAAACTCCGCGTGGGGATAGAACAAATCACAAATCCGCACGGGAAACCAAGATAGGGTTTATAACAAACCACAAACTGCTGGAGAGCAGGAAAAGAGGATTTACAACTACCGGTATGAGGGTAGAAAACCAAAAACTCTGGCTGGAGAATAAAAGGTGTATAACCACAAATTCTGTCAAGAAAGCCAGGAAAGATAGGACTTATAGCTACCGGTTTGTGGGTAGAGGCCCGAAACATTCCGCTGGGGAACAACCCACTGGGAAGCACAAGACATTTGACAAATAGCCAATTCGAGAATAATCCGAAAAGACAGACTAAATCAAGACACGTCCTAATGAGGATATAACTCAAATAGGAAAATCCATCCCAATATATGTGTTGGGAGGAAACGGAAGAAACCGTCATCCACGAGGATATCTCTCAGTGGGGAACTGCAGAAGGAAAGACAACGTTTTCTGCTTATGGGGTTGACTCTATATGGAGAGATTTAAGACACCCGACATCTGCTTGGGGAGATCTGTAAGGAGATCTATATCACCATAGCAGGAGACACGACAAACAAAAGATACATGGCAAGAAATGCAACATGAATATCTGAATGTTTATGAATATGCATGAATATGCGTGATTTATGTTTGGTGAATGCTGACAAAACAGACAATTCTAACACAACAGGTTCAGGAACAAAACGTCCGGTATTATACTTCCAGGGGAAAAACCGGCTGGAGAGCCAATCTGCGGAGATCTATATGCTGTAAAGCAAAGATCTGCGGGTACTGCTGAAGAAGCAGAGGATCAGAAATATCAGGAGACAACCCAATCGGGGGTACAGAAAGTCACAACGGGCAAAACAGCCACCAAGACGAATCTGTAGGGGAACAAGAGAAATCCCAAAGATATCTGCAGGGGATCCCAGTGTCAACTGAGAAACAAAAGTGCATTGCACGAACTGCTATAGAAGCAACTCCACATAACTCCGCTGGGGAACAACCCACTGAGGGAGTATGATAATCATCCAAATAGAATCTAACTGCATAAGCAACTCTACTGGGGAAAACTGTCGGCTACTCTCTTGGGGAACAACCCGCTGAGGGAGGACAGATCAAACAAGTAGACTCTGCAACGAACCACTCCACTTGGGGAGAATACACGTAGCAAACTGATCACAACAAGTAGATTATGCAATAAAAGTCACTCTACTGGGGATCACAAACAGTCAGGAAATCAATCCGTTCACTGGAGGCTAGAGCCATCATCCGACCATACTGGGGATTAAAGGAGTATTCAACAGGCAAAAACCGCCACAACAAACACCCTGCAGACTAAGCTGAGGAAAAGATGGTTGAAATATACTGGGATGTCAACCCAATCAACCACTGAGTAGGAAAATAAATCCTGCTCTGCTGAGGAGAAAATAAATGCTCTGATGGAGAGATAGCAACAAATCCGCGGACGACTTCGCCGGGGAAAGGGTAAAGTACCGTGTATCAAACCACTGACTTACCGGGTCTTCAAAAAGAAAGTGACCGTGCTGAGGAGACAGACAGCTCCGCTGGCAACTGCACTGGGAAGAGTGATAACAAATCTGCTCGCAAATCCGATGGGGATATCAATAACATCTCTACTCGCGACCCTGGTGGGGATGTTAATAACAGCTCTACTTGCGACTCAGAGGGGAATATCAATCAATCAGTTATACTCATGACTGCGCTGAGGAGACAAATAAAGTCTGGGGCATACGACCCACTGGAGAAAGTGACGGGGCACCAAGATGACAGACCATCAACCGCCGAAACTTCACAAGAAAACACCCATGCTGGGAAAAAACTGCTGCTGGAGAGAACGAAGTCTTCAACAACACTCTGCTTGCGACTGTACTGGGGAACAACCCCAAAGCAACTTTGTTTGAGGAACAGCCCCAACAAAGATCTGAAGAAAGAAGATACAACCAAACCAGGAATATGAACCAATGTCTTACCTGTTGGAAATCATGTCACCCTCGGGAGAGCACTGAGATATTCTTGAGTATCCTTTTAATCTTGTGAATGTTCACTTTGTTTAGAACAAAAATTTTGAAAAATTTGATTGGTTTAAAACAATGACATTTTATCAATTTAAAACATGCAAAACATTTGTTGAGTTGAAACAAATAAGAGTGCAAATAATTGGATAAAAAGCTCAAATTGATTTGATGGAATGGTAGCCTGCAAATGGCAAGACTCCATAGATCTGTACAAATTTGAAATCAGTGATATATATTGGAAGAGGGCTACATTGAACATAATGATCCTTTCTCTACCAATTTGAATCTCAATGCATCCGAAGCTTCGGTTGACGACGAATCGAGAATCTTCTGACGAAATGACGACTGTGAAACCAGAAAGTCTTGTCAGGATGCAGTTACTTGCCAAATCCCTAATTTTTGCCTAGATTGCCCCAGGGTGAGGTACTCAATCTAGCGGGATGCAAATATATCTCTTTTTTCAAAGTCTCTAATTTTTGCCTGGATTACCCTTGCGGGTTCTCCACCGAGACGCTCATTTTTGCCTAAGCCGCCCTTTCGGGTTTTCAACTTAGCGAGCTATTCTGTTTTTCAATTTTTGTTTTTTCATGTTTTTTTTTTTTTTTTTTTTTTTTTTTTTTTTGCATTATGCAATGCCCCAGTTTGACTGTTTTGCTGATTTTCATGATACAGCGGAATGAGCTTCTCTTGGTGCTCGAGAAGGCGGGTAATCTCGTCAGGAATCCCCTTCAACATCATCTTCCTCTGCCTCAGATACAAGGACTTCAAGATTGGGAGATGGCGTTGGATCATTATGTTCAATGGGTTTAGAAATCCCTGCATAATGATTATGGATAATGAAGAGCTTTTGAATTTTAAACAAGCAAATCATTTATGCAGCTGAAAAATGCTGTTTTTGTTTTTCATGGTTTTTTGTGATCACTGATTTCATGCAAAAGCAAAAAGTGAAAACAAATGGAAAAACAAATGTTTAACAATGCATTAATTGAATGAAATATCATTGTATTAAATGCTGCCAACAATGTCATCACTTCTCCTTTTGGCATGGGAGAAGGGTTTTAAACAAAATGAACAAATCACGCTGACTTATGAATGACCGTAGGAACATCCACAGCGACCCAATTGTGGCAGACACCACCAGGAATGATGAAATTGTTCAGATCTTCTGCATCCTCTTCTAAGATAGCAGCAGCTTCTTCTTCAGGTTGATCGGCATGGATGAATCATCCACTTGCGAACAAACCTTGCTCATTGCATGCCCCAGAACAGTAGCCAATGCCAGCCCGGGATTGGTTAACCAGGAATAAATCCATCAAAAAGCACTTGGTCTGGCAAAAATCTCTCCTTGAGTTCACAATTCTCTTGCTCAGGATGATCCATCAATCTGGCAGAGTTGGCTCTGGTATAATACCGGCAAAGTGCGTCTTCAAAATAAATGAAGATCGCAGGGTCAGACCACAGGACGGGAGACCGGAACAAAACACCTGCTTATGCAAATGATGCATGAAGTGTTTATGCATATGCTTGTTTTTTGATTTCAAAGGAACCTGAGGGTTTTATTTGCAAACTTTGAAATGTTTAAGCATTTTGATTGTACATGAAAATATCTCATCAGATATATCAGGTGAAAATTTTCCCGGTTTTTTCATGTTTTGAAAATTTTTGCAAATAAACTCCTTTGAGTTCCTTGAAAATTTTCTTTTTCTATGACATGAATGCGGATGAATGCGTGAATGTATGAATGCAACAATCACACTCAAGGATCAAGCAAGGCACGCCAAACGAAGGTCGTGGGAAAGCTCATTGTATCCCTAATATCAATCATCCATTTTGGTGGATTTAGGTTTTCACCTTATCGACACCCAAGTTCCATTGATATTAACGGTACGTGAACCGGTTCAAACATCCCTAATATCAACCAGCCGCTTTGGTGGATTTTAGGTTTTACACCTGATCCGGGATCCATTGATATTAACAATGTTTGAACGACTCAACCACGAATCACGGGTTTGTTGAGAGTCACGAGCATGGAGTCTCGGTTAAGAACCACCCAAAGGGAGTGTACTAGGGTTTAAACCTGCCAGACATGTTCTATCAGAGGTTCCCATAATCATCGTTCCATCTTTCGAATATTATCGGAGGAACGAATACTCGTATTCCAAGAATATTCTCAAGAGAAACTCTTATGAGTGTAGTATCGCGTAACAATCGTATCAGAACTGACATCTGAACGACCTCCGCACTACGGTCCTAAAAAATAGGCCAAGATGGGTTTGGTAAACTAAGGTCCTTGGCTTCTGCGGAACATGATTGAAAGAATAATGCCTATCCACAAATAACTTGTGTGACATTATTAATCCAACATGACCTCCACCAAGTGAATGGACTCGCAAGTCAACTGGCTAAGGAATACTCCACACCAGTCAACAAGACTATGCCATTCTCCTATCCTAGAGTGCACTCGAGTTCGGGTATAGAACTCATCTCACAGATCACCAAAGCAAACAACAATTGTATATCAAGCAATTCAAACATTACAATCAATACAGTCATCCCAAATTGTACAAAAATATGTCATACAACAAATAACAATATAGCACAACAAGGTGAAAAGTAGGCAATACAACCAGAGATTCTGGGTTCGATCCCCAGCAGAGTCGCCACTTTTCTGTAGCGGTGTATTCGTCGCTATATGATTTATCGATTAAACCATAAGCAAGGTATACAATGAAATTTCGAGTCGCCACCGCACTTTTATTTATCCAAAGGACTGGCTAAAAAGCGAACAAAAGCCTAAGAAGTTTTACACGTAGAAAACTAATAAAAAGATCAGAGATTCTGGGTAAGGGGTAAATTACGCAATGGGAAGGTGTTAGGCACCCACTACGTCCTAGGTACTCCTAGGGAGCCCTTTTCACACTTGTTGTATAAAATTGTTATTTGTTATGACATAAACATTGTGCAAACATGATTGGGATGATGAGAAAAGAATATACAATTTTTATTGGGTTATTGGGTTTGAACGGATGAACCCGTTGCCTACGTACCTTCCATCAAAGGTAAGGATCAAAACGCCGTAGTTCGGCTAAAAGATTTCCAAAAGTTGGTGGATTCAGTTTTAAACACAAGCACTGAGGCTTTTCATTATCAATGGGAGAACACTCGACCAAAAAACAACATCCACCATGCGAGGATAGCTTCGACGTACTAGAGGGGTTAGCCCTGTTTTCAGTACGGAAGTCTTACTGTCGACTCACTAAGGATAGGCAAGATTTACATCAACCACAATGATAATTGAAACCTATGGCTAATGCATGAAAAGATTAACAATGGACAAAGCCAAAACAAGTGAATGAGTGAAGTTAATTGATTGTGATTATGAAAGTGAAGTCAAAGTATGCTTAAGATTGATTCAAAAGAAGTGTATTGAAATGGAGTTTGAAAAAAAGTCAAGGACTTGGGGTCCAGGTTTTTAATTAAAAAGCATGAAGATGTTTGCACAATATCTATGTCAAGTTTGAAAGTAAATGTGTGAAAAGGTTTAGGACATAATGAATGATGAATGGGTGGAGATGGATTGTAAAACTTCTTAGAAGGTTCACTTCTTGAGATCATATAGAGGATGATTCAAGTGTGTCCTTTGGAATAGCAATGGATAATAACAAACAAACAAGAAAGAAAAGAAAAGCGGATATCGGATGCCAATCACTGGGCTTATACCAATCTCCTAAAATAAAAACTGGATATCAGATGCCACTCGATGGTCTTACACTAATCTCCTCAAACAAAGAAGTAAAAGGCGGATACCGGATACCAATAGATGGATTTACACCAGTCTCTTAAAATAGAAATGGATATCAGAGGCCACTCAATGGTCTTACACTAATCTCCTAAAACAAAATGAAACTTGGATACCGGATGCCAATCTGTCTGGACTTATACCAATATCCAACATATGATCATAGGAAAAGCAAATGCCAACTTACAGGGACTTACAGTTGCAACCTCACATAAACAAACAAAAGCAAGACATGGATGTCAGATGCCAATCTATCTGGGCTTACTCTAACCTCCACAGTATGGTCCTAGGAATACAAATGCCAACTTGCAGGGACTTACAGTTGTATCCTCACATACAAACAAAGAAGCAACACATGATCATAGGAAAGCAAATGCCAACTTACAGGGACTTACAATTGCAACCTCACATACAATCAAACAGACCAAGTTATGATCACAGGACAACAGATGCCAACTTATAGGGACTTATAACTGCAACCTCACATACAATCAAATGCATTAAGCAAAGATAAGATGAGTGGCCAAGGTGATGGTCTTACAACTCACTTCCATATCATAGGAGCAATGGCCAATGGATGGTCTTACAATTGTCCTCAATGGGTAAACAACAATGACAATATCACAAAGACAAATGAGATGATTATGCATTGATGAGCAATTAATGATGATAGATGCATAGAGCATGGAAGCAAGCATGTGCATATGAAGCAATCAATCAATCAATCAATATCAAACAGCACACTCTATAGCCAAACAAGGAGGCTCACACAAGAGGGTTAGGCACTGAGGCCAACTGGAATAGGGTA
Organism: Lathyrus oleraceus; assembly: GCF_024323335.1. Classification (NCBI taxonomy): domain Eukaryota; kingdom Viridiplantae; phylum Streptophyta; class Magnoliopsida; order Fabales; family Fabaceae; genus Lathyrus; species Lathyrus oleraceus. Next base: position 28,303,615 of record NC_066581.1, on the reverse strand, counting down.
AAAGAGTTGCTCTTAACCTTGCCATTGAGAGGCTAAGGTGAAGCAGATGAAAGGAGATGAGGGGTGTGCCTCATTGCTCTTATCCCTGATCAGGGAGAGCATTTCAGAAAGTGTGGGAGTTCAGAAAGTAGGAACTCTCTCCACATATTGACTCGATAGATCTTGGGTTTTGATCTCAATGCTACAACCATGTAATGGGAGCAATGAGAAGACTCACTGAATAGTAGGGGATAGGCTACTTATCCCTTTGATCTACCAATTGCCTTACTTGAAGGACTTTTCCTGCTTGGGACAAAATTAAACAAACACAAGCATTGCCTCTTAAGGAGGACTTCAGACAGTTTGCCCGGCCAAATAACAGGCCGGGTCTCCAGACTACATGAAGAAAGAGGGATTACCTCAAAGCAAATTGCTAAATAGCAAAGCAAAGCAAGTTCAAAGAACTTAAGCAACTAAGGGTACCTGAAATAGTCAAACAGATCAGTACACAGCTCAACAGTTTAAAGCAAAAGTGAGAATAGAATTAACAGTCAAAACAGACAGGCAAATGTGCAAAGCACAAGGCACAAGGCTTATGAGCCAAGCAACCTACAAAACAAAGAGGTTAGCACATAATAAACAATCAAGCTCAAACAAATTGGATTGTTCTCTTTGAAGCATTTGTGCTTAACCTGAAACAATGAGCTCAAACATAAGCAACAAGACCACTAGGACAAGCCTAGGGTCAAAATGAAATGAGAAAGTCAAAACAGCAAATGAAAGTCAACCAAAATCAAGTTTAAACATTCAAGAAGCAAACTCAATTGGTCCCACATGCATATCATTCATCATCATGATTTCATAGACAAAAGAAGGCAAAGCATGGCAAATGAGGGCATACAAAAGTCAACAGCAAGACTTGCATCAAAAGTCCACTCAAACATTTTCAAAAATCACCAAATAATTCATGATCAATCCTAACACCTAGCATGGTAAGCATATAAAATTTCATCACAATTGGACAAGTGGAAGGCAGTCAATGAAAATCAGGAAGTCAACACACATTCAAGCATGCACAAAGAAGTCAAACATTCATGGGTCAACTTCCAAAAATCATAACAAAATGAAAACAGATGAGAAATGGATGGGATCAACACCAATGCAAAGCTCAAGATGTCTAGTATGCACATGTAAAATTTCATGATCATCCAATAAGGTATGAGAATTTCACAAAGGATTTGGCAAGATGTGTCACACAAAGTCAACAATTGACTAGGCAGGGAGGAAAAATCTCAAACAAATTGGAAATTGCACAATTAATTCCAGGAAAAATCACACATCAACTAGACACATAAGAGAAGGCTCATGCAAAATTTCACATTATTTGGAAGCCAAGAAGCATGTGAACAAAAATCATGAATTTGCATATCATTGGTGTGACACAAATTGTCACACCCTACTTCAGAAAATCATAACTCACACACCACAAATGATAAATGCACAAACTTTATACCAAAACAAAGATGAATGAGTCTAGTTTCACCACAAAAATTTTCAGGGGCAATGGATACATCATCACTATTTCACAAGGGTTTTGGCAAAAGGTGTCAATTAGGCATACATGTTAAGAAACCTAATAGCATTTAAAATCCAGCCAACCAAAAATTCAGCAAAAATCATGATTAAATAATAGACATTCAACAGGTCATAATGCAAAAAATCCCATGATTTTTGGAGCTAAATTGAGTGAAATATGAATTGTGGAAGATGATGAACAATTGGGAACAAATATGAGCACATAACATGGTTCAATGGTCAAACAAAGTTGACCGCATGGCATAGTGGTAAATAAGCATTTCACTAATCAAAACGCACAGCTTTGGCAAATGCAATGAAATGTTCTCATTGGCTGATGGCCAATGGAACAGTAAACAAGCCAATCGAATGTTCATGCTTTCTGGGTTCAAAAACCCTAGGGTTTTGTTCAACAACAACAGCATTTGTTCAAACTCATGTTCATCGCCATCCAACAATTTCAAATAGCATTAATCACACAGCATGGCAAATAATAATCCTGCAACAGCATGCAACAAAGAACCAAACACGATGTGGAAAAATTCTGGAAAGCAGCTAGGGTTTCAACAGGGTATTCATCATCTTCATCAAAATCATCAAGAACAAGCATGCCCAGAAAATGCAAACAAGCATATCAAATGATTCAGCAAACCAAGCACGTGCATAATATAGCAATCATCATCATTAATTCGAGCTCATGAGAGAGAAATCAACCAAAACAAGTTTGAACATAAACATGTAAACTCAGATTTTTCAGCCATATCATAATCATTTCAAGCAAGGCATATTTCATTAGAATCAGCAAGTCAGGAGCTATCTAAAACATAGCATGGCATAGTAAATGGGGGTAGTCGAAACCTTACTTGTTTTTTGAAGAAAAATGTGAAACAGGGCTGCTTGGATGTTTCCAGCTCGAAACAGATCCCCTTTATGGTGTATAGTGATGGAATCTTAAGGTAGATTAGCTCAGCAACTCCTGGATTCCTTCAAAACTTGATTCACCATTGTTATGGCTTGAAGAAAACAGAACGTGGAGGGGGCTGTACAGGTGTGATTTGATGCTGCAAGTAGCTTCCAAATGTTGTTCAAATGAAGAAATGATGAAGAAGGCTCGTGGTGTTTTGAGAGTTTTGGCAGAAAATGCAAGTCGAGCAAAAATGCAAGAAGGAGAGAATGAGTGTTTCTGTGCGTGGTGGCTGTGATTCTAGGGTTGCAATCTGCAGAAAAATGCCTTTATATTTGCTGTTTAAGCCATGCTAATTGAATGGTAATCTTGTTTAACTTAAATGAACAAAAATGCATTTTGCTAAGTTTGGAGAATATGGAAGTGGAGGTGTATGGTCCTGCACGAAATGGGCTTTTGGACAGGCTGCAAACATACCTCACATTTGCTGTTTTGAGTTTGCTCATGAATTGCTAACCTTGATTTGCTCTTATGATTCCATTTGCAAAATTGCCAATTTCCCACATATGCACATGGAGGTGTATGCTTCTGGCCAAGTTAGGGCTCTAGACAAGTTGCAAATGACATATTAAACACATCCCAATTGGCCAAAGTGAGAAAAAATCAATAAATCAAAAAGTCAAACTTGAGTCAAACTTGAATTTAAATGAAACAAGTCCAAAAATGCCATTTTGATTGGCAAGGTTTTGGTGAATGAAATTTATATTTTTGGAAAGAGGAGGAAAAATGTGGTTTGTAGGAAAAAACCCCACCAAATTTGGCCAAAGGAATCATGAGATATGGCCTTTTGAAGTTCATGAAAATGTGAAAATGATTTGACCATATCTTGCAAACCATTCATGGGATTTTGGTGTTCTTGGACTTTTTGAAAATGGGAGAACAAGATCTTCAACTTTCATGTTGGGCAAAAATTCATTTGGAGCTTGTATCATGATGTAAGTTTAAGATCAAGAAGTTTCCATTTTTGGCAGTTGAAATTACAGGTCCACTTTCTATTTTGGGAAATTTTCTGTTTGACTTGATTTTCTTCCATGATGAGGTTGGACATGATACATGAGGCTTATATAGGCATGAATGAGCTCCTTCAAATCAATTCCATCCATCAAATCACTGATTAAATCCACAGTTGACCAAGTTTGACCTTCTGTTGACTTTTCTAGGGTTTTGCATGATTGAACCACTTCTGATGAATTCCAAACCCTAATTCCTTGAGAACTTGATTCCAAATGATGTCCCAAGTCATATGAACTCTTGATTATGGATCATGGTGCCCAAATTCTACAAGAATGGCCACCATCCACTGCAATAACTGACTTTGACTGTTTTGACTGTAGATTGCTTCAGCTGCAAGTAACAAGGTTAGCTGACAATATTTTTGTACTTTTTGGTTAGTAAACATGTGAAAAGCAAATATATACAAATGCAAGACATGCTTGGTGATCAAGAAACAACTCACAAGGCAACCTACCCACTAGGAGGGAAGCTAGGGCATGCAATGATCCTTGAGGCCATGATATGATATGATATGGGCCATGAGGGATCTTAGGGCCAAAATTGGGGTCTTACACCACCTTGGGGAAATTTATGCAAAAATTAAGGATTATGGCAAGTAACTACATGCTACTGATCGTCCAGTATTGGAGAAACTTTGTTGAGCACAAGGGTTGATGGTGATTCATTATCTCTAGTGACGGTCAAAAGCACAGTGGACATCAAGAGATGGTAGAAGGATTAGCGGTCAATTGTATTCAATGTAACCCTTTTCCATGTAAATTACCATTTTCAACTTTGTAAAGATCTATGGAGTCTTGTCATTTACAGACTACCATTCTATTAAATAAAGTTAAGCCTTTATCCAAATGTTTCGACTCTTATTTATTTTAGCCAATAGTTTTAAATTTTATTATGATCATTTTTTAAATTAAATTTTTTAATCAAAATCATTTTCTTAGACATATAAAAGAAAGAATTTTTCAGAGGCAGTTTTAAAGCAATATCAACAACATTTCGAAAAATAGCAAGTCTTAAGTGTAGAGCTCTATGGGTTCCCCAAGCAGATAACCCTTCCGGTATCCTTAGCCGAGTTTGTTGATCCAGTTCCCCTGCAGAGTGTTTGATCCCCAGCAGAGCTTCTGTACTTTTCCCAACTGAGTTGGTTGATTCAGTCCCCGACAGAGTTTGCGTGTTCCTCAACAGGGTTGATTTTCTGTTTTGATCTTCAGCAGAGTAAGATCGATTTCCTCAGTAGATTGCGTTGGTTTCTCTGCCAATAGTCATCTGACTCACTCTTAGTCAGAGTTTCCTCCTGGTTTCTGAGCAGCTATTTGTGTTTATCCTCTGTATGGTTGTCTCCCATTTGATATGGTGTTGACCTAAAATTTCCTGCAGATTCGATAATATTTCCTTTCCTCAACAGATCTCCTCCTTCCCTAGATAATGTTGAGCCTTTGGGTAGTTGATCTCCCTGTTCTTCGACAGTTGTATCCCTTTGTTGTGGATTGACCGAGGATTGTACCGATGATTCAAATTTTTGCGACACCTTTGTATCCTTTGCGATCGTTTTGTCAGCATAATCATCATACATATGCATATACATATACATATACACTCATATAATTTATTGATTACATATTTTTGCATAATGATATTTGTTGATTCATTGTCTGAGATTCTTATTCTTTGTTATGGCGGTACTTCATCCCCATACAAGTTTGGTGTATGTCCTCTCAATGATAGAAGTGTCGGCCCCTTTAGCAGAAAGATTTTAACCTTTCTCCCTTCCCCACTGAGTTATTTCCTCGTGGATGATCATTGTTTTAGTTTCCTCCCCAATTGATTACCTAGATGGAATTACTCCCCTTGACCTATATCCTCATTGGGTTAAGTCTTGATTGACCTTTTCTTTCTAGATCTTACCTAGATAGATGCTTTTCGTCCCCTGAGAGCCTATTACCTAGTAACTGGTAATATTCTTCTCATGTGTTTTCACTTTTGCCCAATACCCGACAAGAGCAACATTTTCTCCCCAGCGGATTCGTATTCACATTTCCCCGGGAAGTATATCCTTGATATGTTAATCCTAACCGATGACAGATATTTTCTTCCATTACTTGGGTCTATCCTTGATATGTTCATCCTAACCGATGATAGATATTCTCATCCTTGATATTCTACCCAGTAAAAAGGTAGTTGTAATCCCTATTTTGTTCCCTAGAGGGTTAATCCTTGATACGTTCATCCTAATTGATGACGGATTTCCTCTTCTTTGCGGTCTTCTACCCAGTAACCGGTAGTTGTAAATCCTGCTCTTCCCCTCAACAGATTTAATTCCTACTTATTGTTCAGTTGGTTTATCCTTGATATGTTCATCTTAACCGATGACAGGTATCCTCCTTAACAATTCCCAGGAAAGACAATCCTTAATATGTTCATCTTAACTGATGACGAATTCTCTTTCCTTTGAGTCTATCCTTGATATGTTCACCTTAACCGGTGACGGATATTCTCATCTCCGGTCTTCTGCCCAGTAACTGGTAGTTGTAAATCTTATTTCTACAGTTTTCCCCAACAATGCTACTCTTACCTAGTACACGGTAATGAATATTCCCTCCTGGTGGTTCCCAGCGAGTCATCCTTGATATGTTCATCCTAACCGATCACGGGTGTCCACTCTGTCAGACTTTTATTATCTCCTTACCCAATAGCAGGTAGTGAATAATGAACTTATGCTCCTTCTGTGTTGAATTTTATTTCTTCCCTAGTTGAGTTGAGTGCACTTTTCCTTAGTGAAATCGCTTTTCCCTGCATTTATCCAAGAGCTTTAGTGTTATTCTGATCTACTTGTAATCCCTTGCAGATGTTTTGTTTCCCTGGTTGAGTCTTTCCATTTTATGGAGCTCCTCTAGTCCGTCCATCAGTTTTAAGTCGTAACCTGGCTTACATGTAACCTTTTATCCCCCCAGAGTCTCTGTCTCCCCAGTGAGTTTTCCTCGTGAAAAGCATTATACTCCTGCGGATCTTCGGTCTCTCTGATTTCTTTTCCTTTTGTGGCAATATTTCCCCACAGAGAACTCGCTTCTACATTTATACTACATGCATCATGAGGTCTCTTAGGGACCAAAATTTGTTTCTACGTTGTTATTTAAGCCCATTCTACTGAGTCGACACAGAGTTTTTAACCTTCACCTCCTCAGTTAGAATGTCCTTAAATAGGGGTAATTGGCAGAGCCCAATTTTGACCCTAAGATCCCTCATGCTATTTCATCATATGCATTAGCATATGGATCATACCTTGGCATCCTCCTTAGACATCTCTCATTAGGTTTGTTTTGGGAGAGATCACCAAGCACCATGTGATTGTATCATACTTGTATATTATCATTTTACTAACCCAAAATACCAAAAAAAATGTCTTTTCATTTGCCTAACTTTTTGTAGGTAGGGCATGATCCTCATTGATCTATCAAGGGTTTGAGACCCTCATGACTAAAAGCACAACCACGGATTGACCCAAAAATGTTTCAAAGTATCATATATGAGTCCCAATGATCTCTACATGTTATATTGATCAAATTTTCTTCAAGAGTTTGGAGGTGATTTGCCTTGGAAACCCTAATTTGACTGGGTATCTTGAGTAACTTCTCCAACAAGCTATCTCACCAATTGATCAAATTTCTCAAAGGATACTTCAAAATTCATCATCTTATGCATATATGATCTACCATGAGCCTAGAAAGCCAAGAGAATTGAAGGTTAGCAAGATGCTTGGTGGTGGTTGGCCAGATGAATTCATCTGAATCAAATTGGGTCTCCCTAGACCCTATCTCCTACAATTTTCACCATATGAAAATTATTCCAAGATCAAAGTTACTCTAAATGAGATTCCAAACAACTTTTCATGTTGATACCTAGATCTAGTTTTTCTTAGAAAATCATTTTCTTCTTGGAACATTATAGGTCATTTTGTCTAAACCCTAATTTGAAAGTCAACTTCCCAAGGCCATAACTTGCTCAATTTTTATGAGATGAAATATTTCCAAGTCTCAAAATCAAATTCAAGATGTCTAATTCAACTTTTATGATTGGGGTAAGAGCTAATTCAACTTTTATGAGCATGTGATATGAGGATACATTATAGGTCATTTTTTACCTATACCATTGAACAAGTGATTTTCCTCAACTTCAAAAATGCATAACTCTATCATTATAAATCCAAATGAAATTAAACTGGTTACCATTTTGAAGGTATTTGAAATATCTACACTCGTCTCATTTGAAGCTCACATAAAAAGTTAAGCAAGGTGGAATATTGAGATATATGGCTTGACACTTAGAAATTTTTTCAACATGTTGAAATTTCCAAACATCCACATCAAAATTCACCATGATCCAAGTTTGAAATGAAAAAGTGTCCAACATAAAAGTTGTTCCCCTTGATCTAAGCTTTCCAAAGAACCCAAGTTCATGCATTTTGGATAAAGTTTGCTAGGGATGCGCATGGCTTTAACAGGTCTGCATGATTGGAAGAAATCAAATGCCAAAAATCCCATTTCACATTGCCTTGACATCTAAGCCTCATTTGAACTTCAGAACAGTTGCAAGTGGATCAAATTGGATTGCTTTATGGGCCTGTACACACCCATGTAATCTTGTGCATGAAATGTCCAAATTTAGCAATTTTTCAAGTGTGCAAATATCAGTCCCAATTGCTATAAATACAGGCCCTTGGAGCTCAATTCAAACACACCTTGCACGCCAGCTTTGCCCCCCAATTGAAACCCTCACCATTCAAAGGAAAACTTGAGAATTTTCAACTTGAAAATTGAGTTTGAATCTCACTGTTTGGAGATTCAGAAACTCCAGGATCCAAAGCTTTGTACCATTGCCAAACCTCTCTTGCAAGCTTCTCAAGTGTGATCAGATCAAGGTTGAAGCAAGAAAGATCCATATCTGCACAACATTGAAGTGAAATTTCAGAAAACTTCATCTCTTTGATTCTCACTCAATTCTCATCAATTCTCTTGGATCTTTGGTTGTCTGAAGTCCGACCAATGTAGGCAAGAAGATTGAGTTGCTTTGAGGTCAAATCGAAGCAACTCATTTGTCACACCTCAAAATTCAACTCCTTATATCTTTTTATATATTTGAATTTAGTTGAAATTGAAGTCAGATTCGTGCTCTACGCCATTTTTTCTTTCAGATCATGTCCTCCTTTTTTATTTTGGTGATGGATGAGGGTGGACCAGTCCGGTGAGGTCCACGGGAGAAGAAGACCGGAGCTCTGGCTCCGGCGGTGTGTTGACACATCTCCAGACCACAGGATCCATTTGAAATGTTTTAATCTTAGGCGTTAGTTTTGATTACCACGAGTGTGGCGCGGTGACTAAGTTCCACCATGGAACGTGCGTTTCCAGCCACTTGATCTGCCACCTCAATTAATGAGGGAGATCAAGTGGCTCACATTTTTTTTATTTTTGTTTTAATTCATTTGATTTTCATTAATTCATATTAATTTAAATATTGATCCAAAAAAATATGAGAGTTTCACCAAAAAATTTTAAATAAATTCCTCTTTCATATTATGAATTAAAATTATTTTTTTGGGTCATTATTAATATTTTTTATGATTTAATTGATTTTGTGATTATTTTTAATTATTTAAAAATACTTTTAAGTCTTTAAAAATTCTGAAATTTTTCTCAGAGGTCCTTTGACCTTGTTTGACCTATGATAAATCTCATGGCCATTTCTTTGGTGTTTTGATGAGGTTTTAGGAATTTGACAAACCATATTTAATTTAAATGATTATTTTAGTATTTTTAAATTGAATGAATGCCAAATAATTGTGTTGACCTCTTGTGATGGTTTGTGTAAGTTTGACTTGTGTTGTTGGGCCTTTGTCAAGGTTGATTTGACTTTGCTAGGTTAATATCATTGGATTTAGGGGATTGATGGAATGTACATTCCATCTCCCAAAATGAATGAATGATATTCACTTGGTAAAAGTCCTTCTTTGACCAATTTGAGTTATGATCCATTCCCCTCCCTCTTCATCTAATTCCCCTTCTTTATGCATTCATTTCATTTGGCTTATGACATCTCAAAATCCTAAGGCTAGTTGATTGCAAAATCAACATAAGTATGGATGAGATTAGGCCACCTCTTTTGCATATACTTTTTGTGTGTGGTATGTTTCATGAGCATAGTCCATTATACTATGTCTCTAACATGCATTAACACCAAAATTCTATTTCCCGACCTCAAATAGTTGTGACTTCTACATAAGTCCATTTACGATTGCTTAACATAATGCTAAATTTTTGACACAAAAGGCATAACATTCTAGTTAGTGAGATTGTAAGTCTCCCATCTTTCATGGTATTGTGTGGAAACTTGGCCTTTTTTCCTTCCTTTGGAAGATGTCTTGGCTAAAGGATCCATGCTTGTGATAAGTAGGTTGAGTGTTCTCCAAAGAATGACTTAAAACAAAAAAAACAAAAGCAAAACAATACTAACTTCTAACTCATTAACAACTAACATTTAATTTCAAGCCATTTACTTTAATGCCATTTAATTTCAAGTATATATTCATTTGCCATTATTCATACCATTCTAATTGTTTATGTTAATGTCATTTTGACTTTGTCCATTTGGACCATATTCTGTGATATATCTTGCTTGTGTATATTTTGTTTGTTTGTGTGGTCTTTAACCATTAATGTACATAATAACAACAAAAACCCTAAAAAACTTTTGTGTGGACTGTTGACTTGATCTTGGACAATTGGACTTAGGATTTAGGAAACATTCCTATTCTAAAGGATTTGGCCAATGCCAACTTTTGTGAAACCAAGTGCTTCCAATTTGAAACTTCATCTAATACATTTTTAAGATCCGTTTGAGTTCATCTGCAACATGATCATTATGAAGCTGTTATTTTGAACCTGTGAGTTGTGGAATTCATCTTCTACATGGGCTAATTTGAAGAAGATCATGGAGTGGCTAAGCTTTGATGTGGCTATCTTTATTTAATACCTTTTCTCTTCAAGATTGATATAATATGCATTGTGTGTTGCTTGATGCTAAATGTCCAAGGGAATTTGGGTTTCTATATGACATTCGTGTCCATTGGATTGCTACCCATTGGTCAGATCTTTTCAACTCTTAACTTTTAATTTTGTGCATAGGATTAGTCTCTTCATCTCCTCCCCACTTCTTTAATTTCCAAATCTCTCCCTCCTTTTGAAAATTCTTCTTTGCTTGAACTAGTTTTATTCTAAACTTTGACCACTTTGGAAACTAGAAACTTTGGCCTTATGCCATTGCATTTTCAAACTTCTTTTCTTAATGAAACTTGTAAATAGACTGAATTGTACTTGACCTAAACTTTCATTCAAACCATTTTTAGGCATTTGTGCCTTCCAAACTTAATTTTTGTTAAAAAAATGCATCCATTTTGAAATTTATACCACGAACCACGAGGTTTTGATCCCTCATTTTTATGTTGGTACGTAGGCACAAGTCCGAAGGTCTTGTCAAACAAAAAAATATATAATTAATGAATTATTTTCTCATCCCACCATTTTATTTGTTTGTAAACATCAATTTGTACAAAATACATATGCACACAAAAAGGGCTCCCTAGGAGTACCTAGAACACTTTGGGTGCTAACACATTTCCTCTGTATAACCAACCCCCTTACCTGTAATCTCTGACATTTTATTAGTTTTGATTTGAAAACTTCTTACTTTTGAGTTTTGTTCATACTTTTCCCTTTTGCCTTGGAAACAATAAAAGCGCAGTGGCGACTCTGGTTTTAATGATGTCTAGCTTATCCATAGCTTGATGATCATGAATTTACGGCTACAACCATCATAGCAGAGGATCACAAAAATAATGAATCTCAAAGTGCAATAATAATGCAATAATGAAATTTATGAATGTATATGTATATGTATATATGATGATTATATTGACAAAATAATCACAAGGATACAAATGCAATGGTCTGAATCATCGTTACAACACTCAGACAATATCAACAGGATGGAGGCATCAACTAGAGAAAGAGATGTTAAGGATGGACATGAATCATCCATATCAAAAGCTCTTCCCTGGCTAGGGAAAGAGGACAAATTTGTTGAGGATCTGCTGTAAGACCCCAATTTTGTCCCTAAGATCCCTCATGGCATCATATCATACCATATCATTGCCTCAAGGATCTTTGTGCACCTTTGCTTCCCTCCTAGTGGGTGGGTTATCTTGTGAGTGTGGTTCTTGATCACCAAGAATATTTTGCATTTGTATATCATTGCTTTTCATCTATTTGCTAACCAAAAGTACAAAAATATTGTCATCTAACCATGCTACTTGCAGCTGAAGCAAGCTAGGTCAAAATAGTCAAATCAGTCATTGAGCAATAGATGGTGGCCATTCTTGAAGAATTTGGGCACCATGATCATTCATCAAGAGTTCATATGAGTTGTGACATCATTTTGAATCAAGATCTCAAGTGGTAGGGGCTTGGAATTCATCAGAACATGGTTCAGTCAACCAAAACCCTAGCAAAGTCAACTGTGGTCAACTGTGCATTTAATCAGTGATTTGATGGTGGGAATTGGTTTGAGAGGCCTCATTCATGTCCATATAAGCCTCATATAACATGTCAAACATCCACAGTGAAGAATTGGAGGTCAAGTGGAAAATTTCCAAAAATAGTAAGTTGACTTGTAATTGGAATTTGCCAAAAATGGAGAGTTCTTCTCCTCAAAATTACTTCATCATACAAGCTTCAAATGAATTTTTGTCCAACATGAAAGTTGAAGATCGTGTTTTCCCATTTCCAAAAAGTCAAAGAACACTCATTTCTCATGTGTGGTTGGCAAGTTATGATCAAATCATTCTCAAGAATTTTTGAACTTCAAAGTGGCATAACTCTTGAACCATTTGGCCAAATTGAGTGAGGTTTTTTGCTACAAGTCACATTTGATATGCTCTATCCAAATCCTTCATCACATTTCACCAAAAATCTTCCAATCAAAATGGCCTTTTTCAAGTGCATTGAATTAAAAAAGAGAGGGGTGAAAAATGGACTTTCAAATTAAGCTTTGCCAATACATTCTACCAATTGCCAATGTTCAGAAATTACATTTGGAGATTGCCTAAGCCCATTTCGCACTGTAGCATGCCATGCACATGCAACTTGAGTGGATTTCACTAATTAACCAAAACACTTCATTTGAGCTAATGTGATTACCATTCCACTAACCAAGCTTATGCATTATTAAACAGAGTATATATGACTCATTTCTGATTTAAAAACCCTAGCCACTTTTGACAAACGAGATCTGAATCATTTTCTCTCAAAAACACTCAATTCTTCATCTTTTTTTTCTTCTGAAAATCTGCAAAGAACTTGTGCTACTGTCCATTGTGCCATCACCTACCATCATTTTTGAACCTTTTGCAAGCATCAATCTCCAACTGTAGAGCTGTTTCCGCTACTGTTCCATTGAACCCCTTCCATGGCAGTTGGATTTTTGAGCTGGAATTGAGACAACTGAGCTTTCAAGACTCCTTCATTCATCATCTAGAACATCACTAAGCATCTGTTTCAGCTTGTAGTGACCAAAGAACCCACGAATTCCATACTGCTCTTCAAATCAGGTAAGATTCGAATCACATCTTTGTCCAAATCATGCTATGATTATTAAAGATCTCTCCATGCTGATTGCAATGAAACTTGAATCGTGAGAAATGGTTGAATATTGAGAGAGAAACATCGATTTAAAGTTTGTTGGTCCAATGTGTTTGTGCTTAGTTCTTCCTTGTTAGCTTGAATTAATGAAAATGAACTTTGGATTGTTGATGTACTCTATGAGATGTGTTGAATGGTGTTTTCATTTTCAAAATCTGGAACAAAAAGTTCATCGTGTTGATGAAAACGATGAACAGTGCTATAAACCCTAATTTGAAAACCCAGAAATCGCGTTTGGCCTGCTGGGATTTTTTTGTTTTGCATGAATCCACTGTTTCATTGCCATGCACCAGTTAGAACGTGACACGCCCTTAAGTGAAACGCGGCGTTTCACTTAAGGGGCCGGTTATTTACCGTTTTGCCATTGCTGTTTATTTAATTTAATTAAATCATTTCATTTTTCAATTATTATTTCACTTGGCATGGCAAACTTAGAAAATTCATAAGTCACTCAATTTTAATCCAAATTTGACGGGATTTTTTGGGAAATTCTCCTCATGATCTCTAGTTTATTATGGTGACTTTTCCAGATTTTTTTGCACGTGTGGATTTTTAAATGTATTAGGGTTTGTTCATGTGTGTCCATTTTGTGTATGTCATGCCATTTTGCTTATGAAATGATGATACTTAATCCAATGAGGCTGAAATTTTTTGTGCTTAAACTAGACATGTTCATGGTGATTTTGGTGTAGAGTTTGTGAATTTATCATTGCTGGTTGATGAGATATGATTTTTTGAATAGAGGTGTGACAATTTGTGTCACACCATTCATGTCCAACTTCATGATTTTAATTACCATGCTTATTGAACTCAAAATGGTCTGGATTGTTTCATGAATATACTTATGGATGTTGAGAATACATGTGAATTTTTCTGGAATTATTGATGGCATTTCCTATTTGATTGGAAGTTTCTCCCCTGTTTTGTCATTTGTCGATTTTTTGTGATACATGATTTCATTTGATTTGTGAAATCCTCATGCATTATTGGATGGATGTGAAATTTGACATGTGAATTATAGACATCTTAAAGTTTGTCATGGTTTTAGTCCCATTCATTTATCATGTGTTGTTTCTGTTTTATGATTAACTGAAGTTGGTGCATGTTTTGATGCTTTGTATGAGTTTGCTTGAACTTAGTTTGACTTTCTGATTTTCATTGACCTACTTCCTTTGATCCAAATGAGCTGAAATTTGGTATGCTTATCATGTTATGGATGATGTTTGATCATGAATTATTTGAGAATTTTTTGAAATGTTTGTGATTGGATTTGACTTGAATCTCTCTGTTGACTTCTTTGAGGTTCTATATGACATGCCTAGACCTAATTTGTTTGTGAAATGATAATGATGAATGATATGAATATGAAACCACTTGGGTTTGTTTGTTAATTGTTTGAACTTGATCTTGGATAGCTTTCACTTGTTGTTTTTGGAGTTTTTATCTCCTTTTGACCCTAGGCTTGTCCTAGTGGTCTTGTTTCTCATGTTTAAGTTTGCTTTTCAGGTTAAGAAGCAAATGCCTTAAGGAGACTTATGCAAGTTGATTAAGTTTGATTGATTATCATGAACTAACTTGTTTGTTTTGTAGGATGCTTAGCTCATATGCTTTGAGCTTTGTGCATTGCACATTTGACTGATTGTGTTGACTGTTGATCCTTATCTTATATTGGTTTTGAGTTTGAATTGTATACTGATTTTGTTTGACTGGTTTCAGGTACCATTAGTTGCTCAGTTCTTTTAAGAACTTGCTTTGCTTTGCTTGATAGAATTTGCATTAAGGTAGAATCCTTTTTCTTCATGTAGTCTGGAAGACCTGGCCTGTTACTTGGCCAGGCAACTGTCTGAAGTCCTCCTTAAGAGGCGATGTTTGTGCTTGTTTACTTTTGTCCCAAGCAGGAAAAGTCCTTTGAATAAGGCAATTGGTAGACAAAAGAGATATGTAGCCTATCTCCTACTATTATGTGTGTCACTCATCTTGCTCACACCACATGTGTTGATGCATAGTGAGTAAAAACCCAAGATCTATCGAGTCTAACTTGTGGAGAGAGTTCCATCTTTTTGAACTCCCACACCTTCTATCATTTGAAGCTCTCCCTGACCAGGGATAAGAGCATGAGGCACACCCCTCATATCCTTTCATCTGCTTAACCTTGGCTCTCAATGTCAAGGTTAAGAGCACCATTAACCCTATTCCAGTTGGCTTCAATGCCCACCCTTTGTATGAGCCTAATTGTTTGGTTATAGAGTGTGCTGAATGACTTTGGTTGATTGATTACTTAGTTCATTTGTACATGTCTGCTGTTATGCTTTGTGCATTTATCATCATTAATTGCTCATTAGTGCATGATCATTTCATTTGTCTTTGTGACATATCTTTGTTGATTGCCCATTGAGGACAATTGTAAGACCATTTATTGGCCATTGTTCCTATGATATGGAAGTGAGTATAAGACCATTTCATTGGCCACTCATCTTGATGCATTTGTTTGTTGTATGTGAGGATGCATTTGTATGTCCATGTAATTTGGCATTTGTTTTCCCATGATCATATGTTGGAGGTTAGAGTAAGCCCAGATAGATTGGCATCTGACATCCAAGTGTTTGCTTTGTTGTTGGAGATTGGTATAAGCCCAGATAGATTGGCATCCGGTATCCACTTTTTATTTCTTTGTTGAGGAGATTGGTATAAGTCCATAGAGTGGCCTCTGACATCCAGTTCTGTTTTAGGAGATTGGTATAAGTCCAGTGATTGGCATCCGGTATCCGCTTTTGTTGACTTTCCTCTTTTGCTTTTCTTGTTTGTTATTGCTCATTGTCTATTCCAAAGGACACACTTGAATCATCTTCTATATGATCTCAAGAGGTGAACCCTCTAGGAAGTTTTACACTCCATCTTCATCCATTCACCCATTTTGTCCTAAACCTTTTCACACGTTGCTTTTAAAACTTGAGATAAATATTGTGCAAACATCTTCATGCTTTTAAATTAAAAACCTGGACCCCAAGTCCTTGACTTTTTCAAACTCCATTTCATAGTACTTCTTTTGAATCAATCTTAATCATACTTTGACCCTCCTTTTGTGAATAATCATAATCAATTAACTTCAACCATTCAATTGTTTTGTGGCTTTGTCCATTCTTGTTAAGTTTTCATACATTAGCCATAGGTTTGATTTATCCTAGTTGGTTGATGTTAATCTCACCTATCTGTCCTTAGTTGATTGAATTGTAAGTCTTCCTTGCTTATTATAGGGTTAACCCCTCACTAGCAAGTTGAAGCTTTTCTCACATGGTGGACTCGTTGTTTGTATAAGGTTGAGTTTTCTCCCGTGGATAACGTAAGACCTTAGGGCTTGTGTTTAAAATTGAATTCACTAACTTTTGGAAATCTTTTAGCCGAACTACAGCGTTTTGATCCTTACCTTTGATGGAAGGTACGTAGGCAACGGGTTCATCCGTTTGAACACAAAAATAATTAACTTGTACATTCTTTTCTCATCTTCCCAATCATGTTTGCACAATAAATATTTCATAACAAATAACAATTTAGTACAACAAGTGTGAAAAGGGCTCCCTAGGAGTACCTAGGACGTTTTGGGTGCCTAACACCTTCCCATTGCGTAATTTACCCCTTACCCAGACTCTCTGATCTTTTCATTAGTTTTCTACGCGTAAAACTTCTTAGGCTTTTGTTCGCTTTTTAGCCAGTCCTTTGGATAAATAAAAGTGCGGTGGCGACTCGATTCATTGTATGCTTTGCTTATGGTTTAATCAATAAATCATATAGCGACGAATACACCGCTACAGAAAAGTGGCGACTCTGCTGGGGAAAGAATCCTTGGTGGTATTGCCTACTTTTCACCCTTGTTGTGTGATATATTGTTATTTGTTATATGACATATTTTTGTACCATTTGGGATGACTGTATTGATTGTAATGTTTGAATTGCTTGATATACAATTGTTGTTTGCTTTGGTGATCTGTGAGATGAGTTCTATACCCGAACTCGAGTGCACTCTAGGATAGGAGAATGGCATAGTCTTGTTGACTGGTGTGGAGTATTCCTTAGCGATTTGACTTGCGAGTCCATTCACTTGGTGGAGGTCATGTTGGATTAATAATGTCACACAAGTTATTTGTGGTTAGGCATTATTCTTTCAATCATGTGCCGCAGAAGCCAAGGACCGTAGTTTACCAAGCCCATCTTGGCCTATTTTTAGGACGTAGTGCGGAGATCGTTCAGATGTAAGTTCTGATGCGATTGTTACGCGATACTACACTCATAAGAGTTTCTCTTGAGAATATTTTTGGAATATGAGTATTCGTTCCTCCGATAATATTCGAAAGATGGAACAATGATTATGGGAACCTCTGGTAGAACATGTCTGGCAGGTTTAAACCCTAGTACACTCCCTTTGGGGTGGTTCTTAACCGAGACTCCATGCTCGTGACTCTCAGCAAACCCGTGATTCGTGGTTGAGTCGTTCAAACATCATTAATATCAATGGAACTTGGGCGTTGATAAGGTGCAAACCATAATCCGCCAAAATGGATGATTGATATTAAGGATGTTAGAGCCGGTTCATATATCGTTAATATCAATGGAACTTGGGTGTTGATAAGGTGAAAACCTAAATCCACCAAAATGGATGATTGATATTAGGGATACAATGAGCTTTCCCACGATCTTTGTTTGGTGTGACTTGCTTGATCCTTGAGTGTGATTGTTACATTCATGCATTCATGCATTCATCTGCATCCATATCATCAGATAAAAAGAAAATTTTCAAGGAACTCAAAGGAGTTTATTTGCAAAAAATTTCAAACATGAAAAAACCGGGAAATTTTTTTCACCTGATATATCTGATGAGATATTCTCATATACGATCAAAATGTTAAATATTTCAAAGTTTGCAAATAAAACCCTTGAGTTTCTTTGAAATAAAAAACAAGCATATGCATAAACACTTCATGCATCATTTGCATAAGCGGGTGTTTGTTCCAGTCTCCCGTCCTGTGGTCTGACCCTGCGATCTTCATTTATTTTGAGACGCACTTCCCGGTACTATACCAGAGCCGATTCTGCCAGATTGATGGATCATCCTGAGCAAGAGAATTGTGAACTCGAGGAGGATTTTGCCAGACAAAGTGCTGTTGATGGATTTATTCCTGGTTAACCAATCCCGGGCTGGCATTGGCTACTGTTCTGGGGCATATAATGAGCAAGGTTTGTTCACGAGTGGAGGATTCATCCATGATGATCAACCTGAGGAAGAAGCTGCTGCTATTCTGGAAGAGGATGCAGAAGATTTGAACGATTTCGTCATACCTGGTGGTGTCTGCCGCAATTGGGTCGCTGTAGATGTTCCTACAGTCATCCATAGATCAGAGTAATTGTTCACTTTGTTTAAAACCCTTCTCCCATGCCAAAAGGAGAAGTGATGACATTGTTAGCAGCATTTAATACAATGATGTTTTCATTTAATTAATGCATTGTTAAACATTTGTTTTTCCATTTGTTTTCACTTTTTGCTTTTGCATGAAATCAGTGATCACAAAAAACCCTGAAAAACAAGAAAACAATCTTTTCATCTGCATAAATGATTTGCTTGTTTAAATTCAAAAGCTTTTCATTATCCAGAATCATTATGCAGGGATTTCTAAACCCATTGAACATAATGATCCAAGGCCATCTCCCAATCTTGAATTCTTTGTATTCGAAGCAGAGGAAGATGATGTTAAAGGGGATTCCTGATGAGATTTCCTATCCTTCTTAGGCACGAAAAGGAGCTCATTCAGCTGTATCATGAGAATCAGCTAAACAGTCAAACTGGGGCATTACAAATGTAATGTAAAAAAAAAAAAAAAAAAGAGAGAGGGTGAAAAAGATGAAAAAATCAAAAATCAGGAAAAAAAATTTCCAATTTTTTCAAAAGAAAAAAAAGAAAAATTATACCCTCAAATCCCTAGTTGACTGATGCTGAATGGATGCAGAGTCGTTACGACCAATTGAATTTGATTGAAGAGAAGCGGTTAACTGCCATGTGTCATGGTCAGTTATATCAGCAGAGAATGAAGAAAGCATTCGATAAGAAGGTCAAGCCGCGTGTGTTCCGAGAAGGTGACCTCGTGCTCAAGAAAGTTTTGTCTTTCGCGCCCGATTCCAGGGGCAAGTGGACTCCAAACTACGAGGGTCCATATGTTGTTAAGAGAGCCTTTTCAGGCGGAGCTTTGATGCTTACAACAATGGATGGGGAGGATTTCACTCGTCCTGTGAATTCAGATGCAGTCAAGAAATACTTTGCCTAGAAAAAAAGTATATGCAAATGAAAAACAGAATAGCTCGCTAAGTTGAAAACCCGAAAGGGCGGCTTAGGCAAAAATGAGCGTCTCGGTGGAAAACCCGCAAGGGTAATCCAGGCAAAAAATTAGAGACTTGGAAAAAAAGAGAATATTTGCATCCCGCTAGATTGAGTACCTCACTCTGGGGCAATCTAGGCAAAAATTAGGGATTCGGCAAGTAACTGCACCCTGACAAGACTTTCTGTTCCACAGCTGTCATTTCGTCAGAGGATTCTCGATTCGTCGTCAAACTGAAGCTTCGAATACATCGAGATTCAAATTGGTAGAGAAAGGATCATTATGTTCAATGTAGCCCTCTTCCAATATATATCACTGATTTCAAATTTGTACCGATCTATGGAGTCTTGCCATTTGCATGCTACCATTCCATCAAATCAATTTGAGCTTTTTATCCAATTATTTGCACTCTTATTTGTTTCAATTCAACAAATGTTTTGCATGTTTTAATTGATAAAATATCATTGTTTTTAAACAAATCAAATTTTTCAAAATTTGCTGTTTTTAAACAAAGTGAATATCCATAAGGGTGAAAGGATACTCAAGAATATCTCAGTGCTCTCCCAAGGGTGGCATGATCTCCAACAGGTAAGACATTTGGTTCATATTCCTGGTTTGGTTGTATCTTCTTTCTCCAGATCTTGTGATGGGGTGTTCCCCAGCATAGTTGCAAGCAGAGTGTTGTTGAAGACTCAGTTTTTTCCAGCAGCAATTTTCCCCAGTAGATTTGCTTATGCAGTTGGATTCTACTTGGATGATGTTGTTCTCCCAATGGGTTGTTCCCCGGAGTTGTTTGAAGTTGCAAAGCTCTTTGTTTCTCAGTTGATGCTGAGATCCCCTGCGGATCTTCGAGATTCTCTCTTGTTCCCCAACAGATTCGTCTTGGTGGCTGTTTTGCCCGTTGTGACTTTCTGTACCCTGGTTGGGTTGTTTGCTGATCCAGCACTCAGAGATTTGGTGTTTCCTGATATCTCTGATCCTCTGCTTCCCCAGCAGTACCCGCAGATCTATGCTTTATAGCATGTAGATCTCCGCAGATTGGCTTTCTAGTTGGTTCTCCCCTGGAAGTATAGTACCGGGCGTTTGATTCCTGGACCTGTTTGTGTTAGATATGTCTGTTTTGTCAGCATTCATCAAACATAAATCACGCATATTCATGCATATTCATAAACATTCAGATATTCATGTTGCATTTCTCGCCATATATCTTTTGTTGATTGTTCCTGCTATGGATACAGACCCCAATAGATCTCCCCTAGCAGATGTCGGGTGTTAAATCTCTCCATGTAGAGTCAGCCCCATAAGCAGAAAGTGTCTGTTATCTTTCCTTCTGCAGTTCCCCACTGAGATATATCCTCGTGGATGATGGTTTCTTCCGTTTCCTCCCAACATATATATTGGGACGGATTTTCCTATTTGAGTTACATCCTCATTAGGACGTGTCTTGATTCAGTCTGTCTTCTCGGATTATTCCCGAATTGGCTATTTGTCAACTATCTTGTGCTTCCCAGTGGGTTGTTCCCCAGCGGAGTTTTTTGGGCCTCTACCCTTATACCGGTAGTTGTAAGTCCTATTTTCTTTGCCCTTTCAGTGGAATTGGTGGTTATATACCTTTTATTCCTCGGCAAGATTTTTGGTTTTCTACCCCTTATTCGGTAGATATAAACCCTAATTCATGGTTATCCCCATCAGAGTATGGCTATTACCTCGTATTCGGTAGTTGTAAGTCCTATCTCTTTTCCCCTAACAGAAATAACCTTTGTGGTTCGTCCTGATTGTAAGTGGATCCCTGTTGTTGTGGTTTTATCCCTAACAGAGTTGGTGTCTCCCTGTGGTGATTTCTATCCCCTAGTTGAGTCTATGGTCTTCTACTCCGTATTCGGTAGTTGTAAATCCCAAGTGTTGATGTTTCTCCCCAGCGGAGTTTGTGCCTTGTGGTACAGTTGGATAATTGCCGGATGCTTGCAATTTATCGCCAGCGGGTCTCCTTTCATTTACCCTTGTGTTGGTAATGTTGTTGTTCCCTTTGATTGGTCATCATTATATACCTAGTTTGGTATCCCGGTGCCTTCCTTTTCGGTTGATTTATCCTTTATTAACCCAGTAACCGGTTGTGGATAATCTTCCATGCGAGTATGTTATTCACGGTCTGCCGGTAATGAATAATATATCTCATGCACTCTTCAGTCGAAGCCTTTTGTGTTTCCCTGGTCGAGTAAGATTCGTACTTCCCTTTGCGGAATCGAATATTGTTGGATTATTGTCGGATGCTTGCAATTTATCCCTTTGAGTTGTCTTTCATTTACCCGGATGCTTGGTATCGATTGTTTCTCTTTTTGGTTAGTCACCTATTATATACTTCGGTATCTCTGGTGTCTTTTCCTTTCGAGTATATTATTCACGGTCTGCCGGTAATGAATATTATACCTTTTGCGCTCTTTGGTTGGAATCCTTTGCTAATTTTCCCCAGCTGAGTAAGATTCGTATTCTTTGTAGAATCGAATATCCATCCTTTAACCAGTTTGTGTTTTGGATGATGTGTGTTTTGGCATATATACCAATCCACGTTTTCGGTAGATCACCTATTATATGCCTTGGTATCTCTGGTGTTTCTTACCATGCGGGTTTATTATTTACGTTCTGACGGTAATAGATAATATATCTCATGCGAGTTTTCTTATCCACGGTCTTCCGGTAATGGATATTATATCTCATGCACTCTTTGGGTTTGTGTCCCCAGTTGAGTAAGGTTCGTTTTCCCGTTGTGCATTCGAATGTCCATCCTGTAAGTCGATTTGCTTATTCAAGCCCTCCTTTCGGATGATGAGTGTTTTGGCATATATACCAATTCACGCTTTGGTCGGTCACCTATTATATGCCTCGGTATCCCTGGTGTTCCTTCCTTTCTGCTCCCTATTATGACTTTGGTCCCTTGTGGAGTCAGATTTTCCTGAGTTTATGTACCTTTTCCAGGTCTTTCTCAGATGTGTGGATGATTGATATCTCTCACCCTTATACCGGTCTTAGATATTCATTCTTCTTGAGTTTGTTACCCTTATACCGGTAACATCTCATTCTTTGGTGCTTCCTCAGTGGAGTTTCCTATTGCTTCTTCCCAGGAGTCAGCTTGTGTCTTTCCGTTGGATGTTCTGCCTTTGGATTTTTCTTTTCCCCAGTGTGAGTCCTTCACTCCCCAGTGAGGTCTCCAGTCTGATTTCTGTTTCCCTAATCAGAGTCGTGTCTTGTTCACGCTGTGTCAGTTTTGTTTTTCCCCAACTCAAAGTCGTATCCTGCTCACGCATTCCTTTTCTTTTATTATCCCCAACAAGAGTCTTGTTAGAGTCTCTGTTCCTGGTGAGTGTATTACTCTGATGGATCGTCTTTTCTTCTATGTGAACTGTATCCCCACAGAATTTGTGTCTTTTGCATACATACATTTGCATCATGAGGTCTCTTAGGGACCAAAATTTGTCTCATTACTGTTATTTAAGCCCATTCTACCGCGTCGAGATGAAGATTTCTAAACTTCACTTCTCCAGCTAGAATGGGCATCTGTAAGACCCCAATTTTGTCCCTAAGATCCGTCATGGCATCATATCATACCATATCATTGCCTCAAGGATCTTTGTGCACCTTTGCTTCCCTCCTAGTGGGTGGGTTATCTTGTGAGTGTGGTTCTTGATCACCAAGAATATTTTGCATTTGTATATCATTGCTTTTCATCTATTTGCTAACCAAAAGTACAAAAATATTGTCATCTAACCATGCTACTTGCAGCTGAAGCAAGCTAGGTCAAAATAGTCAAATTAGTCATTGAGCAATAGATGGTGGCCATTCTTGAAGAATTTGGGCACCATGATCATTCATCAAGAGTTCATATGAGTTGTGACATCATTTTGAATCAAGATCTCAAGTGGTAGGGGCTTGGAATTCATCAGAACATGGTTCAGTCAACCAAAACCCTAACAAAGTCAACTGTGGTCAACTGTGCATTTAATCAGTGATTTGATGGTGAGAATTGGTTTGAGAGGCCTCATTCATGTCCATATAAGCCTCATATAACATGTCAAACATCCACAGTGAAGAATTGGAGGTCAAGTGAAAAATTTCCAAAAATAGTAAGTTGACCTGTAATTGGAATTTGCTAAAAATGGAAAGTTCTTCTCCTCAAAATTACTTCATCATACAAGCTTCAAATGAATTTTTGTCCAACATGAAAGTTACAGATCTTGTTCTCCCATTTCCAAAAAGTCCAAGAACACTCATTTCTCATGTGTGGTTGGCAAGTTATGATCAAATCATTCTCAAGAATTTTTGAACTTCAAAGTGGCATAACTCTTGAACCATTTGGCCAAATTGAGTGAGGTCTTTTGCTACAAGTCACATTTGATATGCTCTATCCAAATCCTTCATCACATTTCACCAAAAATCTTCCAATCAAAATGGCCTTTTTCAAGTGCATTGAATTAAAAAAGAGAGGGGTGAAAAATGGACTTTCAAATTAAGCTTTGCCAATACATTCTACCAATTGCCAATGTTCAGAAATTACATTTGGAGATTGCCTAAGCCCATTTCGCACTGTAGCATGCCATGCACATGCAACTTGAGTGGATTTCACTAATTAACCAAAACACTTCATTTGAGCTAATGTGATTACCATTCCACTAACCAAGCTTATGCATTATTAAACAGAGTATATATGACTCATTTCTGATTGAAAAACCCTAGCCACTTTTGACAAACGAGATCTGAATCATTTTCTCTCAAAAACACTCAATTCTTCATCTTTTTTTTTCTTAAAATCTGCAAAGAACTTGTGCTACTGTCCATTGTGCCATCACCTACCATCATTTTTGAACCTTTTGCAAGCATCAATCTCCAACTGTAGAGCTGTTTCCGCTACTGTTCCATTGAACCCCTTCCATGGCAGTTGGATTTTTGAGCTGGAATTGAGACAACTGAGCTTTCAAGACTCCTTCATTCATCATCTGGAACATCACTAAGCATCTGTTTCAGCTTGTTGTGACCAAAGAACCCACGAATTCCATACTGCTCTTCAAATCAGGTAAGATTTGAGTCACATCTTTGTCCAAATCATGCTATGCTTATTAAAGATCTCTCCATTCTGATTGCAATGAAACTTGAATCGTGAGAAATGGTTGAATATTGAGAGAGAAACATCGATTTAAAGTTTGTTGATCAAATGTGTTTGTGCTTAGTTCTTCCTTGTTAGCTTGAATTAATGAAAATGAACGTTGGATTGTTGATGTACTCTGTGAGATGTGTTGAATGGTGTTTTCATTTTCAAAATCTGGAACAAAAAGTTCATCGTGTTGATGAAAACGATGAACAGTGCTATAAACCCTAATTTGAAAACCCAGAAATCGCGTTTCGCCTGCTGGGATTTTTTTGTTTTGCATGAATCCACTGTTTCATTGCCATGAACCAGTTAGAACGTGACACGCCCTTAAGTGAAACGCGGCGTTTCACTTAAGGGGCCGGTTATTTACCGTTTTGCCATTGTTGTTTATTTAATTTAATTAAATCATTTCATTTTTCAATTATTATTTCACTTGGCATGACAAACTTAGAAAATTCATAAGTCACTCAATTTTAATCCAAATTTGATGGGATTTTTTGTGAAATTCTCCTCATGATCTCTAGTTTATTATGGTGATTTTTCCAGATTTTTTTGCACGTGTGGATTTTTAAATGTGCTAGGGTTTGTTCATGTGTGTCCATTTTGTGTATGTCATGCCATTTTGCTTATGAAATGATGATACTTAATCCAATGAGGCTGAAACTTTTTGTGCTTAAACTAGACATGTTCATGGTGATTTTGGTGTAGAGTTTGTGAATTTATCATTGCTGGTTGATGAGATATGATTTTTTGACTAGAGGTGTGACAATTTGTGTCACACCATTCATGTCCAACTTCATGATTTTAATTACCATGCTTATTGAACTCAAAATGGTCTGGATTTTTGCATGAATATACTTATGCATGTTGAGAATACATGTGAATTTTTCTGGAATTATTGATGTCATTTCCTATTTGATTGGAATTTTCTCCCCTGTTTGGTCATTTGTTGATTTTTTGTGATACATGATTTCATTTGATTTGTGAAATCCTCATGCATTATTGGATGGATGTGAAATTTGACATGTAAATTATAGACATCTTAAAGTTTGTCATGGTTTTAGTCCCATTCATTTATCATGTGTTGTTTCTGTTTTATGATTAATTGAAGTTGGTGCATGTTTTGATGCTTTGTATGAGTTTGCTTGAACTTGCTTTGACTTTCTGATTTTCATTGACCTACTTCCTTTGATCCAAATGAGCTGAAATTTGGTATGCTTATCATGTTATGGATGATGTTTGATCATGAATTATTTGAGAATTTTTTGAAATGTTTGTGATTGGATTTGACTTGAATCTCTCTGTTGACTTCTTTGAGGTTCTATATGACATGCCTAGACCTAATTTGTTTGTGAAATGATAATGATGAATGATATGAATATGAAACCACTTGGGTTTGTTTGTTAATTGTTTGAACTTGATCTTGGATAGCTTTCACTTGTTGTTTTTGGAGTTTTTATCTCCTTTTGACCCTAGGCTTGTCCTAGTGGTCTTGTTTCTCATGTTTAAGTTTGCTTTTCAGGTTAAGAAGCAAATGCCTTAAGGAGACTTATGCAAGTTGATTAAGTTTGATTGATTATCATGAACTAACTTGTTTGTTTTGTAGGATGCTTAGCTCATATGCTTTGAGCTTTGTGCATTGCACATTTGACTGATTGTGTTGACTGTTGATCCTTATCTTATATTGGTTTTGAGTTTGAATTGTATACTGATTTTGTTTGACTGGTTTCAGGTACCATTAGTTGCTCAGTTCTTTTAAGAACTTGCTTTGCTTTGCTTGATAGAATTTGCATTAAGGTAGAATCCTTTTTCTTCATGTAGTCTGGAAGACCTGGCCTGTTACTTGGCCAGGCAACTGTCTGAAGTCCTCCTTAAGAGGCGATGTTTGTGCTTGTTTACTTTTGTCCCAAGCAGGAAAAGTCCTTTGAATAAGGCAATTGGTAGACAAAAGAGATATGTAGCCTATCTCCTACTATTATGTGTGTCACTCATCTTGCTCACACCACATGTGTTGATGCATAGTGAGTAAAAACCCAAGATCTATCGAGTCTAACTTGTGGAGAGAGTTCCATCTTTTTGAACTCCCACACCTTCTATCATTTGAAGCTCTCCCTGACCAGGGATAAGAGCATGAGGCACACCCCTCATATCCTTTCATCTGCTTAACCTTGGCTCTCAATGTCAAGGTTAAGAGCACCATTAACCCTATTCCAGTTGGCTTCAATGCCCACCCTTTGTATGAGCCTAATTGTTTGGTTATAGAGTGTGCTGAATGACTTTGGTTGATTGATTACTTAGTTCATTTGTACATGTCTGCTGTTATGCTTTGTGCATTTATCATCATTAATTGCTCATTAGTGCATGATCATTTCATTTGTCTTTGTGACATATCTTTGTTGATTGCCCATTGAGGACAATTGTAAGACCATTTATTGGCCATTGTTCCTATGATATGGAAGTGAGTATAAGACCATTTCATTGGCCACTCATCTTGATGCATTTGTTTGTTGTATGTGAGGATGCATTTGTATGTCCATGTAATTTGGCATTTGTTTTCCCATGATCATATGTTGGAGGTTAGAGTAAGCCCAGATAGATTGGCATCTGACATCCAAGTGTTTGCTTTGTTGTTGGAGATTGGTATAAGCCCAGATAGATTGGCATCCGGTATCCACTTTTTATTTCTTTGTTGAGGAGATTGGTATAAGTCCATAGAGTGGCCTCTGACATCCAGTTCTATATTAGGAGATTGGTATAAGTCCAGTGATTGGCATCCGGTATCCGCTTTTATTGACTTTCCTCTTTTGCTTTTCTTGTTTGTTATTGCTCATTGTCTATTCCAAAGGACACACTTGAATCATCTTCTATATGATCTCAAGAGGTGAACCTTCTAGGAAGTTTTACACTCCATCTTCATCCATTCACCCATTTTGTCCTAAACATTTTCACACGTTGCTTTTAAAACTTGAGATAAATATTGTGCAAACATCTTCATGCTTTTAAATTAAAAACCTGGACCCCAAGTCCTTGACCTTTTCAAACTCCATTTCATAGTACTTCTTTTGAATCAATCTTAATCATACTTTGACCCTCCTTTTGTGAATAATCATAATCAATTAACTTCACCCATTCAATTGTTTTGTGGCTTTGTCCATTCTTGTTAAGTTTTCATACATTAGCCATAGGTTTGATTTATCCTAGTTGGTTGATGTTAATCTCACTTATCTGTCCTTAGTTGATTGAATTGTAAGTCTTCCTTGCTTATTATAGGGTTAACCCCTCACTAGCAAGTTGAAGCTTTTCTCACATGGTGGACTCGTTGTTTGTATAAGGTTGAGTTTTCTCCCGTGGATAACGTAAGACCTTAGGGCTTGTGTTTAAAATTGAATTCACTAACTTTTGGAAATCTTTTAGCCGAACTACGGCGTTTTGATCCTTACCTTTGATGGAAGGTACGTAGGCAACGGGTTCATCCGTTCGAACACAAAAATAATTAACTTGTACATTCTTTTCTCATCATCCCAATCATGTTTGCACAATAAATATTTCATAACAAATAACAATTTAGTACAACAAGTGTGAAAAGGGCTCCCTAGGAGTACCTAGGACGTTTTGGGTGCCTAACACCTTCCCATTGCGTAATTTACCCCTTACCCAGACTCTCTGATCTTTTCATTAGTTTTCTACGCGTAAAACTTCTTAGGCTTTTGTTCGCTTTTTAGCCAGTCCTTTGGATAAATAAAAGTGCGGTGGCGACTCGATTCATTGTATGCTTTGCTTATGGTTTAATCAATAAATCATATAGCGACGAATACACCGCTACATCTGCATCATCAACTTTGCGGCGAATTTTAGGTCAACACCATATCAAATGGGAGACAACCTTGTAGAGGACCATAAATATTGCTCAAGAATCAATGCTAACAGGGATCAGGCACAAACTCTACTGACGACTCGAGGGGAGTAACAATCTGGGTTGAATCTATGCAAACCGCTGAGACGACGCACCTATAACTCAAAAATAGGGAGGCAATTACAAACTCAGCTGGGGAAACCAACGAAACTAGGCTGGAGAGGTTGGGTTGCCGTTCGGAAAAGATGACCGAACCAACTGCTTGGGGAAGACCAACAATGCTTCGCATTTTAGGACTTACGTGTTCTCAGACTGCTGTTGATGTTCCTTTAATGAAATTGATTGCTCTTAAAAGTAATTGCGTTTATTATTTAAGAAAAACATGATTTTGATTTTTAAATTCAACTTTAAAATGATCATCATAAAATTTAATTTAATTCAGCTGAATAAATAAGAGTAGAAACAATTAGATAAAAGCTCAACTTTATTTAATAGAATGGTAGTCTGTAAATGACAAGACTCAATAGATCCTTACAAAAGTTGAAAAATGGTAATTTACATGGAAAAGGGCTACATTGGATACAATGATCACTAATACTTCTACCAACTTTGATATCCATTATTATTTTGGCTTCGGGTGAAGATACGAATCAGAAGCCAATGACGTGCTCAAGAATGTCTTCAAAATTGAAGTTCAACCGAAAGCAGTTACTTGCCATGATCCCTAATTTTTGCATAAATTTCCCCATGGTGTGGTACTCAATTTATCGGGATAAATTTTCTGTTTTACGTCTCTAACTTTTGCCTGGATCACTCTTTCGGGTTTTCAATCCACCGAGACGCTCATTTTTGCATAAGCCGCCCATTTGGGTTTTCAACTTAGCGAGCCGTTCTTTTCTTTATAGGTGAAGTATTTCTTGACTGCATCGGCGTTCACAGGACGCGTGAACTCATCGCCATCCATAGTTGTAAGAATCAAAGCACCGCCTCAAAAGGATCTCTTAACAACATACGGGCCTTCATAATTAGGAGTCCATTTTCCCCTAGAATCTGGCTTGAAAGATAAAATCTTCTTGAGTACAAGGTCACCTTCTCTAGACACACGAGGTATGACCTTTTTATCAAATGCTTTCTTCATTCTTTGCTGATATAACTGACCATGACACATGGTAGTCAACCTCTTCTCTTTAATTAAATTCAGCTGGTCATACCTGGTCTGACACCATTCAACTTATGTCAACTTGGCATCCATCAATACACCCAATGATGGGATCTCAACCTCTACCGGGAGCATATCTTCCGAACCATAAACAAGTGAGAAAGGAGTTGCCTCTATTGAAGTGCGGATGGGTGTACGATACCCGTGCAAAGCAAATGAGAGCATCTCATGCCAATATTTATATGTGGAAACCATCTTCTGGATGATCTTCTTGATGTTATTATTTGTAGATTCAACATCCCCATTCATCTTGGGTCTATAGAGAGAAGAGTTATGATATGCAATCTTGAAGTCTTTGCAAAGACCTTCCACCATATTATTATTCAAGTTAGATGCATTATCAGTAATCATCTTACTTGGCACACCATACTGACATATAATATGATTCTTGATAAACCTCACAACAACTTGCTTAGTTACATTTGCATACGATGCCGCTTCAACCCACTTTGTGAAGTAATCAATAGCCACCAGAATATAACGATGCTTGTTTGAAGCTTTGGGCTCAATCATGCCAATCATATCAATTCCTCACATGGAGAAGGTCCATGGAGAGGAAATGACATTCAACAATGTCAGAGGAACATGACTTCTATCTGCATAAATTTGACACTTGTGGCATTTCTTCACAAACTTGCAACAATCAGATTCCATTGTTATCCAATAGTATCCTGCTCTCAACATCTTCTTAGCCATATCATGTCCATTGGAATGAGTACCAAAGGAATCTTCATGGACTTCCGTCATCAATAAGTCTGCTTCGTGTCTATCCACGCATTTGAGCAGCACCATATCGAAGGTTTTCTTATAAAGCACATCACCATTCAGATAGAAGTTGCCAGCTAATCTTCTCAAAGTTTTCTTATCTTTCAGAGATGCCCTAGGAGGGTAAATCTGACTTTGGAGATAACACTTGATATCGAAATACCATGGCTTTTCATCCTTGATATCTTCAACAACAAACACATGAGCTGGCCTATCAAGACGCATCACAGTCAAATTGGGAACTTCATTCCAAAACTTCACCACATTCATAGAAGCCAACGTTGCAAGAGCATCTGCCATCAGGTTTTCATCTCGAGGGATATGATGAAATTCAACCTTTGTAAAGAAAGTCAAAATCCTCCCCGTGTAGTCTCTATACGGTATCAAACCGGGTTGATTCGTCTCCCTTTCACCTTTGATCTGATTTACAACCAAAGATGAATCTCCATAGACGTCAAGATATTCAATTCTGAGATCAATTGCGTCTTCAAGCCCCATAATGCAAGCTTCATACTCAGCCATATTATTTGTACACTTGAAAGTCAATCTAGTTGTAAACGGAAAATGACTGCCTTGAGGAGTAATAATCACTGCCCCAATGCCATTACCATACTGGTTAACAGCTTCATCAAATACCATGCCCCAAAGGAAACCAGGTTCTGGTCCTTCTTCAAGCAATGGTTCATCGCAATCTTTCATTTTCAAGTACAAGATCTCTTTGTCAGGAAAATCATATTGCACTGACTGATAATCTTCAATCGGTTGGTGGGCCAAATGGTCAACCAAGACACTACCTTTAATTGCTTTTTGAGATCGGTATTCAATATCATACTCAGATAATAACATCTGCCAACGGGCAATCTTTCCAGTTAAAGCAGGTTTCTTAAAAATATACTTGATTGGATCCATTTTGGATATCAACCAAGTGGTATAATTCAACATATACTGACACAGACGCTTAGCAACCCAAGCCAATCCGCAACAAGTCTTTTCAAGTATAGAATACCGAGTCTCACAGTCGGTGAATTTCTTTTCAAGCATAGAATACCAAGAACATAACCCATACTTTCTTCAAGCACAGTCAAATACATGATCAACGGTCTTCCTTTAACAGGCGGAGACAAAATTGGAGGCTCAAGCAGATATTCTTTGATACTGTCAAACGTTTCTGGCAATCCTTGGTCCAATCACAAGACTGATCTTTCCGAAGAAGCTTGAATATAGGCACACATGTGGCAGTCATACGCGGTATGAATCTTGATATTTAATTCAAGCGGCCGAGAAAACCTCTAACTTGCTTCTCGTTTTTGGGCGCATGCGTCTCTTGTATTGCTTTGACTTTTGCAGGATCAACTTCAACACCCTTCTCGCTGACAATAAATCCCAACAACTTACCAGAATGAACACCAAATGTACACTTATTGGGATTCAAGTGGAGTTTGTACTTCCTCAAACGCTGGAATAGCTTCAACAAATGTTCAACATGTTCTCCTTCATTACTGGATTTAGCAATCATATCATCAACATAGACTTCAATCTCTTTATGCATCTGTAGCGGGGTATTTGTTACCTTTAGATTTATTGACTAAATCGAAAGTAAATCATACAATTCAAGTCGCCACCACACTTCTATTTATCCAAAGGAAAGGTTAGAAAGCGAACAAAAACCGAGAAGTTTTATCAAATCAAAAACTAATAAAAATGTCAGAGATCTGGGTAAGGGGGTTGGTTATGCAATGGGAAGGTTTTAAGCACCCAAAACATCCTTAGTATTCTATGGGAGCCCCTTTTACAAATGTTGTAAGGTAGGTTGGTATTTGTGAAATATTTGTGCAAACATGATTGGGGAGATGAGAAAAGAATATACAAGTTATTTACAATTTTGTGTTTGAATGGATAAACCCATTGCCTACGTACCATCTTAAAAAGGTAGGATCAAAACCTCGTAGTTCGGGGTAAAAATCTCAAAATAAGTTGGTGAATTGATTCGTCAAAAGCCTTAAGGTCTTTTGTTATCAAAGGGAGAAAACTCAACCTAAAACCACAAATCCACCATGTGAGGAGAGCTTCAACATGCTAGTGAAGGGTTAACCCTATAATAAGCATGGAAGACTTATAGTCCATCACTAAGGATACATGTGAGTATTATATCAACCTCTAGGAAAACTCAAACCTAATAGATAATGTTAATGAAAAGATTTAACACAAATGGTCATTGGAACCATAAAATAATTGAGTGAGTTGTATTTACAAAATGAAAATTATTCACAAAGTAAGGTCAAAGTTGACTTAGGATTCAATTCAAAATAAGTATTGTGAAAAGAGTTTGGAAAATCAAAGGCATAATGCCTAGGTTTCAAATTTTGAAAATAATGTTAATGTTTGCACAAAAGTTTGGCTTGGGTTAGAGTGGAGAGAAGAAGAGAAATGCTAGGTCCTAACATGCAAAGATGAGGGAATAGAAATAAAACCACTTGGAGTTCCCTTCTTGAGATCATAAAGATGATCCAAGTTGCTCCATTCCTTTGGACTTAGCAAGCAATAAGGAAATAACTCAAGAAATTAAGCTCCTAGGAATCTTCCAATTGGCTTTTGTATCTCTTATCTTGGATGTCCATGACAATGGTTCTTCTAATTGGCTCAAGTTTGGGATCCCTAGCACACAAGAACACACAAATCAAAAAGTTCTACAATGCAATAGAAAGAATGGACAAGAGTGAGTTTAGAATTAGGATCCTTTCAATTGATCTTCAAGATTAAGCATTCTAAAGGCATGAGGCCTAGTTGCTCTTTGACAATTGTAGCATTCTAAAGGCATGAGGCCTAGTTGCTCTTCAAACTCCATTAGCATAGGTAAGGTCCTAAATCTAAGTCCTTTCTCCATTTGCATTGGGTTCACACAAACAAAACAAAACAAACACAATAGTATATACACAATAATGTGCTCAAGTGAGCAAAAGGCAAATTGCATTAACATAAAGATGAGCTCAAGTGAGCAAAGGGCAAAGGCAAATGAATTAATGTGCAAAAAATTAAATTGCATTAAAGTAAATTGCAAGAATTAAATGCTTGATTTAAAAGTTAGTAATTAGTAGTTAGTGTTAGTGTGCCATAAGGCAATTTAGTGATATGTTAAGCAATCGTAAGTGGACTAATGTAGTAGTCACACCTATCTGAGGTCGGTCTATAAAACTATAAGCAACAAACACAAGTTAGACACCATGACTAGTAAGCCAAGCTCCTACAACTTGCCATGCCAAAAGAAAAGAAGAATGATCTTGTATGGATTTAGGTTTTTTTGCTTGACCAAGAAGCAACCTATCTCTAATGCAAAGCATTCACTTGATCTTTGATCAAGATGAATTTGATTTGGATCAAAGAAGGTTAAGCCCCTCATATGTCAAGGCTAACCACCAATCATTAACTCATTGATAAAAAAGAAAGAAGAAGAAGAAGAAATGGAATGTACATAATTGAAATTCAAATGACATAACCAACACACATTGATCAAAAATGAATGGAATCAACATCAATCAATGGTAAACAGAAGTGAGATGAAGCTTAGAAGTCAAGAAACAATAAAAATATTTTTGGTAATTTTTGGAATTAAAATAATACTTGAATTAAAATAAACAAATAAAGGTCAAACTTCAAATCCAATTCAAATCAACTTGCAAAAGTCCAATTGGATCATCATAAGTTCAACATGGTCAGACAAGGTTTGATAAAAAATTTCATCATTTTTTCAAAACAGAAACTAATTTTAAACAATTAAAAAATGAAGAAAAAATAACATAATTGAACTAAAATCTCAAATAAATCTCAAATCAATTAAAAAATTGATGAGAATATTTTTCATGGTTCATCATCATTCAAAGATGTAAAGAATATATTTTTGGCATTTTTGAATATTGGAAAGTATTTTAAATGAATTAAAAATAACCAAAAAAGATAAAATTCACAAAAAATATTAAATGGAATCGTAAAAAATATTAAAAATCATGTTCAGAAACTAGAATTTTAAAGGAAAATTTTGCAATTGGTCCCTTACTTTTAGGATTAAAAATGAAGAAGTTATGAATTTTTAAAATAAAATGAAATAAAATAAAATTAAAACAGAAAATAAAAATTGGAAAAATCCACAGCCCTTAGATCAGCACTCATGAATTGACGTGGCTGATCACAAGGCTGGGAGATGCGCGCGCATGGTAAACCAAAGTCAGCAGCGAAACATGAAGTATTAAAACAAGTCAAAACGAAACACGGCCAAGATTACATCCCAGGGTCCATATCCAAGGGCTAGGAACTCGTCCACGTGGGGACGGTGGTGGAAACCACCGTCTTCTCCGGCGAGACTCACAGTTCCGGCCAAATTTGCAGGTTTTCAAACCTTCATTAAAATGCACGATCTATACATCAATGGAAAGCTGGGGTGATGTACATCACCCCTGTACCCTTGGTTTCCACTCAAGATCTCTATAGAGAGAGAAATCTGAGATGGAATTTTATGGTGTTAAAACTGAACTCGCTCAATTCATGAAATTAAAAGCTCAAATTAATTGCCTCTCACATGAGAACTTCAGAGGTACCAAGCAATGCAAGAAATGATCAATATCCAAGGAGTTTCGAATCAAAACAGTTTGAGTAACAACCTTTGATGTGCAGCTTTATAATGCCTGATCTACTCCAATTCTTTGATGCAATCTGGTCTTGAGATGGCGAGGAAGCAAGGTTCAGGAATTGAAGTTCAAAGATCAACCAATGAAGTTGAAAATTGAACTTGAAAATTGAAAAAGAAAACTCATAATTCCTTTTAATGGAGGTTGGGATTTCACTTGTGCAACAGTTCAGGCACCTTTAGGTAGGATTTTGAAGTGAAATGAAGCTTCTATTTATAGGCAAGGCTGATGCAAGCAAGGAGAAAACTAATGTGCATGTGAAGTTGGGTCTTCCATGCATGGGCCTGTACAGGCGCATGGGAGGCCCACACTTGATTGGTTTTGCATGCTGATGATGAAACAAATGAATTTGGACGTGTACATGGCAATGCAATGTGGTGTGCAAGAAATTTTCACATGTTATGCATAATTCGAACCAAAACTTCTCCTCTTCGAAAATACCACTTGCAAAATTGAAACATAGGCATGTGGGTAATGGTTGGAAATTTATTGACATGAGGAACAAATCTTATGTTGAACAAAAATCCATTTGGAGTTGGGAAAATATTGAAAACTGATCATGAAGTTCCAAGTGCAAAACATGTGTATGGAAATTTTGCCAAAATGGACCGACTTTAAGCCCTTCTGTTTCAATGATTCATGCCTCAAATGACAGAACCTTCAACATAAAAGTTGTATATCCTTTCAATAAAATCAATTTTGACTTAAATTTTTCATCATTTGGATTTTTGATGAGAAAGTTATGGGCACTTGAAGTTAGACTTTTTCACAATTCAATGACTTTGGTCCAAAGTGACCTATAATGTTTTGTATTATCACATGTATTTAGTTTAGGATTATGAAATTTTTTCCAACATAACAAATGAATTAGACATATTAAACTTTCCAATTCACTTGGTCCCACCTCAAAATAATAAAAAGTGAAGGTGTTAAGTCCTTGGGAAGTTGACCCAAAATTAGGGTTTCAGTCAAAATAACCTATAATGTTTTGAAATGAATGATGCCCTTACGAGTTTCAAATGAATTTTTGATGAACATTAAAGTTGTTCATATGGTTCTTAAGAACAGTTTTTCTCTTGGGGTCATCATAATTTGACAAACGCATAAAAAGTTAGGTCTCAGTAGATTTCAAAATAGTCAGATGAAATGACTGATCAACTTCTCAAGTCCAAACTTCAAATCTTAATGAAATGATGATTGAGGACACTCACATAGTATTATATATGCATAAAATGATGAACGGAATAACTTCCCTTGATTGCATTTGATCATGGGTTGAGGTTGCTTCATCAATAAGGCAAAGTCAATGCACAAATGAATTAGGGTTTCCTTGGGAAACAATCCTCAATCCCTTTGGGTTATCTTGATCAAATTGACAAATTGAGATACTTGGGAGGCATACATGATTATTGAGAGATTTGGGAACCATTGTCATGCTTGCTTTCAACTTCATCTGGCCACGTCATTGAGTATAAGGGCCTCCTAGGAGCCTTGGATCACATGATTGCTCAAGCTTCAAAACAAAAGATGTTAGTGACATATTTTTGTGCTTTTGGTTAGTAAACAAAATAATAAAAGCAATAATATACAATTCAAGCATGCTTGGTGGTCTCAAACCAACTCACACAAGATCCTATGATCCTTGAGGCAAGATGCAAGGTGTAATGATATAATGCCATGAGGGATCTTAGGGTCAAAATTAGGGTCTTACAAATTCCCCTATTTAAGGTCATTCTAGCCGGAGATGTGAAGGTTAAAATCTTCATCTCGACGAGGTTGAATGGGCTTAAATAATAACAAAGAGACAAATTTTGGTCCCTAAGAGACCTCATGATGCAAATGTATGTATGCAAAATTAATACTCTATGGGGATATATGTCCACAAAGGAAAAAGAAAACAGGAGAAACTGAAAATCCATACGAGTAATACACTCATAAATGGGACAAAAACACTGGGGACTTTATTGGGAAATGAAGGGGATAAAATGTGTGAGCAGGTCACGGCTTGAAACTTGCTGAGAGACACGAAGGGATTCCATGAAAATAAATCAATGGAAAGACTCGAGCTGACGCAAAGATGCATGTATTGGGGAATATGCGAATACAACAAACTATCCACAAAGGATACTTCGGATAAAAATCCGGACTCAGGATGGAGAGAATCTGTAGCGGGGTATTCGTTACCATTAGAGATATTGACTAAATCCAACGTAAATCATACAAGTCGAGTCGCCACCGCACTTCTATTTATCCAAAGGAATGGTTAGAAAGCGAACAAAAACCTAATAGTTTTAACAAAAACTAGTAAAAGAAACAGAGATCTGGGTAAGGGGGTTGGTTATGCAATGGGAAGGTGTTAGGCACCCAAAACATCCTAGGTACTTCTAGGGAGCCCTTTTCACATTTGTTGTAAGGTTGATATTTTGTGAAAGTTTATTTGTGCAAACATGATTCAAGGGATGAGAAAAGAATATATAAGTTTATTTACATTTTTTGTGTTTGAATGGATGAACCCATTGCGTACGTACCATCTTATAAAAGATTAGGATCAAAACCTCGTAGTTCGGGGTAAAAATCTCAAAACAAGTTGGTGAATTGATTGGTCCAAAAGCCTTAAGGTCTTTTGTTATCAAAGGGAGAAAACTCAACCAAACCACAAATCCACCATGTGAGGATGGCTTCAACATGCTAGTGAGGGGTTAACCCTATAATAAGCATGGAAGACTCATTGTCCATCACTAAGGATATATGTGAGTATTATATCTACCACGAAGATAACTCAAACCTAATAGCTAAAGGTTATGGAAAACTTGATTAAGAAAGTGGCCATTGGAACCACAAAAGCACATTTGGATGGGTTATATTTACCAATTAGAAGTATATACAAAAATGGTCAAAGTGGATTTAAAGGTTCAATTCAAAGTAAGTGTTATGAAAAGAAAGTTTGAAAAATCAAAAGCATAAGGCTTAGGTTTCTAATGTTGAAAACAAATGTTAAATGTTTGCACAAAAGTTTTGACTTGGGTTAGAGTGGAGAGAAGAAGAAGAAGGGCTAAGTCCTGAGCAAAACAAATAGGTGAGGGAGAAGAAATGAAACCACACTAGGAGTTCCTCTCTTGAGATCATATTGATGATTCAAGTAGCTCCCATCCTTTGGAATAAAGCAATCACAAGCAATAAGCAATCAAACAAGCCTCTTAAGAGATCCTCAATGTGTCTTATTTCTTCCACTTAGATGAACATGGCAATGGTCCTCCAATTAAGCTCAAATGGAAACTCCTAGCACAAAAGCACACACATCAAAAGTTCCATGAAGTAAAACAAGAATGGACAAGAGTGAGTTTAGAGATTTGGTTCTTCTAATCCATCTTCACCATTAAGATCCTTTTACTCCAATTTTGCATAAGGGAAGTCCTAGAATCTAAGTCCATTTCTCCATTTCTTTGCATAGGGAAAGTCCTAGAAACTAAGTCCATTTCTTTGCATTTGGTTCACCACAACCAAAACAAAACACAAGCAAAAATAATATATACACAATTATGTGCTCAAGTGAGCAAAAGGCAAATGGCATTAACATAAACATGTGCTCAAGTGAGCAAAGAGAAAATCAAATGAATAATATGTGCAAGAATAGTAAATTGCATAAAAGTAAATTCCACAAAAGTTAATTGCATAAAGTAAATGTTAATTGTCAATAGTTAGTGTTAGTAGTTAGTGTGCCATAAGGCAAATTTAGCGCTATGTTAAGCAATCGTAATTGGACTTATGTAGAAGTCACAACTATCTGAGGCCGGTCAATAATAATGTAGGCAACAAACACAAGTTAGGAGTCTTGATTAGTGAACAAAGTCCCAACAACTTGCCATGCCAAAAAGAAAATGAGAAATGATCTTGTATTGGTTTAAGCCTTTTGCATGATTTAGAAGACAACTTATCCTTAATGCAAAGCCATTCACGTGATCAATTGATCAAGATGAATTAGATTTGAATCGAGGAAGGTTAAGTCTCCATAATCAATGCCAACGTATCAACCTTCAACTCATTGATCAAAAAGAAAAGAAGTAGAAGAAGAAGAAGGAGATGAATAAGAGAAATGGAAATGACAAAATTAAAGTGCATTAAATGAAATACAATGTACCAATCCTCATATGTTGACCAATAACATTGAAAGTCAAGGTCAAACAATCAAAAAAAGAAGTGAGATGAAGATTGGAAGTCATGAAATGAATAAACTATTTTTGGCATTTTTTAATATTAAAAATAAACTTGAATTAAAGTATTAAAGAAAGGTCAAACTTCAAAATCACTTCAAATCAACCTTGAAAGGTCCAAGTGATTTATCCTAAGTTCAACAAGGTCAAACAAAGTTTGACAAGATAAATCAACATTTTTAAAAGTTAGAAACTATTTTTAATCAATTAAAAATCAATAAAAATAACCTAATTGAACTAAAATCTCAAATAAATCTCAAATCAATTTAAAAATTGATGAGAATATTTTTCATAGATCCATCATCATTCAAATAGGTTAGGAAAATATTTTTGTATTTTTTGAATATCAAAAACTATTTAAAATGAATTAAAAATAACCAGAAAAGAGAAAATTTCCAAAAAATATCAAATGATGAAATAAAAATAATTAAAAATCAGAAATAGAAACTAGAAATTATTTGGGAAATAATGCAACTGGTCCCATAATTTTTGGATAAAAAATGAAAGAGATGTGATTTTTTGAAATAATTGGAATTAAACAAAAATGAAAAGAAATTCAGAAAATGAGAACAATCATGGCACGTTGGATCAACCTCATTAAATGAGGTGGCACATCGAAGGACTCTCAGCGCGCGCTTACCATGGATCCAAGTCAATGCGTGCACATGGAAAAGAAATAGAAGTCATAACAATGGACGCCTAGGATCGAATTTGGAAACACCATCATACAGTCCAGATTTAAACTGGAGATGATGAAGCCACCGGAGCCACCGTCTTCTCCGGTGAGCTTGCAGTTTCCGGCCAAATTGAAGAAATTAAAACCTTAACCAAATCAAGTGATCTATACATCATTAGAAAGCTGGGATGATGTACATCATCCCTGTACCATCCATTTTCATTCTAGATCTCTAGGATTTGAGAAATCAGAAGTTAAAAAATTTGGTGTTCATCATGAACTCAATGAATTGCAAAAATTAAAAGCATAAACATGATGCCTCTATTGAGAGGACTTCAGCCAACATAAAATCTAAGCCAATAGGTCAATGGTTTAGGAGAATCGAAGAAAATACCAGTTGGAATTGTAAGCTTGAGTTCTGGTGATTTGAGCTTGAAACCTTGCTTGCTTTATCAAAACAGAAGTTCAATGAGATGTATGGTGAAGGTCTAGAAGCATTAGATCTAA
Organism: Lathyrus oleraceus; assembly: GCF_024323335.1. NCBI lineage: Eukaryota > Viridiplantae > Streptophyta > Magnoliopsida > Fabales > Fabaceae > Lathyrus > Lathyrus oleraceus. Next base: position 28,262,928 of record NC_066581.1, on the reverse strand, counting down.
GAATACAACCAGATGAAGCTGAATTGTAGATCTGAAATTTTTTGAAGAAAATGCAATTGCTTCTTTAGTGATGGTTAGGGAATGAATTCTGCAGCATTTCAGGTTGAATTAAGCGTGTGAAATGAGTGGGATGAAGTCTCTATTTATAGAGGAAATGGCAAGGAGAGTGTGAGCAATCCGTGTGCATGGCATGTGAAGCTTCATTGCATGGGCTTGCATGATCATGCACAAGGCCCAAAAACAATGCCAAATGAACTCTGAGCATCAGCCAAAGGGAAATGGACGTGTTAATTGCAAGGTAATTGCTCATGTAGCAAGATTTCAAGTGACTTCTCCAATTGTACCTAAACAATTATCTCTTCGAAAGTACCATTTAGAAAATCCAAGCATAGGCACATGGGTAATGGTTGGAAAGGTCTTTGTATGAGGAACAAATGTTATGTTGGACCAAAACTCATTTGGAGTGTGGAAATTTATGAAATTTGAGTTTAAAGTGTGATGTGCAAAACATGTCAATGCAAGGTTTCTAAAATTGGCCAACTTTCAAACCCTTCTGTTTTGGTGATGCAAGCTTCAAATGGAAAAACCTCCAACATAAAACTTGTAGATCTTTTCAAGAAAATCAGAATAGACTTAAATTTTACATCTTTTGGATTTTTTATGAAAGAGTTATGGGCACTTGAAGTTGGACTTTTTTGACTTTTAATGCATTTGGTCAAAAAGGACCTATAATGTCTTGCATTATCACATGTATTTACTTTGGGATTTTGAAATTTTGTTCAACATAACATTTGAAGTAGACATCCTAAGCTTTCCAATGCATTTGATCCCACCTCAAAATCATAAATAATTAATTAGTTATGTCCTTGGGAAGTTGACCTAAAATTAGGGTTTCACTCAAAATGACCTATAATGTATTGGAATAGCAGATGGTTTTCCAAGCTTCAAATCAAATTTTGATGAACATGAAAGTTGTTCATATTGTCCTTAAGAACATTGTTTCGTTTGGAGCCATCTCCATTTGACCAACACATAAAATGTTAGATCTCAGTGCATTTCAAAATAGTCAGATGAATTGACTGATCAACTTCTCAAGTCCATGCCTCATATCTTGATGAATTGATGATTGAGGACACTCAAATAAGTTCAAATATGCATGAAATGAAGAACTAAAGAAGTTCCCTTGATTGTATTTGATCATGGGCTGAGGTTGCTTCAAGAGCAAGGCATTGTGGTGCATAGATGAATTAGGGTTTCCTTGAGGCACAAATCTCAAACCCTTTGACTTGCTTTGATCAAAATGATGAATTGAGATTCTAGGAAGGAATATTTGATGGATGAGAGCTTTGGGAACCAATACCATGTTTGCTTTCACTTTCTCTTGGCCATGTCATTGCACAAAGGACCTCCTAGAAGCTTTTGACCTTGTGATTGTTCAAGCTACAAACAAAAGATGTTAATGACATATTTTTGTGCTTTTGGTTAGTAAACAAAGTGATAAAAGCAATGATGTACAATTCAAGCATGCTTGGTGATCTCAAACCACTCACAAGAAGTCCCACCCAAAGGCAAAGGGAACCAAGATACTAATGATCATTGAGGCTATGCAATGAAATGTTATGATGCTATGAGGGATCTTAGGGACAAAATTTGGGTCTTACAGATGCCCCTATTTAAGGTCATTCTAGCCAGAGAAGGGAAGGTTAAAATCTTCGTCTCGACGAGGTAGAATGGGCTTAAATAATAACAAAGAGACGAATTTTGGTCCCTAAGAGACCTCATGATGCAAATGTATGTATGTAAAAGGATAATACTTTATGGGGATATGTGTCCACAAAGGAGTAAAGAAAATCAGGAGACACCGACAATCCACATGAATGATACATTCCATGGGTCAAAAACCTAGGGACTCTTATGGGGATAAGAAAGAAATGTGAGCAAGGCACGACTCAAAGCTTGGGGAGCAGAATTCCAGAGGGAATAAACCAATGGAAAGACTCGAGCTGACTAGAAGACGCTCGTATTGGGGAATATACCAATACAGCAAAACTATCCATAAAGGATACTTCGGATAAAATCCAGACTCAGGCTGGGAGAATCCGCTAAGGGACCTCGCTGGGGAAAGCCCAAAGAAAAACTCCTCTGGGGAAGCAACGGGGTGAGGTGTTACCAGTTACTAGGTAACAAGCTCAAAGAGACATGTGATCTGATCACCGGTATAAGGGCGGGAGATACAACATGCTCAGGAAGAATGAATATCTAAGACCGGTATAAGGGTGAGAGATATCAAAACTTCGAAACGTATGAGGAAGACCTAAGGAGGTATATTTCAACTCAGGGAAATCTGGCTCCACAGGGGACTAAAAGTCATAATAGGGAGCACAAAGGAAGGAACACCAGGGATACCGGTTACTGGGCATATAATAGGTGACCAACCAAGGCGTGAATTGGGGAATATTCCCAAGACACTCATCATCCGAAAGAGGGCTAAAAGCAAACTCGATTATAGGATGGATACTCAACTCCACAAAGGGGAAACGAATCTTACTCAACTGGGGAAGAACAAAAGGCTTCGACCAAAGAGTGCATGAGATATACTATTTATTACCGTCAGAACGTAGATAATATACTCGCATGGACGATTATCCACAACCGGTTACTGGGTTAATAAAGGATAAATCGACCGAAAAGAAAAGGCATCAGGATACCGAAACTAGGTATATTATGATGACCAATTCAGGAGAGAAACAATCGTTACCAACAACAACAGGGTAGACGAAAGATGACCCGCGGGGGATAAATTGCAAAATTAGAGCAATTATCCAGGCAAATGAGGGGATATCAACAGCGAATATTGGATGAAGATAAATGCCAAGGAGGGGATTACACCTACCGGATACTGGGTAGGAAACCACAGAAAAGTAACCGTCATTGATTATGATGAACCAAAGGTTAACTCTGCAAAGGGGAGAAAATAGGGTTTACAACTACCGATATAAGGGTAGAAAACCACAGACTCCGCCGAGGATAATATGAATGATTACTATTTACTGAGCAATTCTTCATTTATACCACAGGGAAGCAAAAGGAAACAGTCACAGGAGCCAATTTAGGATCAAACCAAAGAGGCAAACTGAATCAAGACTCGCCCTAATGAGGATATAACTCAATAGGGGAACCCATCCCAATATATGTGTTGGGAGGAAACGAAAACAATCGTCATCCATGAGGATATATCTCGGTAGGGAATATGGGAGAAAGGATAGACGCTTTCTGCCTAAGGAGCTGATTGTATATGGAGAGATCACACACATACATCTGCTTGGGGAGATATACATCACCAAATAGCAGGAGACAACAAACAACGATATATGGCAAAGAATGCAACATGAATATCTGAATGTTATAATTATGCATGTATATGCGTGGTTTATGCTTGGTGAATGCTGACAAACAGACACATCTAACACCAACAGGTCCAGGAATCAACCACTCGGTACTACATCTCAAGAGAGAAAGCCAGGATCATCGGAGAGTATCCAATCTTCCGGGGATCAGAGATACCAGGGAACAACAATATCTCTGCAAGGGATGAATCATCAGTCACAGCTGGGGAAAAGAGTTTAATGTACAAATAGAATCTACCACATAAACAACTCTACTAGGGAATCTATCCGAGGGATAAAGGGATTCTGGGGACCAACCACCAAAAGTCAAATCTTCCAGAGAGAACACATCTGCTGAGGAGGGAAGATCACTGCTCTGCTGCAGGTCATAGAGGTAAATAACCTCAACAAGCACCCCACACGGTGGGATAAACCACAATAAAATTCTGGAGGAAGAGGATACAATCATGCCAGGAATATGAACAAATGTCTTACCCTGTTGGAGATCATACCACCCTTGGGAGAGCACTGGGATCTCTTAAGTATCCTTTCGTCTTTGTGAATGTTCACTTTGTTTTAAACACAATTTTTGTGAAAAATTTGATTGTTTAAAACAATGATATTTTCTCAATTAAAGCATATGAAACATTTGTTGAATAGAAACAAATAAGAGTGCAAATAATTGGATAAAAGGCTCAAATTTATTTGATGGAATGGTAGTCTGCAAATGGAAAGACTCCATAGATCTTTACAAATTTGAAATCGGTGATATATATTGGAAAAGGGCTACATTGAACATAATGACCATTTCTCCACCGATTCCGAATCCGATGTATTTGAAGCTTTGGTTGATGATGAATGAACAAGAATCTCTGACGGATGACAGTTGTAGAACAAAGTCTTGTCAGGATGCAGTTACTTGCCAAATTCCTAATTTTTGCCTAGATTGCCCCAGGATGAGGTACTCAATCTAGCGGGATACATATTCATTTTTTATGTCTCTAACTTTTGCCTGGATCGCCCTTTCGGGTTTTCAATCCATCGAGACGCTCTTTTTTGCCTAAGCCTCCCTTTCGGGTTTTCAACTTAGTGAGCTATTCTGTTTTTATTTTTAGGCGAAGTATTTCTTGACTGCATCTGAATTCACAGGACGAGTGAAATCTTCCCCATCCATAGTTGTAAGCATCAAAGCACCTCCTGAAAAGGCTCTCTTAACAACGTATGTACCTTCATAGTTTGGAGTCCACTTGCCCCTGGAATCGGGCACGAAAGATAAGACTTTCTTGAGCACAAGGTCACCTTCTCGGAACACACGAGGCTTGACCTTCTTATCAAAAGCTTTCTTCATCCTCTGCTGATACAACTGATCATGGCACATGGCAGTCAATCTCTTCTCTGCTATCAAATTCAGCTGGTCATAACGACTCTGAACCCATTCAGCATCAGTCAACTTGGACTTCATCAAGACTCTCATTGATGGGATCTCCACCTCTACTGGGAGTACAACCTCCATGCCATAAACAAGAGAGAAAGGGGTTGCCCCTGTTGAAGTGCAGACAGATGTACGATATCCATGTAAAGCAAATGGTAGCATCTCATGCCAATCTTTATACGTAACAACCATCTTCTGAATAATCTTCTTGATGTTCTTGTTAGCAGCTTCAACAACCCCATTCATCTTGGGTCTATAAGGAGAGGAATTATGATGCGCAATCTTAAACTCATTACACAGCTCTTTCATCATTTTGTTGTTCAAGTTAGATCCATTATTAGTAATGATCTTATCTGGCACACCATACCGGCATATGAGTTGATTCTTGATAAACTTCACGACCACCTCCCGTGTCACATTTGCATACGATGCCGCTTCAACCCATTTGGTGAAGTAATCAATTGCTACGAGAATAAATCTGTGTCCGTTGGACGCTTTCGGCTCTATCATGCCAATCATGTCGATTCCCCACATGGAGAAAGGCCATGGTGATGAAATCACATTTAGAAGTGTCGGAGGAATATGAATCTTATCCGCGTAAATCTAACACTTGTGGCATTTCTTCACATATTTGCAGCAGTCAGACTCCATTGTCAGCCAATAGTAGCCTGCTCTCAACATTTTTCTAGCCATGGCATGTCCATTGGAATGAGTACCAAATGAACCCTCATGGACTTCAGTCATCAACAGGTCTGCTTTGTGTTTATCCACGCATCTGAGCAGGACCATGTCAAAATTTCTCTTATAAAGCACTTCGCCATTGAGGTAGAAACTGCCTGACAATCTCCTCAAAGTCTTCCTATCTTTCGCAGATGCCCCAGGCGGGTAAATCTGGTTCTGAAGGAAACACTTGATATCATAATACCAAGGCTTATCATCTTTCACTTCTTCAACTACAAACACATGAGCTGGCCTATCCAAGCGCATCACAGTAATATTGGGAACTTCATTCCACAGTTTAACCACAATCATTGAAGCAAGTGTAGCAAGCGCATCTGCCATCCGATTCTCATCTCGAGGAATATGATGGAAGTCAACCTCAGTAAAGAACGTTGAAATCCTCCTTGCATAATCCTTATATGGAACGAGACCAGGCTGATTCGTTTCCCATTCACCCTTAATCTGATTAACAACGAGGGCTGAATCACCATAAACATCAAGATGCTTGATCCTAAGATCAATGCATTCCTCCAATCCCATAATACAGGCCTCATACTCATCCATATTATTCGTGCATTTGAAAGTTAGCCTTGCTGTAAAAGGAATATGTGTGCCCTGAGGAGTGATGATCACTACCCCAATACCGTTTCCATACTGATTTACAGCACCATCAAATACCATACTCCATCTGGAACTAGGCTCTGGCCCTTCATCGAGCGTAGGATCATCGCAATCTTTCATTTTCAAATACAGAATCTCCTCATCTGGGAAGTCATACTAAACAGACTGATAATCCTCAATCGGCTGGTGCGCCAAGTGGTCAGCCAAAATACTACCTTTGATAGCTTTTTGAGCTCGATACTTAATATCATACTCAGACAACAACAACTGCCAACAGGCAATCCTCCCAGTTAAAGCAGGCTTCTCAAATATATAATTGATTGGATCTATTCTGGATATCAACCAAGTCGTATGATTCAACATATACTGGCGTAAGCGCTTAGCAGCCCAAGCCAAAGTACAACATATCTTCTCAAGCATTGAGTATCGAGACTCACAATCAGTGAACTTCTTACTTAAGTAGTAGATATCATACTCTTTCTTCCCTGACTCGTCTTGCTGACCCATGACACAACCCATTGAATCTTCGAGAACAGTCAGATACATAATCAATGGTCTCCCTTCCACAGGCGGAGACAGGATCGGAGCCTCAGACATATATTCTTTAATACTATCAAAGGCTTTCTGGCAATTCTCGGTCCAATCGTGAGACTGATCTTTCCGGAGGACCTTGAATGTTGGCGCACATGTGGCAGTCATGTGGGATATGAATCTGGAAATATAATTCAAGCGGCCAAGAAAACCTCGGACTTGCTTCTCAGTTTTGGGCGCAGGCATCTCTTGTATTGCTTTGACCTTTGCGGGATCTACTTCAATACCTCTTTCACTGACAATAAAGCCCAATAACTTGCCAGAACGGACTCCAAACGTACACTTGTTAGGATTCAGACGAAGCTTATATTTCCTCAAACGCTGAAAAAGCTTCAACAGGTGCTCTACATGTTCAACTTCCGTTCTTGATTTAGCGATCATATCATCAACATATACCTCGATCTCCTTGTGCATCATATCATGAAACAAGGTGGTCATAGCTCGTTGATACGTGGCTCCGGCGTTCTTCAAACCGAAGGGCATCACTCGATAACAGAATGTTCCCCATGGTGTGATGAATGTTGTCTTCTCCATATCCTTGGGTGTCATCTTGATCTGGTTATATCCAGAAAATCCATCCATAAATGAGAAGACATTGAATTTAGTTGTATTGTCTACAAACATATCAATATGTGATAGAGGGAAATCATCTTTCGGACTAGCTTTATTCAAGTCTCTATAGTCCACACACATCCGGACTTTTCCATCTTTCTTAGGCACAGGCACAATATTGACCACCCATTGAGGATAAGTAGAAGTCACCAGAAACCCCGTATCAATTTGCTTCTGAACTTCCTCTTTGATCTTCACTGCCATATCAGGATGAGTTCTTCTGAGCTTCTACTTCGCAAGCACGCACTCAGGTTTCAAAGGCAGGAAATGTTTTACGATATCAGTATCTAGACCAGGCATGTCTTCATATGACCAGGCGAAGACATCAACATATTCTCGCAGCAATTTAATCAACCCCTTCTTAACAAATTCTTCCAGGAGTGCCCTAATCTTCACTTCTCGCACACAATCCTCAGACCCCAAGTTGATTGTTTCCAGATTCTCAAGATGTGGCTGAATGATATTCTCTTCACGCTCAAGTAAACGGGTAATCTCATCAGGAATCTCTTCAACATCATCTTCCTCTGCCTCAAATACAGGGAATTCAAAATTGGGAGATGGTGTTGGGTCATTATGTTCAATGGGTCTAGAAATCAACTTGCATAATGATTTTGGATATGAAAAGCTTTAGAACTCAAACAAGGCAAATCATTATGCAGATGAAAAGATTGATTTTATTCTATTTTTAGGGTTTTATGTGATCACCAATTTCATGCAAAAAGCAAAAAGGGAAAATAATTTAGAAAAACAAACATTTAACATGAATTTATTGAATGAAAATATCATTGTATTTATGGGCCAACAATGTCATCACTCCTCCTTTTGGCATGGGAGAAGCGTTTTTTAAACAAAGTGATCATTACGTTGACTTGTGGATAACTATAGGAACATCCACAGCGACCCAGTTGTTGCAGATCCCTCCAGGGATGACGAAATTGTCGGAATCCTCTGCATCTTCTTCATGCTGACCGGTGTGGATAAAACCTCCACTCTTGAATAACCCTTGTGCGTTGAAGACCCCAGAAGAAAAGCCAATGCCAGCCCGGGACTTATTGTCTTCCAACTCAATCATTTTTCCTAAACCAGCAGTTGCACCACACTCAATGGCCAACTTCGTATCTCTATAGGAAGCAAATGAAGGAATTCTCTTCTCAACAGGCTCAGCTATAGATAAAGCTTGGAAGGGAGTTCCAACTTCATCCTCAGCATCTATGTATGAGAAGGAAGACAAGTGGCTAACCAGGAGAGCCTTTTCTCCCCCTACCAACACCAATTTCTTATTCTTTACAAATTTCAGTTTTTGGTGTAGGGTGGATGTCACGGCGCCTGCCTCGTGAATCCATGGTCTGCCTAAGAGACAGCTATACGATGGGTGAATATCCATAACCTGGAAGGTAATTTGGAAATCACTCGGTCCGATTTTGACTGGGAGATCAACTTCCCCAATCACTGTCTTTCGAGACCCATCGAAAGCTTTCACAACTACCCCACTCTGCCTCATGGGAGGCCCTTGATAAGACAGTTTTGAAAGTGTGGTTTTCGGCAATACATTTAGGGATGACCCAGTGTCCACCAGCACATTGGACATGGCGTCGTCTTTGCAGTTCATGGAGATGTGTAAAGCCAAGTTGTGGTCTCTTCCCTCCTCAGGGAGATCAGAGTCACATAAACTCAAATTGTTACAAGCAGTAATATTTGCAACAATGCTATTGAATTGTTCTATCGTGACATCATGATCTACATATGCCACATCCAAAACTTTCTGCAGTGCCTCTCTATGGGGTTTTGAATTCAGAATCAAAGATAACACCGATATTTTGGATGGCGTTTGTAGAAGCTGGTCTACAACATTGTACTCACTTCTCTTGATGAGCCTCAGCATCTCATCACAGTCTTCTTTCATATTGCCGCTTGGGCCAGTAGAAGTAGGAGTTATCAATGTAGAGGAAGGCTTAGCAACAGGTGCCGGATTCGGAGTGCATACAACGTTCCCAATCGGGCGTTCAACAGAATCAGCACTAGCCTGGGGCTTGGGAGGTGCTGAAAACACACGACCACTACAGGTCAGTCCACTTACATCCGTAATGCTAACAACAGAGGAGGATGGTAATGACACTTCTTTTCCATCTTCTACAGCAGCAGCGTTGTAACGAAAGGGAATTGCTTTTTCGGAAGAGTACGGTACCGGACCGGCAGGCTTAATGATAAGAACAGGAGAAATTACGTTGACCTCAGGCTCATCCTCGTCAACATTCCTATTCTGAAGGATCTCAATGACTCCTTCATCCAACATTTCCTAAAGATCCTTGCGCACCTGGCGACAACCCAATCGGTTAACAGGGCATATTCGGCATCTATCATGATCATGCTCATAATGACTGTAATCACATAGTAAACGATGCATCTCGACCAGAGATTGTCGAATATGACTGACATATTTGACCTTATATTTGCCAGGGAAGCCCTGGACCATGTTGACAGATTTCCCATGCTCGGGCAATGGGTTCTTCTTCACATTAGGACCTACGTCCTCGAAACACAGAATGCCACACCTCACAAGGTCTTGAACCTTGGTCTTCAAAGGGTAACAATTCTCCACGTCGTGGCCGGGAGCACCAGAATGGTATACACGATGCAATTCAGGCTTATACCACCACTGGGGGTTAACACGTATAGCTGGTGGGTCTCTCGGAGTAATCAACTTCCTCTCTATCAAAGAGGGATATAGTTCTGCGTACGTCATTGGATTAGGATCAAAAGTGACCCTTTTCTTCTCATAACTCATGCTGGTTTGATTACTGTTTCGAGGCTGGTAGGCCTGCTGTTGCGGACGATGCTGTTGTTGCTGATATTGTTGTGGTTGCTGATTATTGCTATGTTGATGATACTGTTGATTATCTCTGAAGACAGGTGCTATGTGAGCCACCTGGTGCTGGCTACCGGCGGGACGCACGGTCTTCCTCCTCACAGAGGGTCTTCTAGGTTTCACGTGGGAGGTCACAGCATGTGCCTCTCCATCTTTCTTCTTCACAAACGCCCGATAACGTTTGGCATAAGAGCCTTCTTCCCTGGTTAGACATCCTTCTCTAACCCCTTCTTCTAGACGCATCCCCATATTCACCATCTCGGTGAAGTCAGAAGGAGCGCTAGCAATCATCCGCTCATAATAGAATGAACCCAAGGTCTTCAGAAAGATCTTGGTCATTTCCTTCTCTTCTAGCAGAGGCACGATCTGTGCTGCCAACTCTCGCCACCTCTGGGCGTACTCTTTAAATGTCTCTTTGTCCTTCTGGGACATAGCCCTCAATTGATCCCTATCGGGAGCCATATCCACGTTGTACTTGTATTGCTTGATGAAGGCCTCGCCAAGGTCATTGAAGGATCAGATGTTCGCGCTGTCTAAACCCATGTACCAACGCAGAGTGCCACCAGACAAACTATCCTGAAAGTAGTGGATGAGCAACTGGTCGTTATCAGTCTGAGTAGACATCTTCCTGGCATACATGACCAGGTAGCTGAGAGGACAAGTATTTCCTTTGTACTTTTCAAAGTCAGGGACCTTGAATTTCACAGGAATCTTCACGTTGGGAACTAAGCAGAGATCGGCAACAGACTTGCCAAAAAGATCCTTTCCTCTAAGAGTCTTCAATTCCTTGCGAAGCTTAAGAAATTGATCATTCATGGCGTCCATCTTCTCATAGACATCTGGGCCCTCAGACGGCTCAGAATGATAGATGGTGTCGTCTACCCTCGGAAGAGTATGCACGACAGGAGGAGGAACAACAAGGACCGGGCTAGATGCTGGCATAGAAGCAAAAGTGGGAGCAGGACCCTCGGGCATAAAGTTAGGAGGCATCCCCCACGGAAACCCAGTTGGCATAGCTGTCGGAGTAAAGTGTGTACTGGCTGTAGGCACAGTTGAGGAGACAATCTCAGAAATGACTGTCCTCTGGGGAGGAGTTGAAGGTGTTATAGAAGACTAGCTCTGGGCAGCCAAGAACGATTCCATCAAGGCACTTAGTCTGGAAACTTCCTCTTTGAGTTCACAGTTTTCCTGCTCTAGTTGATCCATCAGTCTTGAAGAGTTGGCTCTAGTGTAGTACCGGTGAGTCAGCTTGTCTTCAAAATAAATGAAGAGCATAGAGTTAGACCACAGGACAAGAAGTCGGGAACAAAACCTGCTTATGCATATGATGCATGTAATGCTTGTGCACATGATTTGTTTTTTATTTTAAAGGAACCCTCATTCATGCATTCGTTTTTAGGTCATTTAGCATTTCATATTGCATTTCATCATGTCAATTCGGATCAGATTCAAGAAGCTTGAACGCCATCCGAGACACTCTGTGGGTTCTATCCGGGTGATCAGTCAACACAAGGGAAAGACTTAAGTTACTCCCAACAGGTTCAAACGAGGCCTATTCATCATTCAGAATGCCAATCTTGAAAGAGAAAAAATTTGTTCCCAAGTTGTCATGCTCGCTAGGCGAGCAGAATGGTTCGCTTAGCGAAAGGAACTGTCACGCTCGCTAGGCGAGCAGACCTTTCGCTAGGCGAAGCTCACGTGTTTTCAGAATACAACAGAAAGTCATGGGCTTAAGTTGCCCACATTTGAGCCCACCAAGCCATGAAAACCAGGCTATAAATACAGAACTCCATTGAGTCAAACAAGAGGCTATTCCCATTACCCTGGCAGAAGAGAAAAGCTAACAGAATTCATAGCAGCCTCCAGACAGCTCTGAAAAGTTCACTCTGACTCACACACTTTTTCACCTCCATCTCACGCAAACCCTAACATTGCTTTGCAAACCCAACCGTGCCAATCGAGTTTAATCGATCTCTCCAATCAGGTTTGCCCTTATTCCCATTACTCTATGCTTTCAATTTGAATGCTCTGAATGTATGAGGTATTGTTAGGTTCTGCCCACGGGTTTAGATGTGCATGAATGTGTAAACAATACCTTGAATGTTTGATCGTCTCGTTCTCATGGATACCATAGGGTTTGGGTTACCGAGATCGTACTGTTATCAATGAAGAACCCAAAACCCGCAGGCCTTCGCTAGCCGCTTCGCTAGGCGAGCCAGCAACGAAGCCTCGGTAAGCCTTCGCTAGGCGATGCAGTAGCGAGCGTGACAGTAATTGTTTTTTCTATTTGCCCTAATCTGTTTTGTGTTTGGCATGGCTTTGTTTTCTCCTATTCCATCTTGTTACTCTAACCTATTTGTTGAGTTTTTGTGAGGGCTCACATACTCTTGCAGGGATAGCTTGCTTGGTATTCCACTTTATTTGTGGGGTACCATTTGGAGATTTATTCCGATTACCTGTGTTGACCTGTTTTCTTTGTTGGTGCTTAGCTTGGAAGGATCTCTGGGTTTCTTATTCCTTTAGTTATTGTTACTTCAGATCTTTATCCGTTCGGTAGATCTCTCGATCCCTTTATTTTTCCTCATTTTTACCATTTTCTTAGCTGGAAGACCTCGATAGGAGGCAATGTTTTGTGTGTTTACTTTTGTCCCTAAAGACCTCCAAGAAGAGGCACCAGTGCTAAAGACCTCCTCGGAGAGGCAATTGACGGATAAAAGGGATTAGTAGTCAATCCCCCGTTATTCAGTGCGTCGTTCTTTAAGATCACATTACATGTCGATGCTTCAGAACAAAAGCCCAAGATCTTTTGTCCGGTCAGCCAGTGGAGAGGGTTCCATCTTTCTGAACCCCCACGCCTTGTCATGAGCTCACCCTATCCAGGGTTAAGAGCTATGAGGTCTTATCCTCATTACCCTTCTGATCTGCTCACCCTGACGTTCAATGTCAGTGGTTAAGAGCCCATTTGATTACCTTTCCCTGGCTTGTTTGTCGAGGTTGATATGACCCCTCTTGACTAAACCCCTACCCATCTATGTTTGAGCCCCTCGGTGGCATTTTACTTTATGCATGTTTGTTTTGTAATTGTCTCCCCATAGGATTGCTAGGCTTCGTATAGTCTCTCGTTTGCATGTCAATTAAGGTAGCACTGTTCCTTCTTCTAGGACTTCCTTTTTGCATAAGCATCCCTAAAACACCAAACTCATTGATTTTTATTCTTCTAAGAACACGTTTACTCCTTCCACTACATGCGAGTAAGTCTCCAAAGGTCGAGCATCCGGTAGATTGCGTAGTAACGTCGTTCACCCCAAAACACAACCCTTAACCCGTAGTTAGCCGAACTACGGCCTGCTCTGATTCTCATTCCAAATGAGATACGTAGGCATAAGACGCGATGTCTTAGCGAGCACACTTCCCTTTAACCCATAGGTAGCCGAGCTACGAAGACTCTAATTCTCATATTCAGATGAGATACGTATGCAGTGGATGCGACATCCGTGCGAGTCATTTCTTTTTAACCCTCTTTTAGTAAATAGTACATTAGATTAACCCACACCCTTTAGACAAGAACAACAAAAGTGGATCCCGTAGAGTACTACGGATGCGTAGGGGTGCTAATACCTTCCCTTCGCATAATCGACTCCCGAACCCAAGATTTGGTTGCGAGACCTTGTTTTTTCCTTTCCTTTTTCCAGGTTTACTTCGAGCGTTTCCTTTCCCTCCTTTGGGATAAATAACGCACGGTGGCGACTCTTATGTCATTTCTTTCTCGCCGGTTGTTTTTTCGCATTTCCTTTTTTCAGGTTGCGACAGCTGGCGACTCTGTTGGGGACCCTGTTTCCCTAAGCGAGTCCCTCCTAGCTTTCGTAGGTTTCTTGTTTGTTGGGTGTTTATTCTTTTGTACAGTTATTTATTTTTCAGCATTTACATGCTTTATCTTATTGCATTGTGTACATACGATTGCCGTATCTGCTGGTCCTGTTTGTTGGGATGGGTTGTTCTACGAGAGGTAAAAGGCCCAATACACAGGCTATGAGTGAACTTTAGGACACCTAGGAATAGAGTGATTCATGGGAAGCGGGTGGTATGGCGCCACTTAGCGGAACATGGTATCACGAGCAGTTCAGATTTTGATGGGGTATTATCGTTGCATACACTTGGTGTGCATATGATGATATTCTTGAAAGGATTGTTTATCCTGCGTTTCTCTTGACCTTACCCCGACCTAGATTACACCCGTGAGTGGGGCGGGAATGAATCATTTACAAGTACTGATGGTGACTTGTTCTGTTGGTGACTATTGTTCGGTTCTTGTTGGTGACCGTTGGTTCTGAAGTATGGGTTCTAAGTCGATGACTGTGTTCTATGGTTCCCGGTTCCGAATTCATGCCGAAGTTTTTATTCCTCAGTGGGTTTCTCTCCAGGCAGTGCAACCTGACAGATGTTCAAGTGGATCCAGCAATCCTGATTGACATGCCCTTGCATTGCATAACATCATCTGCATATTTGCATCCAACATCTCATGCTTACTCATTTGCAGGGTATTCCCTTTCAAAGGGGGGGTGCCTTAAAATTGAATAAGCAGTGCATCGCATACCATGCATACTAACCCTTGTCTGTTTTGCAGGTGTCACCGCAATGTCTAATGTTTGTTCCCTGTTTTAGGAATTATTGGTCCCAAGCGAGTTCATAGGTTCCCGACAAAGGAAAATTGTCCGCAACTAGCAATGGACCAGGTACAGAAAGAGCTGGCTGATATGCGTGAAAGGATGGATCAGTTCATGACATTGATGATTGGTATGGCAGAAGGCCAGGAAAAGGTGAGGGAATTGGTTGAGCAACCGAGGGCCGATCCAGAGGTAGAGATACCAAACGCTGAGGTAAACCCTGGTAACACTGGGAACGCTGATAACCCTGTGAACACTGGTAACACGGGTAATGCAAATGCTGATGGAAACCCGAGTAATGTTGGCAACACGGGGAATGTTGGAAATGGTATTGGCGGAAGGTACAATGTGAACCAAGGAGTTCGGATTAATGGGCGCCCCATTACTGAAGATTATCAGTATGATCAATTCTCTTTGCACGACGAAGCTCCCGAGACCACTCGCCTTATGGATGAGCTTGCTGAGAAGCTCAAATCTTTGGAGTCTCAAAATTCCTTAGGTTTTGATGTCACAAACCTTGGTCTGGTTCAGGGAGTAAGGATTCCTCACAAGTTCAAACCTCCTACTTTTGAGAAATACATCGGGGCTTCCTGCCCACGCACTCATCTCCAATCTTATTTGGGAAGGTTGGGAGCTCACACGAAAGATGAAAAGTTGTGGATGTACTATTTTGAAGACAGTCTGACTGGAGCTTCTCGTGAATGGTATTCTCATTTGTCTCATACTACCATCAAGAGATGGAAAGACTTGGCAGAGGCTTTTGTCAAGCAATATCAATACAACTTGGACATGGCTCCAAATCGGACCCTGTTGCAAGGAATGTCTTAGACTGCCAAAGAAACCTATAGAGAATATGCTCAGCGTTGGAGACAGATTGCTGCGTCCGTCCAACCCCCTATGTCTGAAAGGGAGATGGCGGACATGTTCATGAACACTCTTCAAGGCAATTATATTGAGAGATTGGTTGCTTGCGCGTCAATCAGCTTTGCAGAGATAGTAATTGCTGGAGAAAGAATCGAGAGTCTGTTGAAGATGGGCCGAGAAACCGTTTGCTGGTAACGGTCAGCGAAGAAGAGAAGGCGAGACAAGCGTTGTGTATGCCGGCAGAGGCAGGGGCAGATGACGCCCTAATTATTATCAAGATCAAGTGGCCGCAGTCACTATTCCAACACCTGTTCCTCAACAGCAACAACAGCCGCAATATCATCCGCAACAGCAACCCAAGTACAACAATCAACAACAAGGAGGTTATCCGGATCAGCAGAGACACTATCAACAACGTCCAAGTCAGACGGACCGGGTCATTGAGCCAATCCCAATGCCTTATTCTGTATTACTTCCCAAGCTGATTAACATGAATCTGGTTACGTTGAGAACCCTGGCCCCACCAATCGATCCCAATAATTTGCCTAGAGGTTATGATGTCAACGCCAGATGTTCTTTTCACTCCAACGCACCTGGCCATACTACAGATAATTGCAAGGCTCTCCAGCTAAAGGTACAAGATTTGAGAGATGCCCAGGCTATCAATTTTTCTCCGGTGCCTAATGTTATTCAAAACCCGATGCCAGCCCACGGCGGGTAGAGGATTAATGTTGTTGATAGTGGGGAAACTTTGAATTTGGTTTCTGATGTGACTAAGGTGAAGACTTCGCTATCGGTGGTTAAAGACCGACTTTTGAAAGGACAAATTTTCCCGGGTTGTGGGGAAGAGTGCAGGAATTGTCAAGTTGCCGAGAACGGATGTGACAGTTTGAGAAGGGGTATTCAGCAACTGATAGAGGAAGGTTGTCTTCAGTTTGATCAGACCCGTCCAGCGAAGAATGATGTGTTGATAGTGACGATTTACTTCACTTCTGAAGAAATATACGTTCTCGAGAGACCCGCTCCAACAACAATATACTTCCCAGAAAATCCAGCACCAGTTACAATCTACTCTGACAACCCTCAACCGACTTTGGGTAGTCCGATCACCATCACGGTACCAGGACCTGTTCCGTATGAGAAAGACAGTGCTATCCCGTGGCACTATGGGGCTGATATCTACTGCCAGGGGCAGAAAGTTAATAGTGAAGACATTGACATTGGTAGCTCCGCTATAGACAATGTTGGAGGAGGTGGTGGCTTCACTCGCAGTGGACGCCTATTTGCACCATCAACATTGCGCACGAATACTGAAGCTGGGGCAGCTGCCAAGGCTAAAGGAAAACAGGTAGCCGCCGAAGAGGTTACTACTGAGGAAGCTCCTCCTAAAACCGCATTCGAGAAGGAAGTGGATGAGTTTATGAGGATTATCAAGAAAAGTGACTACAACGTAGTCGACCAGTTAAATCAGACACCCTCAAAGATCTCTATTCTCTCATTGTTGATATGCTCTGAGGCGCATAGAGCAACCTTGTTGAAAGTACTGAATATGGCCTATGTTCCACCAGAGATAACTGTTAACCAGCTGGAGTCGGTAGTTTCAAATGTAAACGCTAGCCATGGGCTAGGTTTCACCGATTATGACCTGACATCCGAGGGCAGGAATCACAACAAAGCTTTGCATATCACAATGGAATGCAAAGGGGTGGTGCTTTCCCATGTTTTAGTTGATACAGGCTCCTCTGAATGTTCTTCCAAAGAAAGCCTTAATGAAGTTGGATTGCGATGACGTCATCCTGAAGCCGAGTAATTTAGTTGTGAGGGCTTTCGATGGCTCTCAGAGATCTGTCTTTGGCGAGATTGAGTTGCCAGTTAAGATTGGACCGCAGGTGTTCAAGAGCACCTTTTATGTGATGGATATCCAGCCTGCCTATAGTTGTCTGCTAGGTCGTCCCTGGATTCATGCTGCCGGTGATGTTACTTCTACTCTCCACCAAAAGCTCAAATATGAACTAGAAGGTCAGGTCGTCATTGTCTATGGTGAAGAGGATATTTTTGTTAGCCACCTGTCTACATTTAAGTATGTGGAGATGGATGGTGAGATGCATGAGATGTTGTGTCAGGGCTTCGAAGTCATAAACATCAGTGAGGTCGCGCCCGAAGTTGTCTTCTCAACTAAGTCCGAGAAGGTCGGGACTTCCATCTCTTCATACAAGTAAGCTCTTTAAGTGGTTAAAGCTGGTAATGCCCAAGGCTGGGGCAAATTTGTGGAGCCAGTCATCAAAGAAGACAAATTTCGATTAGGGTATACTCCGGGGTCTCAGAAGAATGAAGCTGGTACTTTCTCCAGCGGGGGTTTGGTTTCTCCCCACATCGTCAATGCTGCAGATGAAGACAAGGCTGACATCGACTGTGACTTAGATAGCTGGATCCGCCCGTGTGTTCCGGGAGAAAAGCTCAACAATTGGTCGTCTGAAAAAGTCGTCTGGGTTACTCTACTGAAAGAGTAATTTTTATTGTTTTCCTTTTATTACATGCATAATAAAGTCTTACACTTTGCCCAAGGTGTAATGACTCATCTGTAGGGCCATCCATTTAGTTACATTTCGCAATTGTTTTCATCATCAATAAAGGACAGCTTTTGCAAACAATTTTGTGTTCTCTTTCTTTCAATTATTTTTACTTTTACAGAAAAACAAAAAAAATGGCAATGTTTCTTTTTCGTTTTCCTTTCCAAAAAAAACCTCTCATTCTAAGGTAAAGTATGATCCTCCATTATGCATAGCTGATCACCCGGATCTCACTGCTAACGACACTGCTATGGCCAAGTATGACTTCGACAATCCTATCTTTCAAGCCGAAGAAGGGGTTGAGGAAGATTGTGAATTGCCTGAAGAGTTTGCCAGGTTGTTGAAACAGGAGGACCGAGCTATTACACCTTATCAAGAGGCGATTGAGACCGTCAACATTGGTACCAAAGACGACAATAAAGAGATCAAGATCAGGGCCAGTCTACAGGCCAAGAGGGAAGACCGTTGATCATGTACTTGACTGTGTTAGAAAAGTCAATGGGTTGTGTGCTCGGTCAGCATGACGAGTCAGGTCGAAAAGAGCATGCAATATACTACCTTAGCAAAAAGTTTACCGACTGTGAACAAAGATACTCACTGCTCGAGAAAACTTGCTGCGCTTTGGCATGAGCTGCTCGCCAACTAAGACAGTATATGTTGACTCACACGACTCTATTGATGTTAAAGATGGATCCAGTCAAGTATATTTTTGAAAAGCTAGCGCTTACCGGAAGGGTTGCTAGGTGGCAAATGATACTGACAGAGTATGACATCCAATACACTTCACAAAAAGCCATCAAAGGAAGTGTCTTGTCAGACTATCTTGCAAAGCAACCGATTGATGATTACCAACCTATGAGGTTCAACTTTCCTGATGAGGACATCATGTTTCTCAAATCGAAAGATTGCGAGGAACCACTCCCGGAGGCGGGGCCTGACCCTGAATCCAAATGGATTATGATGTTTGATGGGGCGGTCAACGTCAATGGTCGCGGAGTTGGTGCATTATTAATCACGCCGGAGGGGGTTCACATGCCATTTTGTGCCAGAATAACTTTTCCTGCACCAACAATGAAGCCGAATACGAAGCTTGTATCCTAGGACTTGAGGAAGCCATCAACCTACGGATTAAAACCCTGGATGTTAAACTGGACGAAGCAGAATGGGTCCGTTCTCAATACAATCAGCTGATCCTAGTTGAGGAAAAGAGACTAGCAGCTATATGCCATGGCCAACTATACCAGAGACGAATGAAGAGAGCATTTGATCAGAAAGTGCGCCCTCGGGAGTATCAAGTCGGTGAATTGGTACTCAAAAGAATTCTTCCTCCCAACACAGATCATAGGGGCAAATAGACACCGAACTATGAGGGTCCATACGTGGTTAAAAGAGTCTTCTCTGGCGGAGCTTTGATGCTAACAACCATGGATGGCGCAGACTTCCCATCCCTTGTCAACTCAGACGCAGTTAAAAAATACTTCGCATAATTAACCCGCTAGACAATAAAAAGAATAGTCCAAGCAAAAAAGGGCATCCCGACGAACCAAAAAAAACTAAATAAAGAGGTTCAGGCAAAAATTAGGGATAAAAAAAAAGTACACCAGGTGAGTCGAAAACCCGAAAGGGCGGCTCAGGCAAAAAAGGGTATCCCGGTGGATTGAAAACCAAAAGGGCGGTCCAGGCAAAAGTTAGGGAATAAGCGAACGACTGCGATCTAAGTTCATCCGTGTTATATCACCGTTTCATTCAATCCGGCAACCTTCGAAGGTTAAAGATCGACTAATCATCCACTTCAGAAAGCAAGATGAGCAGAGCGTCTTGAGGTCATACGAGCCATAGCAGAGTCGAAACTCAGTGGGACCCCGTATCCATATTGCCATTAGGATAGTTTCTTTTGTTCAATTTATAGTGATCGCCTCTTTTCAGGGATCAGCTTCCTGATGTACTCGCCTATTCCTGGCACAAATTTTTCAACCAATAAAAGTCGAATAATTCAGTTAAAGAGCCTCTTTATTTTTCATTTGTCAGTTTGTTTGCAAAAGATGTCTGAATTCTTCATAAAACATATTGCATCTAAACATAATGGTGGCTTTTATAGATGATTTGCACAGGAAAACATTTAAAATTGCTTTGAATGTGCTTAACCCCCGACGGTGAATTCAAACCGAGTAATTCCCTCGGGACATACGTGTGTGTTCACAGGTCACAGGAACCAGATGCCAAGTCATGAATCCTCATCCCCAAGTGGTTGACAAAGTCTCTCCTCAGCAGATCAGGTCCCCCAGTAGAGTTGCACCTTGTATCTCCAGCAACAACGGAGTAGTTGCATACCCAGCAGACAAAAGGGTGGTGTTCCCAGTGTTCATCTCATTGCCCAGCAGATTATTTTTAACAGATTTGTTTTGATCCCCAGCCTGAGGACGATTAGCAAGGTCATATCCCCAACAAAGGTCGATTCCTACGACATTTCCCCAGGAAATGCTTTCCCCACAGACTCTCCTCACAGAGCCCCGCCAAGCAAAGTTCTCATGGTTGATACTCCCCCAGCAAGGTCAACTTTCTAGAAGAAGCCAATTTATTTTCGGTGGCTCCCCGGTCCCGGCAGACGGATCATTCCCCACGGAGCATTCAAGGATTGATACAACGATCCGTTCCCTACCGGAGTTTGCTTCCCCAAGCAGGTTTCTTTTTACACCATGCATAACATTTGCGTTCGCATGCATATCATATCAAGCATACACATAAACAGGGTCTTCAAAGCAGACTGAAGAATTACTTTACAACCAAAGTCATGAGATTCAGCCAAAGGATCAAGTGTGTGTGATCCAGCATAAGGGTCATTTCGAAGATTCATCCTGAGAATCGTTTTCCAAAGAGCCAGCCTAAGGTTCAAGTTGAAGATTCAGCCAGAGAGTCGCCTACAAGCGTTATTTCCCCAGTAAGCCAGCAAGGGGAGTAGATTGACAGCTCAACAGAAAATCAACCTACAAGGGGATCCAGCCCGCGGATCGCATTTAAAAAAAAAGTCTAATTGAAGAGTCGTTACAACATGTTCTAGCCTGAAGAATACGTACGAAGCCCAAAAGTGGAATATTCTCGAAGCTGCATATCTGACATGAAGATTGGGTGTAGATTTCGAAAGAGGGTCAACCAGCGCATGCCTCAGATGCGAGATCCTGATGATGGGAATTTATCATCAAAATAATCCAGATCTAGCTAGAAGATCGAAGTAGATCTAGCCAAAAGATCAAAGTCGGGTCTAGCCCGAAGATCGAGAATATATTCAGCCAGAGAATCAAAACAAGAGGATCTAGCCAGAAGATCAAAGTCAGGTCTAGCCCGAAGACCGAGAATAGATTCATCCAGAGAATCAAACAAGGTAGGTCTAGCCAGAAGATCGAAGTGGATCTAGCCAGAAGATCAAAGTCAGGTCTAGCCCGAAGACCGAGAATAGATTCATCCAGAGAATCGGAATAAAGAAGATTCAGCCAGAGAATCGAAACAAGAAGATCTAGCCAGAAGATCAAAATCGTATCCAGCCTGAGGATCAAAATCGTATCCAGCCCGAGGATCAAAATTAATATCCAACCAGAGGACTAAATTGAGTATAGATTCAGCTAGAGGATCGAAACTCCAGATTAAGTCAGAAGACTGATTCAGATCCAGCCAGAGGATCAGAAGAAAATAAACAGCGCGGTGTACTTCAACATTTTTGTGGTGTTCTCAGAGCGCAAATTTTCGGTCTATCTTTGGTATTCAATCACAGCTCACCCCGTGTGTCTGATAAGCTGTTCGCTTTCACCCTGCTCGGGTTAGCTGATGATTGAATAGGGGAAGCTGTAACACCCCAAAATTTGCCATCCTCATTCATGCATTCGTTTTTAGGTCATTTAGCATTTCATATTGCATTTCATCATGTCAATGAGGATCAGATTCAAGAAGCTTGAAAGCCATCCGAGACACTCTGTGGGTTCTATCCGGGTGATCAGTCAACACAAGGGAAAGACTTGAGTTACTCCCAACAGGTTCAAACGAGGCCTATTCATCATTCAGAATGCCAATCTTGAAAGAGCAAAAATTTGTTCCCAAATATTTCACCCCGCTAGGCGAGCAGACCCTTCGCTAGGCGAGCAGACCCTTCGCTAGGCGAAGCTCACGTGTTTTCAGAATACAACAGAAAGTCATGGGCTTAAGTTGCCCACATTTGAGCCCACCAAGCCATGAAGACCAGGTTATAAATACAGAACTCCATTGAGTCAAACAAGAGGTTATTCCCATTACCCTGGCAGAAGAGAAAAGCTAACAGAATTCAGAGCAGCCTCCTGACAGCTCTGAAAAGTTCACTCTGACTCACACACTTTTTCACCTCCACCTCACGCAAACCCTAACATTGCTTTGCAAACCCAACCGTGCCATTCGAGTTTAATCGATCTCTCCAATCAGGTTTGCCCTTATTCCCATTACTCTATGCTTTCAATTTGAATGCTCTGAATGTATGAGGTATCGTTAGGTTCTACCCACGGGTTTAGATGTGCATGAATGTGTAAACAATACCTTGAATTTTGATTGTCTCGTTCTCATAGATAACATAGTGTTTGGGTTACCGAGATCGTACTGTTATCAATGAAGAACCCAAAACCTGCAGGCCTTCGCTAGCCGCTTCGCTAAGCGAGCCAGCAGTGAAGCCTCGCTAGGCGATGCAGTAGCGAGCGTGACAGTAATTGTTTTTTCTATTTGCTGACTTTTTGTGAGGGCTCACATACTCTTGCAGGGATAGCTTGCTTGGTATTCCACTTTATTTGTGGGGTACCATTTGGAGGTTTATTCCAATTACCTGTGTTGACCTGTTTTCTTTGTTGGTGCTTAGCTTGGAAGGATCTCTGAGTTTCTTATTCCTTTAGTTGCTATTACTTCGGATCTTTATCCGTTCGGTAGTTCTCTCGATCCCTTTATTTTTCCTCATTTTTACCGCTTTCTTAGCTGGAAGACCTCGATAGGAGGCAATGTTTTGTGTGTTTACTCTTGTCCCTAAAGACCTCCAAGAAGAGGCACCAGTGCTAAAGACCTCCTCGGAGAGGCAATTGACGGATAAAAGGGATTAGTAGTCAATCCCCCGTTATTCAGTGCGTCGTTCTTTAAGATCACACTACATGTCGATGCTTCAGAACAAAAGCCCAAGATCTTTTGTCCGGTCAGCCAGTGGAGATGGTTCCATCTTTCTGAACCCCCACGCCTTGTCATGAGCTCACCCTGTCCAGGGTTAAGAGCTATGAGGTCTTATCCTTATTACCCTTCTGATCTGCTCACCCTGACGTTCAATGTCAGTGGTTAAGAGCCCATTTGATTACCTTTCCCTGGCTTGTTTGTCGAGGTTGATATGAACCCTCTTGACTAAACCCCTACCCATGTATGTTTGAGCCCCTTGGTGGCATTTTACTTTATGCATGTTTGTTTTGTAATTGTCTCCCCATAGGATTGCTAGGCTTCGTATAGTCTCTCGTTTGCATGTCAATTAAGGTATCACTGTTCCTTCGTCTAGGACTTCCTTTTTGCATAAGAATCCCTAAAACACCAAACTCATTGATTTTTCTTCTCCTAAGAACATGTTTACTCCTTCTACTACAGGCGAGTAAGTCTCCAAAGGTCGAGCATCCGGTAGATTGCGTAGTAACGTCGTTCACCCCAAAACACAACCCTTAACCCGTAGTTAGCCGAACTACGACCTACTCTGATTCTCATTCCATATAAGATACGTAGGCATAAGACGCGATGTCTTAGCGAGCACACTTCCCCTTAACCCATAGGTAGCCGAGCTACGAAGACTCTGATTCTCATATTCATATGAGATACGTATGCAGTGGATGCGACATCCGTGCAATTCATTTCCTTTTAACCCTCTTTTAGTAAATAGTACATTAGATTAACCTACACCCTTTAGACAAGAACAACAAAAGTGGATCCCGTAGAGTACTACGGATGCGTATGGGTGCTAATACCTTCCCTTCGCATAATCGACTCCCGAACCCTAGATTTGGTTGCGAGACCTTGTCTTTTCCTTTCCTTTTTCCAGGGTTACTTCGAGCGTTTCCTTTCCCT
The DNA here is from genome assembly GCF_024323335.1 of Lathyrus oleraceus. NCBI lineage: Eukaryota > Viridiplantae > Streptophyta > Magnoliopsida > Fabales > Fabaceae > Lathyrus > Lathyrus oleraceus. The sequence goes on along the minus strand of NC_066581.1, from coordinate 28,238,506 downwards.
CCTTTGGGATAAATAACGCACGGTGGCGACTGTTCTGTCATTTCTTTCTCGCCGGTTGTTTTTTCGCATTTCCTTTTTTCAGGTTACGACACATAGGTGTAGGTCTCGAATACTCGTAAGGCATGAGATACTCAGACGCTTTCTTCCTTACCCAAGCAGTGTAAGGTTCCAAAGCGATGCAATTCTTAGGAAGCAACTCCTTCCTTCCCTTCTTATGAATCTTGCGCCAAGCGCGGACCATCCTAGCTTTCAAGCCTTGGGGATCTTTACCCTCCTGAAAGAACACACCCTCAAACAAAATGTTATTAGGTTTATCCTTTAGAGAGAACCCAAGTTGACGACGTGCTAAAATAGGGTTATTGTTAATCCCATCACATGTACCAAGAAGAGGCACATTGGAGAATTCACCACAAGAGTCAATAATCTGCACACCATCATACACACGGTTGTACCAAGAAATATCATCATTGGTGAGAGACATAAGTCTCGTGGACCACCGTAGACATACCTTATTCTCCTTGAAAGCGACCGTCTGAGGTAAGTGAGAAATAAACCACTTATACAACAGAGGCAAACAGCACACAATGGCGCCACCACCCTTTGCATTCCTCATATGCAAAGAGAAATATGCATCACCCAACAGAGTCGGAACGGGATTAAGAGTAGAAAAGTTCCTAATAGCGTTCACATCCACAAACTTGTTGATGTTGGGGAACAAAACCAATCCATAGATGAGAAGTACAAATATGGCTTCAAAGGCGTCCTCACTCATGGCCTTCCCATAGACAATAGCTTGAGCAATGAGGAACTCAGAGGGGAGACCTTGAATTCCACTTTTGGTAGTCATCTGAGCACCAACCAAAGATTCATCTATGTGTAACATGTCAGCTATCTCTTGAGGAGTAGGAATACTCCCCAAGCCACTGAACGGCAACTGATCCAGGATAGGTATACCAACAAGATAAGCATACTCCTCAAGGGTAGGCAAAAGCTGAAAGTCCGGAAACGTGAAACAACAGTACAAGGGATCATAAAACTGCACCAATACACTCATCAATCCTTCGTCCACCTGAGTAGTCAGAAGAGGAAGAAGCTTCCCAAAACGAGCCTTGAAACCCAAGGGATCTAATACATAGGATGTCAGGTTCCTTAACTCTTTCAGATCTGGTTTCCTGAAGCTGTACTTCTTTGTATTTCTTCTTTGTCTTTCCATGTGTGAAAATTTTGCAAATAAACCCCTTAAGTTCGTTGAAAATTTCCTTCATTATTTTGATGATATGATTGCAAATGAGTGCATGAATGCATGAATGCAACAATCACACTCAAGGATCAAGCAAAGCACACCAAACAAAGGTAATGGGATGGATCATATCATCCTTAATATCAATCATCCATTTTGGTGGATTATGGTTTACACCTTATCAACACCCAAGTTCCATTGATATTAAGGATACATGAACGGATCAACCATGAATCAAGGGTTTGTTGCAAGTCACGAGCATGGAGTCTCGGTTAAGAACCACCCAAAGGGAATGTACTAAGGTTTATACCTGCCAAACATGTTCTACAAGAGGTTCCCATAGTCATCATCCCATCTTTCGGATATTATCGGAGAAACGACTACTCGTATTCGAAAAATATTCTCAAGAGAGATTCTTATGAGTGTAATATCGCGTAACAATCGTATCAAATTTTACACTTGAACGACTTTCGCACTACATCCTAAAAATAGGCCAAGATGGGCTTCGTAAACTAAGGTCTATATTGGAAAGAGTAATGTCTAACCACAACTTACTTGTGTGACATTATTGATCCCAACATGACCTCCACCAAGTGAATGGACTTGCAAGTTAACTTGTTAAGGAATAACTCCACACAAGTCAACAAGACTATGCCATTCTCCTATCCTAAGTGCACTCGAGTTCGGGTATAGAACTCATCTCACAAAGATCACCAAGCATACAAGGAATTAATATTCAAGCAATTCAAACATTACATTAGGCATGAAAAGTAGGCAAAACCCACTAGGCAAAATACTCCTCAGCAGAGTCGCCACTTTTCTGTAGCGGGGTATTCGTTACCATTAGAGATATTGACTAAATCCAAGGTAAATCATACAAGTCGAGTCGCCACCGCACTTCTATTTATCCAAAGGAATGGTTAGAAAGCGAACAAAAACCTAATAGTTTTAACAAAAACTAGTAAAAGAAACAGAGATCTGGGTAAGGGGGTTGGTTATGCAATGGGAAGGTGTTAGGCACCCAAAACATCCTAGGTACTCCTAGGGAGCCCTTTTCACATTTGTTGTAAGGTTGATATTTTGTGAAAGTTTATTTGTGCAAACATGATTGAAGGGATGAGAAAAGAATATACAAGTTTATTTACATTTTTTGTGTTTGAATGGATGAACCCATTCCGTACGTACCATCTTATAAAAGATTAGGATCAAAACCTCGTAGTTTGGGGTAAAAATCTCAAAATAAGTTGGTGAATTGATTGGTCCAAAAGCCTTAAGGTCTTTTGTTATCAAAGGGAGAAAACTCAACCAAACCACAAATCCACCATGTAAGGATGGCTTCAACATGCTAGTGAGGAGTTAACCCTATAATAAGCATGGAAGACTCATTGTCCATCACTAAGGATATAGGTGAGTATTATATCTACCACGAAGATAACTCAACCCTAATAGCTAAAGGTTATGGAAAACTTGATTAAGAAAGTGGCCATTGGAACCACAAAAGCACATTTGGATGGGTTATATTTACCAATTAGAAGTATATATAAAAATGGTCAAAGTGGATGAGAAATGATTAGTGAACCAAGTCCCAACAACTTGCCATGCCAAAAAGAAAATGAGAAATGATCTTGTACTGGTTTAAGCCTTTTGCATGATTTAGAAGACAACCTATCCTTAATGCAAAGCCATTCACTTGATCAATTGATCAAGATGAATTAGATTTGAATCGAGGAAGGTTAAGTCTCCCTAATCAATGCCAACTAATCAACCTTCAACTCATTGATAAAAAAGAAAAGAAGTAGAAGAAGAAGAAGGAGATGAATAAGAGAAATGGAAATGACAAAATTAAAGTGCATTAAATGAAATATAATATACCAATCCTCATATGTTGACCAATAACATTGAAAGTCAAGGTCAAACAATCAAAAACAGAAGTGAGATGAAGATTGGAAGTCAAGAAATGAATAGACTATTTTTGGCATTTTTTAATATTAATAATAAACTTGAATTAAAGTATTAAAGAAAGGTCAAACTTCAAAATCACTTCAAATCAACCTTGAAAGGTCCAAGTGATTTATCCTAAGTTCAACAAGGTCAAACAAAGTTTGACAAGAAAAATCAGCATTTTTAAAAGTCAGAAACTATTTTTAATCAATTAAAAATGAATAAAACTAACCTAATTGAACTAAAATCTCAAATAAATCTCAAATCAATTTAAAAATTGATGAGAATATTTTTCATAGATCCATCATCATTCAAATAGGTTAGGAAAATATTTTTGTATTTTTTGAATATCAAAAACTATTTAAAATGAATTAAAAATAACCAGAAAAGAGAAAATTTCCAAAAAATATCAAATGATGAAATAAAAATAAAATAAAAATCAGAAATAGAAACTAGAAATTATTTGGGAAATAATGCAATTGGTCCCATAATTTTTGGATAAAAAATGAAAGAGATATGATTTTTTGAAATACTTGGAATTAAACAAAAATGAAAAGAAATTCAGAAAATGAGAAAAATCATGGCACGTTGGATCAACCTCATTAAATGAGGTGGCACATCCAAGGACTCTCAGCACGCGCTTACCATGGATCCAAGTCAATGCATGCACATGGAAAAGAAATAGAAGTCATAACAATGGACGCCTGGGATCGAATCTTGAAACACCATCATACGGTCCAAGTTTAAACTGGAGATGATGAAGCCACTGGAGCCACCGTCTTCTCCGGTGAGCTTGCAGTTTCCGGCCAAATTGCAGAAATTAAAACCTTAACCAAATCAAGTGATCTATACATCATTAGAAAGCTGGGATGATGTACATCATCCCTGTACCATCCATTTTCATTCTAGATCTCTAGGATTTGAGAAATCAGAAGTTGAAAAATCTGGAGTTCATCATGAACTCAATGAATTGCAAAAATTAAAAGAATAAACATGATGCCTCTATTGAGAGGACTTCAGCCAACACAAAATCTAAGCCAATAGGTCAATGGATTAGGAGAATCGAAGAAAATACCAGTTGGAATGTAAGCTTGAGTTCTGGTGATTTGAGCTTGAAACCTTGCTTGCTTTATCAAAACATAAGTTCAATGAGATGTATGGTGAAGGTCTAGAAGCATTAGATCTAAGAATACAACCAGATGAAGCTGAATTCTAGATCTGAAATTTTTTGAAGAAAATGCAATTGCTTCTTTAGTGATGGTTAGGGAATGAATTCTGCAGCATTTTAGGTTGAATTAAGCATGTGAAATGAGTGGGATGAAGTCTCTATTTATAGAGGAAATGGCAAGGAGAGTGTGAGCAATCCGTGTGCATGGCATGTGAACCTTCATTGCATGGGCTTGCATGATCATGCACAAGGCCCAAAAACAATGCAAAATGAACTCTGAGCATCAGCCAAAGGGAAATGGACGTGTGAATTGCAAGGTAATTGCTCATATAGCAAGATTTCAAGTGACTTCTCCAATTGTACCTAAACAATCATCTCTTCGAAAGTACCATTTAGAAAATCCAAGCATAGGCCTATGGGTAATGGTTGGAAAGGTATTTGTATGAGGAACAAATGTTATGTTGGACCAAAACTCATTTGGAGTGTGGAAATTTATGAAATTTGAGTTTAAAGTGTGATGTGCAAAACATGTCAATGCAAGGTTTCTAAAATTGGCCAACTTTCAAACCCTTCTGTTTTGATTATGCAAGCTTCAAATGGAAAAACCTCCAACATTAAACTTGTAGATCTTTTCAAGAAAATCAAAATAGACTTAAATATTACATCATTTGGATTTTTGATGAAAGAGTTATAGGCACTTGAAGTTGGACTTTTTTTACTTTTAATGCATTTGGTCAAAAAGGACCTATAATGTCTTGCATTATCACATGTATTTCCTTTGAGATTTTGAAATTCTGTTCAACATAACATTTGAATTAGACATCCTAAGCTTTCCAATGCATTTGATCCCACCTCAAAATCATAAAAAATGAATGAGTTATGTCCTTGGGAAGTAGACCCAAAATTAGGGTTTCAGTCAAAATGACCTATAATGTATTGGAATGGCAGATGGTTTTCCAAGTTTCAAATAAAATTTTGATGAACATGAAAGTTTTTCATATTTTCCTTAAGAACATTTTTAATTTTGGAACCTTCTCCATTTGACCAACACATAAAATGTTAGGTCTCAGTGCATTTCAAAATAGTCAGATGAATTGACTGATCAACTTCTCAAGTCCATGCCTCATATCTTGATGAATTGATGATTGAGGACACTCAAATAAGTTCAAATATGCATGAAATGAAGAGCTAAAGAACTTCCCTTGATTGTATTTGATCATGGGCTGAGGTTGCTTCCTGAGCAAGGCATTATGGTGCATAGATGAATTAGGGTTTCCTTGAGGCACAAATCTCAAACCCTTTGACTTGCTTTGATCAAAATGATGAATTGAGATGCTAGTAAGGCATATTTGATGGATGAGAGATTTGGGAACCAATACCATGTTTGCTTTCACTTCCTCTTGGCCATGTCATTGCACAAAGGACCTCCTAGAAGCTTTTGACCTTGTGATTGTTCAAGCTACAAACAAAAGATGTTAATGAAATATTTTTGTGCTTTTGGTTAGTAAACAAAGTGAGAAAAGCAATGATGTACAATTCAAGCATGCTTGGTGATCTCAAACCACTCACAAGAAGTCCCACCCAAAGGCAAAGGGAACCAAGATGCTAATGATCCTTGAGGCTATGCAAATGAAATGTTATGATGCTATGAGGGATCTTAGGGACAAAATTTGGGTCTTACAGAATCTGCTAAGGGACTCTGGCTGGGAACATCCACAAAGGACTCAGCTGAGGAAGAGGCAAATGAGGTATTATCGGTTACTGGGTAATAAACTCAAAGAGACATGTGATCAAAACACTGGTATAAGGGTGAGAGAATAACACGCTCAGGGAGAAAGAATATCTAAGACCGGTATAAGGGTGAGAGATATCAATCATCCAAAACATCTAAGGAAAACCTAAAAGGTATATTTCAACTCAGGAAAATCTGACTCCACAAGGGACAAAAGTCATAATAGCGAGCAGAAGGAAGGAACGCCAGGGATACCGGTTACTGGGCATATAATAGGTGACCAACCAGGCGTGAATTGGGGAGTATTTCCAAGACCCTCATCATCCAAAAGGAGGGCTGAAAGGCAAACTCAAAAGACAGGATGGACATTCGATTCCATAAGGAAAATACGAATCTTACTCAACTGGGGAAGAAAAAGACTTTGACTGAAGAGTGCATGAGATATATTATCTATTACCGTCAGAACGTGGATAACATACTCGCATGGAAGATTATCCACAACCGGTTACTGGGTTAATAAAGGATAAATCGACCGAAAAGAAAAGACATCGGGATACCGACTACTGGGTATAAAATGATGACCAATTAAGGGGAGAAACAATCATTACCAAACAAGAGTAAATGAAAGATGACTCGCTGGGGATATATTGACAAAAGCAACGATCCGAGAGATATATCACCGGTTACTGGTAGATATACTCAAAACGAAGGAATATCAATACCGAATATTGGATAGAGATAACCAACAAATAGGGGATTACATCTACCAGTTACTGGGTAGAAAACCACAGAAGAGAGTAACCGTCATCGGTTAGGATGAACAAAAACAAGGGTTAACTCTGCACGGGGATGAAAATGGGGTTTACAACTACCGGTTACTAGGTAGTAAACCATAGAAATTAGGACTTATAACTACCGGTTACTAGGTAGAAGATCACAACATCCGCTGGGGAGGGAATGAACAAATCACTGTTACTGAGCAATTGGTCACCCGAACCACAGGGAACTGCAGGGGAAATAATAAGAGTAGTCAATCTAGGAACAAACTAGAGAGACGCAATGAAACAAGACTCAACCCAATGAGGATACAAACTCAGGAGAGCAATTCCAACCCCATACATGTTTTGGGAGGAACCTGAAACAATAATCATCCATGAGGACATAACTCAGTGGGGATGTGGAAGAAAAGATAGACGTTTTCTGCCTATGGGGCTGACTCTACATGGAAAGATCTGACACAAACATCTGCTTGGGGAAATATGTATCACCAAATAGCAGGAGATAACAAACAAAGATATATGGCAAAGAATGCTACATGAATATGTAAGTGTTATAATTATACATGTATATGCGTGGTTTATGTCTGATTAATGCAGACAAACGGACATATCTAACACAAACAAGTCCAAGAATCAATGGACAAACATCCGGTACTACCTCTCAAAAGAGAAAGCCAAGCCCACTAGAGAAATCCCAATCTGGTGGGGGGCAACAAATACCAGGAAACCAAATCACTGCTAAGGATCGAGCGAAGTTGCCGCCAGGGGAAAAGATTGCTTCTAGGGGAACAAGCAGGATCACAACCACAAAAGTTGGGGATCTTCCAATAGTACGCAGAGACAAGGATAAGATCAGACAGAGAAGATATCTACTGAAGATCTTATCGGGGAGTGATGTGGAATTCTGTGGGGAATAACCACCGAACAGAAACACATCAAACAACATTCACTTCTAACCATGGAAGGAATGTCTCTGCTGCGGAGAAGGGGAACCAGTCACTCCATTGGGGAAGGAAATAACACTTCTCTTTAGAAGTTCCAAAGCATAACTGGGATTAGGTAGAGTCTTAGCTGGGGGAACTAAACCTGGATAAGATCCGCCGTAGAAGTAACTCTACCGGGGAAAAACCACAGGAAGATATGAAACTTTGTGGGGAAAAAACCACCAAACAAAAGTTCCAATAACCATCATATTTCCTCATACTGCTGGAGAAACAATCTCTATCGAGGAGAAGAGAAACACCGCTCCGCTGGGGATAGAAAATAAACATTTTCGTCACCCACTCTGCTAGGAGGAAATTATCCGAGAAGGAGGAAATAACAACAAATAGACTCTGATTAGGCAACTCCACTAGGGAAACCACTGCTGATGACTGAACCTAGAATAACCTGTAGGCGATCAACTAGAAATAATCTGCTGGTGACCAAACTGGGGAAGTCTAATGGGAGCAACCTTGCTGAGGATGAACAGTAGGCGAACCCGCTGGAGATCAATGTATGCGAATCTTCCGGGGATAGGCTACAAGATAGCATGTCAATTTATCAATCTATAAGGTATTTTAGGTTAATCCACACAAGGGATGACAACCATATAATTGATAACACACATATGCTAGATCCAGCCTCACTGGGGAGCTAGAAGACCGAGACCAAATTCCAGACACTCTGGGGTTCTAGGTGGTGTATCACTTCTCTGCGCTGAAAGATGATGAGGAGGATACAAATATGCTAGGAATATGAACAAATGCCTTACCCTTTTGGAGATCATACTATCCTTGGGAGAGCACTGAAGACATTCCAATTATCCTTTCAGTCATTGTGAATGTTCATTTTGTTTAAAAATAATTTATAAAAACTTTATTTGTTTAAAACAATGATGTTTATCAATTAAAACATGCAAACATTTGTTAAACAGAAATAAATAAGAGTGAAAAGAATTGGATGAAGGCTCAAATTTATTTGATGGGATGGTAGTTTGTAAATGGCAAGACTCCATGGATCTTTACAAATTTGAAATTGGTGATATATATTGGAAAAGGGCTACATTGAACATAATGACCATTTCTCCACCAACTCTGAATCCAATATATTTGAAGCTTCAGTTGACGATGATTGAGCGAAAATCTCTGACAGATGACAGTTGAAAAACGAAGTCTTGTCAAGGTCCAGTTACTTGCCAAATCCCTAATTTTTGCCTAGATTGCCCCAGGGTGAGGTACTCAATCTAGCGGGATATATATATATATATATATATATATATATATATATATATATATATATATATATATATATATAGATATATATATATATATATATTCATTTTTTATGTCTCTAACTTTCGCCTGGATCGCCTTTTCGGGTTTTCAATCCACCGAGACGCTTATTTTTGCCTAAGCCGCCCTTTCAGGTTTTCAACTTAGCGAGCTATTCTGTTTTTATTATTTTAGGCGAAGTATTTCTTGACTGCATCTGAATTCATAGGACGAGTGAAATCCTCCCCATCCATAGTTGTAAGTATCAAAGCACCGCCTGAAAAGGCTCTCTTAACAACATATGGACCTTCATAGTTTGAAGTCCACTTGCCCTTGGAATCGGGCGCGAAAGACAAAACTTTCTTGAGCACGAGGTCACCTTCTCAGAACACACGATGCTTGACCTTCTTATCAAAAGCTTTCTTCATCCTTTGATGATCTAACTGACCCTGGCACATGGCAGTCAATCTCTTCTCTTCTATTAAGTTCAACTGGTCATAATGACCCTAGACCAATTCAGCCTCGGTCAACTTGGCTTCCATCAAGACTCTCATTGATGGGATATCAACCTCCACGGGGAGCACCGCCTCTATGCCATATACAAGGGAGAAAGGGGTTGCCCCTGTTGAAATGCGGACAGATGTACGATAACCATGCAAAGCAAATGGAAGCATCTCATGTCAGTCTTTGTACATAACAACCATCTTCTGAATAATCTTCTTGATGTTCTTGTTAGCTGTAAGACCCCAATTTTGACCCTAAGATCCCTCATGGCATCATAATATTGCATTTGCATTGCCTCAAGGATCTTTAGCATCCTGGTTTGAGATCACCAAGCATGCTTGAATTATACATCATTGTTTCTCTTACTTTTGTTTACTAACCAAAAGCACAAAAATGTGTCACTAACATCTTTTGTTTGAAGCTTGAGTATCATCCAAGACACTTTGTGGGTTCTATTTAGATGATCAGTCAACACAAGGGAATGACTTGAGATACTTCCAACAGGTTCAAATGGGGTCTATTCGTCAGTCAAAAGGTTAATCTTGAAGGAGCAAAAGTTTGTCCTTGAATTGTCATGCTCGCTAGGCGACGCCCACGTGTTTAAATAAATAAATAAATAAATAAATAAATAAATAAAATATAACAGAAAAATCTTGGACTTGGGCCTCTCTCATTTGAGCCCACAGGTCCACAAAAATCAGGTTATAAATTCAGAGTTTCAGTGAAACAAAAGGACATTATATTCCTATTACCCTGGCAGGGAAAAAGATAGTGAGAGAAGAGCTAACAAAGTTCAGAGCAACCTCTAGAGACTGAAGGGAACTCATCGGCAAAGAACCAATTCCCTCTCATATAAACCCTCAGATTGCTTTGCAAACCCAACCGGGCAATTCAATTTCATTCGATCTCTCCAGTCAGGTTTGCCTTATTCCCATTACTTTATGCTTTTAATTTGAATGCTCTGAACGTATGAGGTATTATGGGAGAATTTGATACCCTTTTGATGCATGTGTTTAACAAGAGGTTTAGGCCTCCTACCCTTGGTTGCTTTTTGTGAGCTTTTTGTGAATTTTAATGGCATGATTCATGTGGTTACATTTTGATTTGGGGGCAACTCTGGATTACCCTATCTTGTTTCTCTAACCTGTTTGTTGAGTTTTTTTTGTGAGGGCTCACATGACTCTTGCAGAGATGGCTTGCCTGGTGTTCCACTTTATTTGTGGGATACCACCTGGAGGTTTATTCCGATTACCTGTATTGACTCACTTTCTTTGATGGTGTTTAGCTTGGAAGAGTCTTTGGGTTTCTTATTTATCTAATTGTTGTTACTTCGGATCTTTATCCGTACGGTAGATCTCTCGATCCCTTTACTTTTCCCGCATGTTACTGATTTATTATGTTTCGTATAGCCTCTCGTGGCATGTCATTTAAGGTAGCGCGGTTCCTTCATCTAGGACTGCCTTTTTGCATGAGCATCCCTAAACACCCTAAACTCATTGATTTTTCTTCTCCTAAGAACACGTTATCTCCTTCTACTACAGGCGAGTAAGTCTCCAAAGGTCGAGCATCCGGTAGATTGCGTGGTAACGTCGTTCAACCCTTACCCAATAGGTGGTCGAACTACGTTTTGCTCTGATTTTCATCCCATATGAGATACGTAGGCATAAGACGCGATGTCTTAGCGAGCACACTCCTCTTTAACCCATAGGTAGCCGAGCTACGAAGACTCTGACTGTCAGATTCAGATGAGATACGTATGCAGTGGATGCGACGTCCGTGCAAGTCATTTTCTTTTGACCATTATTTTAGTAAGTAGTACATAGATAAACATACACGCTTTTCTCATCCCTTCAGTCATGTTTGCACAAATAAATTTTCAAAAAAAAAAACAACAACCTTTGCTACAAATGTGAAAAGGGCTCCCTAGGAGTACCTAGGATGCTTTGGGTGCCTAACACCTTCCCATTGCATAACCACCCCCCTTACCCAGATCTCTGACATTCCTTTGGATAAATAGAAGTGCGGTGGCGACTCGACTTGTATGATTTACCTTGGATTTAGTCAATATCTCTAATGGTAACGAATACCCCGCTACAGAAAAGTGGCGACTCTGCCGGGGATAGAGAACATCCTAGTGGGTTTTGCCTACTTTTCATATTTGTTGTATTGTATTGTATATTTTTTTGTGACATATTTTTGTGCAATTTGGGATTCTTGTAATGTATGTAATGATTGAATTGTTTGAATATTAATTCCTTGTATGCTTGGTGATTTTTGTGAGATGAGTTCTATACCCGAACTCCAGTGCACTTAGGATAGGAGAATGGCATAGTCTTGTTGACTTGTGTGGAGTTATTCCTTAGCAAGTTGACTTGCAAGCACTACGCCAAAAATGACTTTTAACAGCGCATCTTAGACAGCGTTTTTAAAAGAAAGCGCTGTCTAAGGTTAAAATTAAAAACAAACACGGAAAATGTTCCAAGAAAATAATAAAAGGGCTGTCTAAGGGGGGGTCTTAGACAGCGCTTTCTAAAAGCGCTGTCTAAGACCCCCCCTTAGACAGCGCTTTTAGAAAGCGCTTTTAAATATAGACTTTAGACAGCGCTTTTGGTAAAGCGCTGTCTAAAGTCTTTAAATTAAAAAAAAAATTAAAACCAAAAGAGCTGTCTAAGGGGGGGTTTAGAAAGCGCTTTTGGAAAGCGTTGTCTTAGGCATACCTTAGAAAGCGCTGTCTTAGGCATACCTTAGAAAGCTCAGACCACAAAAGCGCTTTCGTTCTCTGTTCTTTTGTTTTCCCTCTTCTTCACTCACCTCAAAAACTTACGCCATTTCCTCTTCCCCTCAATCTCCATCAGCCGTAACCTTCTTCTCAACTCACACAACATCACGCAGACAATCGAAGGTTGCAGTCACCGAAAACCCTATTTTCCGAAAACCCTATTTTCCGCCTTCGAGGGTCCCTCCGCCGTCACCGAAACAGTCGACCGCCGCACTCGCCTCTCACCTCCGAACCTCCGCCGTCACCCAAACAATCGAAGGTTGCAGCGCAAGGAGATCACTTGAATACGGTACGTTCTGCTCTAATGCTCTTCCTCTTCTTCCATCTTTTGAAGTTGAATGAAGTTAGAATGTTGGAGTGTTCTTGGATTTGTCAATGAAGTAAGAAAAATTAATGAACTCAGTGGGATTTCTGTCATAGAATGAAGTTAGAATGTTGGAGTGTTCTTGGATTTGTCAATGATGCTAACTGAGCTATTCTGTTAGTTAGCTAGCTTACTAGTTATGCAATGCCACAACGCCTGCTTGTTTGACTTTGGCTTGAACTGAAATGTTGGTGTTAAAAATGTGCTTGTTTGATTGTAATGCCATGAGTTCAAATAACTTGGATTGTTACTGCAATAGTTTCTTTCTTTTATACTTGTTGCACTTGTATGTTTTGCCTATGTTAATTGCTCTGCTTGAATGGACCCGTTGTTGTTTATTATAGCCTTGTATGTGTGCAATTAGATCCATGGCTGAACGTATGTGTATGGGTTGGTGTTAGCATATGGCTGCCCTGTTTGAATCTACACTCAATGCTTGTGGTTTGTCCATTGCCCTGTTGCAATCTTGATCAAATTTTTACTATCCACCACAACTGCCATTGTTAAGATGATTAATAGGGTTGTTACTGTAGGAAATGATTGTTAGCAATGCATTCATGCCCCCTTTTGAAATGGTGTTAATGGATTGCACGTGAATTGATGTATGCTGGTTGAAAAATATGTATTGCTTGGTCTTGTTATGTAAATTTGGTCTGCAACTGTCATAGAAGTAAAAGTATGTTATGTTAATGTGCACGAAGTTTGCCATGTAATGCTATGTACTAATGCTTTGGTGTACATGTTTCTTCATTGAAATTTATAATTATGATAATTATGGTTAACTGTTTGTTGAAAATGCTATGCTAATCGGTTAGTTGCTGGTGTTACAAATGCAATGTTTAATGATAGTTGGTGATTTGGGAGTTGTTAGTTTGTGTATGTATGTATATTGAATTGTGTATGTATATGTGTATGCAATTTGATTTTCTTTATACTTGCTTGGTATGCATGATGAATTTTGAAATGCATTGCATGTTGGGGCTGTCATGACTAGGCTTGGATTTAGATGTTCAACATTGTTCAAACTTCATGTTTCCTTAGTGATTATACTTGAAGATTGAATAGGTAGTTTATTTTCTTTTTAACTGTGAAAGTGTTGTTCATCTCACTTTCATTCTAAAGGAACAAGATTTCTCCCATAAAATGATTGAACGAACTCTAATATAGTTATAGGTATACTTATAGGTATATTGTAATAGAAAAAGTTTGATTCTTGTAATATAAAAAATGAAAGTGATGAGGTAATTAAAGTTGGTATATTGGCGTATCGGATACGTTATTGAACTTTATAATTGTTAGGATATTCAAAGATACTACCTTAGTTATGTATTTTCGTCTGGATTAATTGTTTACTTTAATAAGTAGGAAAACCATGGATAAAACATGGATCTGTGTCGATCGAATGACCAAAGAGTACGAGAGTGGGGTTTTGGAATTCGTTAAGTATGCTGTTCAACACGCTGAAAACCCCAGACGAATGCATTGTCCTTGCTTGCGTTGTTGTTATATTGGTAAGGTTGACGCACATGGATTGAAATCGCATTTGCTGAGGCATGGAATTGATCAAAGTTATCAGTGTTGGATATTTCATGGTGAGAAAATTAACGAGAATGTTGAATCGAGTGGAAAAAGTAATACGACCTATGCTTCATACGACAAAGACACGGAAACATACGATTGTGATCGAGTTGAAGAGATTGTAGAAGCACTGGAAGAAGATCTTCATGATTGTCCTGAAATGTTTGAGAGGATGGTAAGCGATGCAGAGAAACCGTTGTACAAAGGTTGCACTAAATTCTCAAGACTTTCTGCGGTATTAAAGTTGTACAACTTAAAGGCGGGCAATGGATGGTCGGATAAAAGTTTCACAGAGTTGTTGGCCCTTATGAGAGAAATGCTACCGGATGATAATGTTCTTCCTAATCGAACCTATGAGGCAAAAAAAATGTTGTGCTCTATTGGCATGAGCTATGATAAGATACATGCTTGTCCTAACGATTGCATTTTGTTTCGTAACGAATATGCAATGTTAACTGAGTGCCCTAAATGCGGTTTGTCTCGATATAAGAAAAGATTATCTCCCGCAAAAGTCTTATGGTATTTTCCGATAATTCCGAGATTTAGGCGCATGTTTCGTAGTGAAACCGATGCAAGACATCTTACTTGGCATGCAGATGAAAGAATTATTGATGGAATGTATCGGCATCCGGCTGATTCACCACAGTGGTCGAAGATTGATAATGATTATCCTGAGTTTGGATCAGAAGCAAGAAACCTTCGATTGGCATTATCTACTGATGGAATGAACCCACATGGTCTTCAAAGTATCTCACATACCACATGGCCTGTGATTCTTATGATTTATAACCTACCTCCGTGGCTATGTATGAAGCGTAAGTACATGATGTTATCTATGTTAATCTCTGGGCCTAAACAACCAGGGAATGACATAGACGTATACTTGACACCTCTGATCGAAGATTTAAAGATTTTGTGGGAGAACGGTGTGGAGGTTTATGATGGATATAGGAAAGAAAGTTTCAATTTGAGGGCGATGTTGTTTGGCACAATTAATGATTTTCCAGCATACGGGAATCTATCTGGGTATAGCATTAAAGGTCAACGTGCGTGTCCTGTTTGTGAAGACGGAACCGATACGATTCGATTGGAACTTTGCCAGAAGAATGTGTTTCTCGGTCATCGTAGATTCTTACATTCTAAACATCACTACCGTGGGTGGAGAAAAGCATTCAATGGAGACACCGAACATCGTAGAGCTCCACCCGCATTGTCAGGTGAACAAGTTTTTGAAAAGGTGAAAGATGTGCGTACTGAGTTTGGCAAGCCTTTTGCACATAAGATTGTGAAAGGTGGGTGGAAGAAAAGGTCGATATTTTTTGAATTGCCATATTGGAAGTCTTTGTACGTGAGACATTTTCTCGATGTTATGCATATTGAAAAAAACGTATTTGAAAGTGTTATCGGTACATTACTCAATATAAAAGGCAAGTCTAAGGATGGCCTTAAAGCAAGGGAGGACATGTTAAAAATGGGAATGAGAACTGAATTAGCACCCGTGAAGAAAGGAAGACGAACATATCTACCACCTGCTGCTTTTACTTTATCTAGAAAGGAGAAAAAAAATTTGTGTAAGTCTCTGAGTGAAGTTAAGGTTCCAGAAGGATACTCATCTGATATCAGAAGACTTGTTTCTATGAAAGACCTCAAGTTGAAGAATTTGAAGACACATGATTGCCATGTTATAATGGAACATTTTCTACCGATAAGTATACGTTCTATTTTGCCAGAAAAAGTAAGAAGTGCCATAACTAAATTGTGTTTTTTCTTTAGGTCAATTTGTAGTAAGGTGATCGATCCCGAGATCTTACCAACACTACAAAAAGAGATTGTAATTACCTTGTGTGAGCTTGAAATGTATTTTCCTCCATCTTTTTTTGACATAATGGTTCATTTAGTTGTTCATCTTGTGAAAGAGACACAGTTGTGTGGACCAGCATATATGAGATGGATGTACCCTGCTGAACGGTATATGAAAATATTAAAAGGGTACGTGAAATCCCGAAGTCGACCAGAGGGTTGTATTGTTGAACGATACATTGTTGAAGAAGCTGTTGAGTTTTGTACTGAATATTTGTCTAACGTTCAATCGATTGGACTCCCCAGAGCTCAGATTTTCGACAAAATGGAAGGTAAAAAATTAATTGGGAATAAAATTGTGACAATATCAAGGGATGAACGGGATCAAGTTCATTTGTATGTTCTGCACAATAATAATGAGGTTGAGCCATATGTTGAAATGCACAAGGATGTACTCCGAAGGTTAAATCCGAACAGAAATGAAAATTGGATAGTTATAGAGCACAATCAAAGTTTCATACAATGGTTGAAGGATCATATTTATTTGAAGCGCTCTTCAGATCCTTCTTCGGTAACAGAAATGTTGAGATGTTTGGCATATGGTCCAAGTTTGCATGTGTTTTCTCATAGCGCATATTCAATTAATGGATTCACATTTTATACCAAAGAACAAGATGATAAGAGTACTATGCAAAATAGTGGTGTCACCGTGCTAGCTGAAGCAATGCATATATCAAGTATGAAGGACTTAAACCCCAAATATGCAAATTTGTCATATTTTGGAGTTATTGAGCACATTTGGGTATTTGATTACGAGAAGTTTCAGATTCCCATCTTTGGTTGCAAGTGGGTGAATAGTAGTGGCATACGAATGGATAAGTCTGGATTTTTGCAAGTTGATCTTACTAGGGTGGGGTACAAAGATGAACCTTTTATTCTAGCATCTCAAGCTAAACAAGTGTTCTATGTGAATGACCTGAAGAGTACAAAATGGTCTATAGTGCTTTTCTCTAACAAAGTGACTGATGATAGCGGTGTCGATCAATGTGATATTGATGTTGAGAATGAGTCATGCATTAGACGGAATGAGTTGAATAGAAATGATGAAGTTGAGGATCTTATACCGGATGAGTCATATATAAGAAACGATCATAATGAGGGAATTTGGATCAATTCATCCGTACGCATTGCTAAGAAACAAGTGATTAATATTCCAACAAAGAAAAGAAAGAGATGTTAGTGACTTAGGTAAATTATCCATGGTTTCTTTATTTTTTTTTCAATTGTTTTGATTATAAGTTATATATGATAATGCATGATTTCATTATATTTTTGTTTTCAATTGCTTTGATTATAAGTTATATATGATAATGCATGATTTCTTTATTTTTTTGTTTTCAATTGCTTTGATTATAAGTTATATTTGATATTTGATGGTTACCTTGGTTTATTACAGGTTAGACATGGCTGATAACCAACAGGAGGAAGTTAGTAAAAAAGTATCCGCGGAAGAAGAAATTCGAAGAGGCATCACAGTAATGAGGAGGGTGGTCCAAGGAAGATCTCGAGGCATCATACTAGATGTCTGTTGGAACAACCAGGGACAGCTTATAGAACCTAATGGGCATACCTTAACTAGTTTTATCGGTGCACTAGTAAGGAATGAAATTCCCATTACATGTGATGATTGGAGAAACAAAGAGCTGAATGAGTCCAAAGAAAAAATTTGGAGTGAGATAAAGGTACAATCATTTGGCCCTTAATTATACGGTATCAATTATGTTTTTTCAATTACCGATACTAACTATCAATCTGTATGTTTTTCTTAGCGATGTTTTAACATCGAAGAAGAAAGAAGAGGTTTTTGTATGAAATTGGCCGGAAAGCTTCTAAGAGGGTTTCAGACATTTTTATCATCCAAGTTCCTTAAGGATGCGGATGGTAATTTTGTGGATGCGGAGCTTCCTAAAAAATATGAAAGTTTGATATCGGCTGAAGAATGGGAAGCTTTCAAATCCAAAAGACAAGACCCAGTTTTTCAAAGAATAAGTGCTACAAATCGGGAAAGAGCATCAAGTCCCGCATATCCGTACCGAAAAGGACGTGTCGGATATGGACGCTTAGAACAATCCATGGTAAGTATTTATAAATTGCGATAACAAATTTGTTCATCATATATTAGTTTTATCTGATCAAATTGTATGACTTAATGTGTAGCTGCAGAAGGAGGAAAGTTCAGAAACATCTCTTCCTGCACATGTTTTGTGGAAGGAAGCCCGTGTGGGCAAATCTGGAGTTCCTCAAGAAGAAGTTTTACACGTATACCAGAAATGTGTAAGTATAACATTTTTTCATTAATTGAATAACATTTTTATACACAAATATTTGACAAGTATACGGTATTCATCTGATTTTTCAGGAGGAGCTATCTCAGTCTATATCTCCCAATGATACTAAGGGCATACTTAGTCGGGCATTAGATGTCCCTGAGTATTCTGGTCGGGTGAGGGGTAAGGGATTTGGAGTCACTCCGACCTCCCTGAGTGTTAAAAAAGGAAAGGCTCCTAGTAATCGGGAGCTTCATGCAAGACTGGAAGCCATGCAAGCTGAGCTTGATGCATTGAGGAGAGAAAGAGAGGCTAGCGCCTCAATAGTATACAGAGATGCTTCGGACAAAAACAGTATCAACTGTACCTTTCAGCCGAACATTCCAGAGGTAATTACATATAATTGTCTTAAATTGAACTATTTGCTTAAATTATGTATTTGACATATATACACATTAACGATTTCTTGTTATTATTGGTTTTAGGGCATTTCCCATTGTCAGCTGTATTTGTCGTCACCATACTCTCGGATGGTTGGCAAGGGAAAAGTGCATAACGTTAGCGGAGTATTACTCCACACTAGAGAGCTCCCTGCTGGATGTTTGAAGGTATCAGTTGATATTGCAGTTGAGCCGAATGCAGCATTACCATATCCTAGCGATGATTCGGATGCAACAACGGTGCACGAAGCAGTAGGTTCGTTTGTTGCATGGCCGACAAACCTCATATGCGTAGGATATGAGGTATGCTTAAAACTTATGTTAACTTTAATGTGTATATTCAAAGTTTAAAATTTATGCTTAAAATTTTACTTACATATTTTCCTTGGTTATGTTAAATAGACTCCCACAAAATCCAAATCAAAAGAAAATGAGGTTAGCAATGCCTCCGCACAACAAAAAAAGGAGGTTAGCAACGCCTCCGCACGGGTAAAAAGTTCTGGTGCTAAGAAGACCGTAGCTAGGAAAAACCTACCACCAAGTATAGGTCGTGCCTCAGGACATTTCTAGAGATGACCGATATACCGACCGGAGGTGTTCGGAATGTACATATGGAGGTAGGGATTTTCGGCTTTGATTACGACCAAATGATTGGTAATGAAGACTTCATGCAAGTTTTTGGTCATGAAGAAATCGGCGTCAACGTTGTCAATACATATATTAGGTAAATCCGGTCTAC
Source organism: Lathyrus oleraceus (assembly GCF_024323335.1). Taxonomy (NCBI): domain Eukaryota; kingdom Viridiplantae; phylum Streptophyta; class Magnoliopsida; order Fabales; family Fabaceae; genus Lathyrus; species Lathyrus oleraceus. The sequence goes on along the minus strand of NC_066581.1, from coordinate 28,218,863 downwards.
TTTGTTTTATTAATTAAATAACTTATGTTAATGATGTTTACTTTATGTTAATCCGGTTTACTTTATGTTTCAAAAGAGGTGTTAATGATGTTTTTATATTAGGTTTTTGTATGACAAATTGATGCGCCCCAATGATTAGGACGAGTCATTCGGATTCTTAGCACCCGCGACCGTCAACTTAGGTTTAATCTTAAGTAGACCGCATACCGTGACGGAGTATGTTCTTCGGATCCTCATGGACAATAAAGATGCGGAGAAGTTGTTTTTTATACCGTTTAATACCGGGTTAGCATTTCATTCTAAATTCATCTATTATAATTATTTTCCAAGTTACCATCTAACATTTGCCTAATCATTACAGTGGACATTGGTTGTTGCTCGCAATCAATCCTATCCGAGAAATTGTGTATTATCTTGACTCGTTAGGAAATGATTGGACAACATACCCGGATATGAAGGTCCTAATTGACACGTAAGTGAGAATGTTCAAAATTTTTCTTAGTTTATGTGAATTGTTCTAATTGCTTCATTTTTATTTTATTAGCGTCCTACAAGCTTTTCGGGCCCAACGAGATATCCAAACCTCAAGGAGGGGCGTCAACTGCATTACATGGATTAAAGTGGCGGTATATTTTTAATTACCACATTTTTTATTATATTAGTGATGACACTTGATAAAACTTAGGATTTATAATCCATATTTTTTTTTCATATGTAGTGTCCTCAACAACGTAATCAAATAGATTGCGGGTATTTCATGTTGAGGTTTATGCGAGATACTCTTGCTTTGGGCCGATTAGTGATTCCCACCGATGTATGTATTTCTAACTTATGAGTTATTTTTATATTTACACATATCTCATATAATTAAATAGTTGGAATTAATTCAAAATATGTTATATTATTATGTAGTACTTTGAGGAATTCAAGTGTGCATTTTATACAAAGGATCAAGTGGACGAAATCAAAGAGGAGTGGTGTCAATTCATGATAGAGCTCAATGTTTTTTCATAAATTTGTGTAATTAATGTGTACATTTGTAGTATATGTAATGACTTGTAAATGTGTACATAAATTTGTATATATTTTGATACATTTAAGGCAAAATTGGTTTGAATTGGTATATATATATATTTGTTAGCCAAAAATTGGTAGAAAAAAGGCCAAAATGGCATGTATAAAATGTGATAATTGTCTGTCAAAATCTGGTTGAAAACAGGTAGAAATTCTGGTTTATAAACCTGGAAAAAATGTGGTTTAAAACAAAAGCTTCAAAAATTTTCGTATACATTAGACAGCGCTTTTGTAAAAAGCGCTGTCTAAGGGGGGGATTAGAAAGCGCTTTAGGCAAAAGCGCTGTCTAAGGGGGGGGCTTAGACAGCGCTTTTTGAAAAGCGCTGTCTAAGGTATACCTAAAAAAATTAAAATAGGAGGGTCTTAGAAAGCGCTTTTGGCCAAAGCGCTGTCTAAGGGGGGGGCTTAGACAGCGCTTTTAAGATTTAAAAAAGCGCTGTCTAAACCTTTAGCAGCGGAGGTTTAGACAGCGCTTTAAAGCGCTGTCTAAGGCTAAAAAAAGCGCTGTCTAAGGTCTTGTTTGTTGTAGTGAAGTCCATTCACTTGGTGGAGGTTATGTTGGGATCAATAATGTCACCCAAGTTAGTTGTGGTTAGACATTACTCTTTCCAATATAGACCTTAGAAGCCAAGGACCTTAGTTTACCAAACCTATCTTGGCCTATTCGTAGGATGTAGTGCGAAAGTCGTTCAAGTGTAAGATTTGATACGATTGTTACGCGATATTACACTCATAAGAGTCTCTCTTGAGAATATTTTTGGAATACGAGTAGTCGTTTCTCTGATAATATCCAAAAGATGGGATGATGACTATGGGAACCTTTTGTAGAACATGTTTGGTAGTTTAAACCTTAGTACACTCCCTTTGGGTGGTTCTTAACCTAACTCCATGCTCGTGACTTACAACAAACCCTTGATTCATGGTTGATCCATTCATGAATCCTTAATATCAATGGAACCTGGGTGTTGATAAGGTGTAAACCATAATCCACCAAAATGGATGATTGATATTAAGGATAACATGATCCATCCCATGACCTTTGTTTGGTGTGCTTTGCTTGATCCTTGAGTGTGATTGTTGCATTCATGCATTCATGCACCCATTTGCATCCATATCATTAATAAATAAGAAAATTTTCAAGGAACTTAAGGGGTTTATTTGTAAAATTTTCAGACATGGAAAGACAAAGAAGGAATACAAAGAAGTACAGTTTCAGACAACCAGACTTGAAAGAGTTAAGGAATTTGACATATTATGTATTAGATCTCTTGGGTTTCAAGGCTCGTTTCGGGAAGCTTCTTCCTCTTCTGACTACTCAGGTGGATGAAGGATTGATGAGTGTATTGGTGCAGTCTTACGATCCTTTGTACCGTTGCTTCACATTTCCGGATTTCCAGCTTTTGCCTACCCTTGAGGAGTATGCTTACCTTGTGGGTATACCTATTCTAGACCAGTTGCCGTTCAGTGGCTTGGAGAGTATTCCTACTTCCCAAGAGATAGTTGACATGTTACACATAGATGAATCTCTAGTTGGTGCTCATATGACTACCAAAGGTGGAATTCAAGGTCTCCCTTCTGAGTTCCTCACTGCTCAAGCTACTATATATGGGAAGGCCATGAGTGAGGATGCCTTTGAAGCCATATTTGTACTTCTCATCTATGGATTGCTATTATTCCCCAACATTGACAAGTTTTTGGATGTGAACGCTATTAGGATCTTCTCTACTCTTAATCCCGTTCCGACTATGTTGGGCGATACCTACTTCTCTCTTGCATATGAGGAATGCAAAGGGCGGTGGAGCCATTGTGTGTTGTTTGCCTCTGTTGTATAAGTTGTTTATTTCTCACTTACCTCAGACAGTCGCTTTAAAGTAGAACAAGGAATGTCTACGGTGGTCCACGAGACTTATGTCTCTCACTAATGATGATATCTCTTGGTATAACCGTGTGTATGATGGTGTGCAGATTATTGACTCTTGTGGCGAATTCTCCAATGTACCTCTTCTTGGTACATGTGGTGGGATTAACTACAATCCTGTTTTGGCACGTCGGAAGCTTGGGTTCCTCTTAAAGGATAAACCCAATAACATTCTGTTAGATGGTGTATTCTTTCAGGATGGTAAAGATCCCCAAGGCTTGAAAGCTATGATGGTCCGCGCTTGGCGCAAGATTCATAGGAAAGGAAGGAAAGAGTTGGGTCCTAAGAATTGCATCGCTTTGGAGCCTTACACTGTTTGGGTTAGGAAGAGGGCGTCTGAGTATCTCATGCCTTACGAGTATCCGAGACCTACACCTATGATTATGGCTGGGCCTTCAACCCTCCGTAATCAAGGAGTAGAGGAGTTGAGAGACGAAGACCGTTCACGTGCCTGGATCCGTGAACGTGAAGAGTTGCTTCAACAGATTAAGGAGAAGGATGCGTTGATTGAGTTCCTTAAGCATCATGTTATTGATGACCCTGATGATGTATGGACTTCTCTACTTCCTCAGTCTTCTAAGTTCTGGAAGAGGAGGTATGATCGACTCGCCAAAGAGAAGGCCGGTATGGAGGCAGCCTACGAGAGGGAGGTGAAGAGGCTTCGTGCATCTTATTTTCCTGTGTCTCGAGCTTTAGATGATTATTTCTAAGGATCCATAGGATGATTATTTTCCTTTTCTCTTGTATATGATTTACGATGATGCACTTATTTTCCCTGATATTATTTGATGAGATATTTCCATATGTGATAAAATGCTTAATATTTCCAGAATTTGCAAATAAAACTCTAAAGTTCCTTTGAAATAAAAAACAAATCATATGCACAAACATTGCATGCATCATATGCATAAGCAGGTTTTGTTTCCGGTCCCTTGCCCTGTGGTCTAACTCTGTGTCCTTCATTTACTTTGAAGACAAGCTGACTCACCAGTACTACACTAGAGCCAACATTTTAAGACTGATGGATCACTTAGAGCAAGAGAACTGCGAGCTGAAAGAGGAAGTGGCCAGATTGACTGCCCTAATGGAGTCACTCATGGCTGCCCAGAGCCAGTCTTCTCCGACACCTTCAACTCCTCCCCAGAGGACAGTTATCTCCGAGATTGCCTCCTCTACTGTGCCCGCTGCCAGTGCACACTTTGTTCCAACAGCCATGCCAACCGGGTTCCCGTGGGGGATGCCTCTCAATTTCATGCCTGAGGGTCCTGTTCCTACCTTTGTTTCTCTGCTGGCATCTAGTCCGGTCCTTGTCGTTCCTTCTCCTGTCGTGCATACTTTGCCCAGGGTAGACGACACCATCTATCATTCTGAGTCGTCTGAGGGTCCAGATGTTTATGAGAAGATGGATGCTATGAACGATCAATTTCTTGAGCTTCGCAAGGAATTGAAAACTCTTAGAGGGAAGGATCTTTTTGGCAAGTCTGCTGCCGAACTCTGCTTGGTTCCAAATGTGAAGATCCTTGTGAAATTCAAGGTCCCTGATTTTGAAAAGTACAAAGGAAATACTTGTCCTCTCAGCCACCTGGTCATGTATGCCAGAAAGATGTCGACTCAAACCGATAATGACCAACTACTCATCCACTACTTTCAGGACAGTCTGTCTGGTGCCGCTTTGCGTTGGTACATGGGTTTAGACAGCGCGAACATCCGATCCTTCAATGATCTCGGCGAAGCCTTCGTCAAGCAGTACAAGTACAACATGGATATGGCTCCCGATAGAGATCAATTGAGAGCTATGTCCCAGAAGGATAAAGAAACATTTAAGGAGTACGCCCAGAGGTGGCGAGAGGTGGCAGCACAGATCGTGCCTCCGCTAGAAGAGAAAGAGATGACTAAGATCTTTTTGAAGACTTTAAGTTCTTTTTATTATGAGCGGATGATTGCTAGCCCTAATTTGAAGGCTCTAAATGTATGAGGTATTATGGGTGAATTTGATACCCTTTTGATGCATGTCTTTTTGTGAATTTTAATGGCATGATTCATGTGGTTACATTTTGATTTGGGGGCAACCCTTGATTACCCTATTTTTTTTTGTCTCTAACCTGTTTGTTGAGTTTTTGTGAGGGCTCACATGACTTTTGCAGGGATAACTTGCATGGTTTTCCACTTTATTTGTGGGATACCTGTTAGTTGTAATTTTAAGTGTCGGGTTTTTGTTATCGTATCCACAGGGATTGTAAGATATCACCGCCGTTCGATGGTTGTATTAATCTTAGCTTAAGTAACACAGGGGGTTTTGGTTTTAATCACGTTATCTTGCATGAAAAGGTAATACAATGCGGTAAAAGTTTGATTTGAATATTTGAGAAATATTGCCAAAGTTAGGGTTCAACGATCACTTTGCATGTATTTGTTCGGTCAACAATCTTATAAACTCCTTTAGATGATAAATTATTTCACAAAGTCCTCCTAATGTGTTTCTCTCGAACACACATTGTGAGTTTTCCCATTTTGATCGATTGTTTATCTCTAACACAACCTATCAAAATGACAACTTTTTGGTTCAACCTTATGGTGAACAAAATCATTCATTACTATCTCTAGCTAACAAACAAGATTGGATGAAAACCTAGGTTAAGAGTTGGTAAACATCTCTCGATCATAAACCAACACAAAGAGTTTATAATAAGAACAAAGTTTTCATCATATATTCACCATTAAAGAGTTTACACATGAAGATCCTTACATTTACACACAAAGCTAATGATCATCTACATCTAACCTTGACAAATGGAGGACTTAGCTACTCATTTTCATGGTAGCTTGGTCGGCAAGTTTCGGAAGAAGGTTGATCAACATCCAAGTCGAATAATCAAGATTGGATAGGAATCCACCTTCTTTTTGTAAAAGATGGTTAAAAGATGAAGAGAAATGAAATCTAGGTCAAAAAGATCTCTAGAGCAAAAGCTGGAAAATATCTAGAAAAAGTACAAAAGTATGGAAAGATGAAGTATGGCTCTCAAAAGTGGCACTTGCTACTTATAGTGCTCTTTCTGACTTGTCATGCTCGCTAGGCGAGCAGACTGCTTCGCCTAGCGAGCCCCAAAATAAGGCACCTGAGGCATCTGCGCCCAGAGAAACAGCCTTTCCCAGACTGTCATGTTCGCCTAACGAACAAAACCTTCGCCTAGCGAAGGACACGCTTCAACCTTCGCCCCAGCGAGGTTGAGAGGTTTTGCTACTGGAATGCTCGCTGGGAACTCGCTAGAGCCTCGCCTAGCGAGTGAGTGCTGGCTGCGCTTTTCACCAAGTCTGGAAGCGTTCGCTGCAACTTTCGCTGGAAGCTCGCCTAGCGAGTTTGGTCATGTTTGCAACTGTAAAATCCTGGAGCATTTCGCTGGACCCTTGCTAGACGCTCGCCTAGCGAGTGCTTCGCCACAGACCTCGCCTAGCGAGCAAGCTGATGAATGCTTGTTTTATTTGGTTCCTTTGCCAACTTTCTTGTGTCTTCATTTTCAATTATTTCATGCCTTCTTCCTGCACAATAACACACAAATCAAAGGTACCAAGATCGTTTATCAATGTATTGCATTTCATCTAAAACAAAGGTGGTTTTGACAATTTAGCAAGGAAATGGGTTGAAAGATGCCCATATTTGATAGCTCAAATAAGCACTTTTGGGTATCTAACAACTCTCCCCAACTAGATTCTTTCTTGTCCTCAAGCAAAGTATGCCTCTTGAAGGACAAGAGGATTTGCTTTAAGAAAATGGTTTCTCCGAAGTTGGATAAAACGGCTCAAACACAAGCGAATCAGCATACACAAGAACTAAAACTTAATAGCTATGCGAAATATTTATCTATCTACAACAATATTATTCTGAATGAATCACCCTATCTCTCCTCTTCGAATAAGGAATGAAGAATTTACGCGTTTGCAACCGCGGGAATAATCTCACTCTCTAACAAATAATGAAGAAATCAATTCGATTCATACAATGTCTAACAATTATAAATGGTAATGTGGAAGCACGAATATCACTAAGGGCTTTTCGGTTGAAGCTTGGTCAGGTTAACAAACAAGGGTCATTTCTAAGGCCATTGAAAACGAAATTGCCGATGCAAAAGAGACATTCACTGTACATTATTCACACATCTCGACTTCGTTCCATTTGTTTCTCATTTGAAACCTTCACAACTCTTATTTCACAACTCAATTTTTATTTTTCACTATTTTTCTTCCAAGCAAGCATTCATTTTCATTCTTTCTATTTTTGTTCTTTTCTTTCACATCATATTTACAAAACAGATGTTTCTTTTCTATATTTTTATTTTCAATGCTTGCTTGTTTTTTCATTTTTTTTTTCAAGAGTTGTGGTACTTACCAATTCTCCCCAAATTATTTCTTACTCACCCTAAGTGAATGCTCTTAACTTTTTACGGCAAAAGAACAATAATCAAGATTTTCCGGGTTGTAAAAAAAAAGATTTTTGAAATCTCGCTTTATTTCAAGCTGAGATTCAACTGTTTAAGCTCAAAGGGGTTAACGAATACTCTCTCTGCTCACAGGTAAGTTGTTTTTGGATGTAGTTGTGCTCGATAGAAAACAAGTGCCTTGATCATTTCTAATTGCTTCCACATATTCACAATAATAAAAGACAAAGCATGAATCAAATGAATCAACAAAACTTATTAGAATCCAGCATTTAAGTGTACAATGGAGGTTTCCTCACAATTTGTGGTTTTAAGTTCTAGATGAAACATTCATTCAATTATGTTGCAAAAAGACAATATTCAATTTACCAAAAAGAGTAAAGTTCTTAATGCATTCTAAAATTCTAGCCGGAGGTAACCATGTACCTCAGCTGCACCACCAGAAGACGCACCAGCGCCCGCCCCCTCACCATACACAGGTCTGTCCACAGGCCAGTTGGCGTTAAGCAGAAACTGCTCACGCGTCATCAAGTCATGAGCACCACTTCCCTGCAGCTGTAACCGCTGCATAGAGTCGTGCATATCTATCATGGCACCCTGGGTTGCCACCATCCATTCAAAACTATAATCGCACACAGCTTGCAGGTAGGGATCTGGTCCAGGAGTAGAAGTACCAGGACCATCAGAAGCCCGGGTACTCTCTGCAGCTGCACTGCCTCTGGCATTCTTGGCCCTGTAATATTTGGCCACGTACCGGTCATCGATAGGCGACGGGATCCTTACTTGACCCCGAGACGGTAGTTTCACCTTTGCCTGAATGCACAAACGCATGATCAAGCACGGGAAAGCTAGGGGACAATTCACACGAGCCCCCGACTTTAGCCCGCTCTCAATCACGGACTTAAGCTCATTAGCGATGATCCTCGCCACATCGATCTGGACGTTGGAGAGGATACTGTGAACCAAATGTGCCACTGGGATCGGCACTGTAGAAGTGTGGGACTTTGGCTGGATGTTTGTCAGAACCAAAAGCAGTATCAGTTGAGCCATGGGAGTCATGTCCTCCCTATGATACCTCATTGGAACCCCAGATGGGTTCAGCTCAACAGATTTCCCTCTTAATAGCAGGGCGGTAGAAATGGCTTCAACATCCCGGTGAAGCCGTAAATCAGTGTGGTATGTGTCTTTCTCCTCAGCTCCCAGTTGGAGCGGCTCACCAAGGACTCGGTTAATGGCATCCCTATCAAATGCAACTGGACAGCCGACCACTCTAGATATCCAAGTAAAGGGCTCGTCGTCATCAGGCAGTGCGTTTGCATAAAACTCACGCACCGTTGCTATGTCATAATGCTCAAGTGGGGAAATTAACCGATCCCACTTCATAGTGTCTATCAACCCGGCAAATGCTCTGTTTGTGCCTTGGGGGTTGATGAGGAATCGCTTCTCCGGAAGAATTTTCTGTTTCTCTAAAGCAATGTACCTGGCGGCCTGCTTCGCCCCGACAAATTTGTCGTTATCAAATTGGATCGTTACTGGACGGGAAGTGCTCGTTCCCTTTCTCTTCTTTGAATTTCCAGACCTTGATTCCATCTGCAAAATATAAAAGGAAACAACACACACCAAACAGATTAGACAGCAAAACCAAAATTTAAAGAACTGTCATGCTCGCTGCTGCTTCGCCTAGCGAAGTGGCAGCGAACGCTCGCCCCTGGTTCGCCTAGCGAGTGCTAGCGAACCTTACGGGTTTTTGGGTTCTGCAGCATTATCAGAGAATCTTTCCCAAAACCCACATTCTAATGGTTTCAATTTCAGAACCTAATGATTTATCAATTAAACGAACGTTCTATGCTATTGGGGATTACACATTTACATGCAAAACCTAAAATCCCCAATTGCAAAACCTAAAATCCCCAATTGCAAAACCTAAAATCCCACATGCAAACCTAAAGTTTCCCATACCACAACTCATCCTAATTGACATCCAAATCGGAAATAACAGAGTTCAAACATACAGAAAATGTAGTAGGGCAAACCTTAGTTACACGGATTGATTGAAATGTGAAGTGGAGTAGGGTTTGCAATCTTCCAAATAGGGATAGAGTGTTAGTGAGAGAGATGAAAATGAGAGAGTGTGGAGAGTGCTCGGTTAAAATTTTCCTCAGCAGAGTTGAAAAACAGAAAAGTTGTGTTTGGGCCAAAATGAGTGCCCTGCTGAGATTTTTAATAAGTGCTGTCATGCAGCGCTCGCTGCTGCTTCGCCTAGCGAGCAGCTAGCGAATCAGCTTGCTACTGCCTCGCCTAGCGAGCAGCAAGCGAGCATGACAGCAATTGCCTTTTCAAAGGCAGCAGTTCAGGTTCATTCAGCAAGGTGCTAGCACTTCGAATCCCATCACAACACACAGAAAAAGCAGTAAATACTTACAATGTTGGGGTGCCTCCCAACAAGCGCTTGTTTAACGTCGGCTAAGCTCGACGGTGTGATGCTCACAGAGGAGCATCCAACGGAATTGCACAGCTCTCGCGATCCACATGACCGCCGAGATAAACTTTCAATCGTTGGCCATTCACGGTCCAACTATCTTTCTTGTCCATGTCTTCAATGACAATAGCCCCGTACTCCTTCACCTCTTTCACCCGAAATGGCCCGGACCATTTTGATTTCAACTTCCCGGGAAACAATTTCAACCTGGAGTTGAACAATAGGACCAACTGTCCGGGCACAAATTCTTTGCTTCGGAGCTTCTTGTCGTGGTACTTTTTTGCCTTTTCTTTGTACAACCAACTTGAGTGATATGCGGCATTGCGCATCTCTTCCAACTCAAGTAGTTGCACCTTCCTTTTGTCACCGGCCAACTCATTTTCAAAATTTAAATATTTCAGGGCCCACAAGGCTTTGTGCTCCAATTCAACCGGCAAATGGCAAGTTTTACCAAACACCAATTGAAAGGGAGTTAGGCCAATTGGAGCTTTAAAGGCGGTACGGTATGCCCATAACGCCTCATCCAATTTTTGGGACCACTCCTTTTTTGAATTAGACACAGTTTTTTCGAGAATTCTCTTAATCTCTCGATTAGAGACCTCGGCTTGCCCATTCGCCTGTGGGTGATACGGAGTTGTCACCCTATGTGATACACCGTAATGTTTTAAAATGCTTTCCAACGGTGCATTACAAAAGTGTGACCCTCCGTCACTTATCAACACTCAGGGGGTTCCGAAACGGGAAAATATGTTTTTCTTCAAAAAATTTATCACTGTTTTCGCGTCCGCCCGAGGTGAGGCAATCGCCTCAACCCACTTAGAAACGTAGTCAACTGCGACAAGCATATACTCGTTCCCATAAGAGGGCGGGAATGGTCCTACAAAATCGATGCCCCAACAATCAAATACTTCGACTTCTTGTATATTTTGGAGAGGCATCTCATCTTTCTTACCTATCCCACCGCTTCTCTGGCAACTATCACAACTTTGCGCATGGGTGTGTGCGTCTTTGAAAATGGTGGGCCAATAAAATCATGATTGGAGGATTTTAGTGGTCGTTCTCACCCCATTATAGTGTCCGCCGTAAGGCGAGTTGTGACAATGCCAAAGGATGCTCTGCGCTTCATCGCCAGTGATGCATCTCCTTAATAGGTTATCACTACCCAACTTAAACAAGTACGGGTCATCCCAAACATAATACTTGGCATCCGAAAGAAACTTCCTTTTTTGGTTCGAAGTTAGGTCGGGAGGGACAAAACCACTAGCCTTGTGGTTCGCAAAGTCTGCAAACCACGGCCTAACTTGAACTTTAAACAGTTTTTCATCAGGAAATTCTTCCCGGATTTCCTTCTCAGACACTGTAACCTCCACATTCACTAAGCGGGATAAATGATCCGCCACCAAATTTTCCGACCCCTTCTTGTCTTTGATTTCCACATCAAATTCTTGTAACAAGAGGATCCAACGGATGAGCCTTTGCTTCGAATCCGGTTTGGTTAGCAGATATTTAATCGCCGCGTGGTCGGTATACACTACGACTTTAGACCCTATAAGATAAGACCTAAACTTTTCTAGCACATACACTATTGCAAGTAGTTCTTTTTCCGTAGTGGCATAGTTTATTTGAGCCTCGTTAAGAACCTTACTTACATAATATATCGCATGAAATTTTTTATCTTTTCTTTGGCCAAGTACCGCTCCAACTGCGTAGTCGCTCGCATCACACATTAGTTCAAAATTTTCATTCCAATTGGGAGCGACTATTATTGGAGCGGTAACCAATTTTTCTTTTAAAGTTTCGAAAGCTTGCAAACAGTCATCGGTTAAGAGAAATACCTGGTCCTTAGCGAGCAAATTGCTCAAAGGCTTAGCCACCTTTGAGAAGTCCTTGATAAAGCGCCGATAGAACCCGACGTGCCCCAAAAAGCTACGGATGCCCTTCACATTCACCGGAGGAGGTAATTTTTCTATCACTTCAACCTTAGATCTATCCACTTCAAGCCCCCTTCTAGAGACTTTGTGGCCTAGCACGATCCCCTCGGTCACCATGAAGTGACATTTCTCCCAATTAAGCACCAAATTGGTCTTCACACATCTTTCCAACACCGTTTTCAAGTTTGCCAAGCATAGACTAAAAGACCCACCAAATACCGAGAAGTCATCCATGAAGACTTCCATTGTTTTCTCTATCAGATCGGCAAAAATGGCTTGCACACATCGTTGGAAAGTCGCCGGTGCATTGCACAGCCCAAAGGGCATTTTTCGGTATGTGAACACTCCAAACGGACACGTGAAAGCCGTCTTCTCATGATCGGTCGGGTCAACCGCAATTTGGTTGTACTCGGAGTAGCCGTCCAAAAAACAATAGTATTGTTGGCCCGAGAGTCTTTCGAGCATTTGATCCATGAATGGGAGTGGAAAATGGTCCTTTCGAGTCGCGGTATTCAACCGCCTATAATCAATACACATTCTCCACCCCGTTGCAACTTTAGTAGGGATCAATTCATCCTTGTCATTTCGGATTACGGTAATTCCACCCTTCTTCGGAACCACGTGCACAGGACTAACCCACGGACTATCCGAGATCGGGTAAATCATCCCCGCATCCAACAGCTTTACAACTTCCTTTCGAACAACCTCCTTCATGGTAGGATTTAAGCGGCGTTGTGGTTGAGCTACCGGCTTGAAATCCTCTTCCATCAAAATCTTGTGCATACAATAGGAGGGACTAATTCCTTTTAGATCGGAAAGAGTCCAACCCATGGCTTCTTGATTTGTTTTTAGCACGGTGATCAGACGGGCTTCTTCTTCATTTGTCAAAAGGTTGCTTATGATGACCGGCTTTGCCTCGGTCTCATCTAGGAATACATATTTCAAAGTAGAGGGTAGTATTTTCAATTCAATAGGCGCTTTTTCGTCAATAACCTCCTTCTTCAAGTCTTCTTCCTCTACTTCCCACGGTTGTAGGTCGTCTAAACTATCAAGTTCCTTTAAGCATTCCTCAAGAGCTAGCTCTTCTTCAACGGTGAAAACCTCCAATGAGTCGTCAAGAGCTAACTCCATAGGAGATATCTCATGAATATGCTTTGAAACTTCCAAAATAGCATCTTCGGTCACATCGATGCGAAAGCTATCATTTCTATCTTTTGAGTGCTTCATTACTTTGAATAGATCGAATGTTACTTCCTCATTTTGGACTCTGACCTTCATTAAACCGTCATCAACATCTATCATCATTCGCGCGGTCTTCATGAATGGTCGGCCCAAGATGAGCGGAGCATCATCATCTTCCTCCATATCAATAACAATAAAATCAACCGGGAAAAAGAATTTGTCGACTTTAACCAAAACATCTTGGGCTACCCCATGAGGATGGGTTGTCGACTTATCCGCCAATTGCAACGTCATTCGGATGGACTTAATTTCGATGTTGCCAAGCCTCTTTATAATAGACAAAGGTATAAGATTAATGCTCGACCCCAAGTTAATTAGTCCCTTCCCGACATAGATATCTCCAATTTTAACTGGCAAAGTAACTCTTCCCGGATCAACCTCTTTTTTTGGAAGCATCCTTTGAATAATGGCACTACAGCTCGCATCAAGGACGATGGTCTCCGGTTCCGTATACCTCCGCTTTTTTGTAAGTATGTCCTTCATGAACTTGGCATACTTGGGCATTTGCTCCAAGGCTTCGGCAAACGGAATGTTTATTTGTAATTGTTTAAAAATATCCATGAACCGGGCGTAATGCCGTTCATTCTCTCTTTTGGATGGGGCATGAGGATAACGTAGGTTTTGGATTGGAGTAGTGCTCACTACCTCCTTTCCCTTTGCAACTCTAGCACTCCTCCATCTAGGCTTTTTCACTTCCTCCCCCTTTACTTCATCAATCGTATTTTTCTCAATCTCCACACTTTTTTTCTTTTCAACTTCACCATTCTTTTCGTTATTTTCAACTTCTTCCTCCTTACTCCACTCCCCCACTTCACCATCAACATTTTCCTCCAATATTTCCTCCTCATTTTCTTTCTTTTTCTCTCTTTGTTCACTCTCAACTCTTTTGTTATTCTCACTCATCAACTCCTTCCCACTTCTCGTTGTGACCGCCTTACAATGCTCCTTAGGATTTGTTTGCGTATTTGCCGAAAAGGAAGGACCGGTTTGTTTTACCGCGAGTTACTTAGCAAGTTGCCCAACTTGAGTCTCGAGATTTTTTATGGCCTCGTCGTTGCTTTTTTGATTTGCCATTGACATTTGCATGAATTGCGTCAATGTGTCTTCCAACTTAGAAGTTACGACCGACGGTTGTTGAGGTATATAAGGATTTTGGGGAGGGTTTTGACGGCTAGAAGAACCACCTCCATAACCTTGGTTATGGTAATAGTTACTCCTAGGTTGGAACCCTTGGTTCCCTTGGTAATGTTGTTGTTGATTTTGAGGGTGCGGTTGATAAGGTTGTTGTTGTTGTTGTTGTCTCGGTTGGTAGTCCCTTTGGTTTGCCATGTAGTTTACATCTTCGAATCCCGGAGGTGGACAGAATTCGGTGTCATGCTCACCTTTACAAAGCTCACAACAAGCTATTTGTTTAGCTTTAGACGGTTCTCTCAACTCTTTAATTTGTTGCGTTAAGAGTTCCACTTGTTGTGAGATGAGCTTGTTTTGGGCAAGGATGGCATCGTTCGTCCCTAGCTCAAGCACTCCCGGCTTCTTCAAAGAGTTGCCTCGACTTTGACTCTGAAGATCATTTAGAGCCATTCGATTTATAATGTTTGTAGCTTCTTCGGCACTTTTTTACAATAAAGAGCCACCCGAGGTAGCATCCAACAACGTCTTGCAATTTGGTTGAAGTCCATTTTTGAAGATATGGATTTTAGTCAATTCATCAAATCCATGCCCTTTACATTTCCTAAGCATGGACTTGAATCTTTCCCACGCTTCATTTAAGGATTCATTGATTCCTTGTGCAAACACCGAGATGGTCGTCTTTGATTCCATGAATCGATTATGGGAGAAGAATCTTTCGATAAACTTTTCTTCTAACACGTTCCAGTCTGTCATTACGGCTGGTGTTTGGTCTAAGTACCAATCTTTTGCTTTGCCGAGCAAAGCGTGGGGAAATAATCTTCGGAACAACGGGAGCTCCTGAGCCTGATCCACTCCAGCCGCCAATGCTATCTCATAAAATTTTGTGAGAAAAGCAAAGGGATCTTCATGGTCCATTCCGGTGAATGGACTTCCATATAATAAATTGAGAGTTCCCGTTTTCATCTCATCTTGCCTTCCCGTGTGGTTGGCAAACTGAGCGGTGTTTCTTGGACTGTTTATGCATGGAGTAGAAATAGGTGGTGGTGGTGGCTCCATGTTAGGTATGAATGGTGGTGGATTTGTGGTAGAAGAACTTTCTCCTTGCTCTTGACGTTGTCTAGCCTGTTGCCTCCTACGTCTCGTTTTGCTATTGTTCCTCCTTGCGGTTCTTTCGATCTCGGGATCAAAAAGAAGTTCGTCCACAGGGATTTGCCCTCGCATAAAACGTAAGCTGCACACTAAACCAAACAGATTACAAGCACAAGTCAAAAATTCGA
Organism: Lathyrus oleraceus; assembly: GCF_024323335.1. Classification (NCBI taxonomy): domain Eukaryota; kingdom Viridiplantae; phylum Streptophyta; class Magnoliopsida; order Fabales; family Fabaceae; genus Lathyrus; species Lathyrus oleraceus. Next base: position 28,203,378 of record NC_066581.1, on the reverse strand, counting down.
AAGCTAAAAATTAAGCAACCATTGCGATGCTCGCAATATCAATTTACAATCCCCGGCAACGGCACCATTTTGTTAGTTGTAATTTTAAGTGTCGGGTTTTTGTTATCGTATCCACAGGGATTGTAAGATATCACCGTCGTTCGATGGTTGTATTAATCTTAGCTTAAGTAACACAGGGGGTTTTGGTTTTAATCACGTTATCTTGCATGAAAAGGTAATACAATGCGGTAAAAGTTTGATTTGAATATTTGAGAAATATTGCCAAAGTTAGGGTTCAACGATCACTTTGCATGTATTTGTTCGGTCAACAATCTTATAAACTCCTTTAGATGATAAATTATTTCACAAAGTCCTCCTAATGTGTTTCTCTCGAACACACATTGTGAGTTTTCCCATTTTGATCGATTGTTTATCTCTAACACAACCTATCAAAATGACAACTTTTTGGTTCAACCTTATGGTGAACAAAATCATTCATTACTATCTCTAGCTAACAAACAAGATTGGATGAAAACCTAGGTTAAGAGTTGGTAAACATCTCTCGATCATAAACCAACACAAAGAGTTTATAATAAGAACAAAGTTTTCATCATATATTCACCATTAAAGAGTTTACACATGAAGATCCTTACATTTACACACAAAGCTAATGATCATCTACATCTAACCTTGACAAATGGAGGACTTAGCTACTCATTTTCATGGTAGCTTGGTCGGCAAGTTTCGGAAGAAGGTTGATCAACATCCAAGTCGAATAATCAAGATTGGATGGGAATCCACCTTCTTTTTGTAAAAGATGGTTAAAAGATGAAGAGAAATGAAATCTAGGTCAAAAAGATCTCTAGAGCAAAAGCTGGAAAATATCTAGAAAAAGTACAAAAGTATGGAAAGATGAAGTATGGCTCTCAAAAGTGGCACTTGCTACTTATAGTGCTGTTTCTGAGCTGTCATGCTCGCTAGGCGAGCAGACTGCTTCGCCTAGCGAGCCCCAAAATAAGGCACCTGAGGCATCTGCGCCCAGAGAAACAGCCTTTCCCAGACTATCATGTTCGCCTAGCGAACAAAACCTTCGCCTAGCGAAGGACACGCTTCAACCTTCGCCCCAGCGAGGTTGAGAGGTTTTGCTACTGGAATGCTCGCTGGGAACTCGCTAGAGCCTCGCCTAGCGAGTGAGTGCTGGCTGCGCTTTTCACCAAGTCTGGAAGCGTTCGCTGCAACTTTCGCTGGAAGCTCGCCTAGCGAGTTTGGTCATGTTTGCCACTGTAAAATCCTGGAGCATTTCGCTGGACCCTCGCTAGACGCTCGCCTAGCGAGTGCTTCGCCACAGACCTCGCCTAGCGAGCAAGCTGATGAATGCTTGTTTTATTTGGTTCCTTTGCCAACTTTCTTGTGTCTTCATTTTCAATTATTTCATGCCTTCTTCCTGCATAATAACACACAAATCAAAGGTACCAAGATCGTTTATCAATGTATTGCATTTCATCTAAAACAAAGGTGGTTTTGATAATTTAGCAAGGAAATGGAGTGAAAGATGCCCATATTTGATAGCTCAAATAAGCACTTTTGGGTATCTAACAATACCCCCTGGAGGTTTCATTCCGATTACCTGTACTGACTCACTTTCTTTGATGGTGTTTAGCTTGGAAGGATCCCTGGGTTTCTCATTCCTCTAACTGCTGTTACTTTGGATCTTTATCCGTGTGGTGCTTTTACATTTTTTCCGCATTTTACTGCTTTCCTAGCTGGAAGACCTCGATAGGAGGCAATGTTTTTGTGTGTTTTTTTTACAGGTTCCTTCGTCAAGGACTGCCTTTTTGCATGAGTTCACCAAACCCTAACCCTTCATTGATTTTTCTTCTCCTAAACACACGTTTACTCCTTCTACTACAGGTGAGTAAGTCTCCAAAGGTCGAGCATCAGGTAGATTGCGTAGTAACATCGTTCGTCCAAAACCCACTTCATAACCCCGTAGTTAGCCGAACTACGGCTTGCTCTGATTCTCATTCCAGATGAGATACGTAGGCATAAGACGCGATGTCTTAGCGAGCACACATCCCCGAACCCATAGGTCAGCCGAGCTACGAAGACTCTGATTCTCATATTCAGATGAGATACGTGTGCAGTGGATGCGACATCCGCGCGAGTCATTTTCATTTAACCCTTTTTTTTTGGTAAACAGCACAAGATAAACTCACACTCTTTAGACAAGAACTACAAAAGTGGATCCCGTAGAGTACAACGGATGCGTAGGGGTGCTAATACCTTCCCTTCGCATAACCGACTCCCGAACCCAAGATTTGGTTGCGAGACCTCGTCTTGTCCTTTCCTTTTTCAGGTTTACTTCGAGCGTTTCCTTTCCCTCCTTTGGGATGAATAATGCACGGTGGCGACTCTTCTGTCATTTGCTTTCGCCGGTTGTTTTTTCGCGCACTGTATTTTTCAGGTTTCTACACCATTCTATCAAATAAATTTGAGCCTTTTATCCAATTATTGGCACTCTTATCTGTTTCTATTCAACAAATGTTTTGCATGTTTTGATTAAGAAAATATAATTGTTTTAAACGATCAAATTTTTTATAATTTGTTTTTAAACAAAGTGAACATTCACAATGACGAAAGGACACTTAGGAGATCCTCAGTGCTCTCCCAAGGGTGGTACGATCCCCAACAGGGTAAGATTTTTATCCATATTCCTGGAATGACTGTATCTCCTCCCTCCGGAACCCCTTGTGGTTTATCCTACCAAGTGGATTGCTTGTTGAGAGTCACCTCTCTTTCCTTCAGCAGAGTAGAAATATTTCTTCCTCAGCAACTTGGATCTCTTTGGGCAAGAGCGGTATTTGGTGGTTGATCCCGATAAATCCTTTATCTCCTCGGATAAATTCCCCAGTAGAGTTGTTGGTGTGGTGGACCTTGCATGTGATAACTCTCGTCCCCAGCTGGAATGATTGATGATTCATCCCCTGCAGAGTTCTTTGCTTCCTGGTATCTCTGATCCCCAGCAGATTGGATACTCTCCGGTGAACTTGGCTTTCTCTCTTGAGATGTAGTACCGGGTGGTTGATTCCTGGACCTGGTTGTGTTAGATATGTCTTCCTGTCAGCATACATCATACATAAACCACGCATATTCATGCATAATTATAACATTCAGATATTCATGTTGCATTCTTTGCCATATATCGTTGTTTGCTGTCTCCTGCTATTTGGTGATATACTTCCCCGAGCAGATGTGTGTGACTGATCACTCCATATAGAGTCAGCTCCATAAGCAGAAAGCGTCTATCCTTTCTTCCATATTCCCCACCGGGTTATATCCTCGTGGATGTTGATTGTTTTTGTTCCTTCCCAACACATATACTGAGATGGGTTTCCCCATTGAGTTATATCCTCACCAGGACAAGTCTTGATTTGGTGTGCCTATCTAGTTTGATCCTAGATCGGTCTCTTGAGACTCTTTTCCTGTTTCCCCGTGGTAAATGAGTAATTGCTCAATAATTAGTAATTATTATCCCCGGCGGAGTCTGTGGTTCTCTACCCTCATACCGGTAGTTGTAAACCCTATTTCTTCCCTTTTTGCAGAGTAACTATTTTTGCTCATCTTTAATTGGTGACAGTTATCTTCATCCAATATTCGATGATGATATCCCCTCATCTGCTTGGATAATTGCCCTGATTACGTAATTTATCCCCAGCGGGTCATCTCTCGTCTACCTTGTTGTTGTTGGTGACGATTGTTTCTCCCCTGAATTGGTCATCATTATATACCTAGTTTCGGTATCCCGATGCCTTTTCTTTTCGGTCGATTTATCCTTTATTAACCCAGTAACCGGTTGTGGATAATCATCCATGCGAGTATATTATCTACGTTCTGACGGTAATAGATAGTATATCTCATGCACTCTCGGATCTGAAGCCTTTTGTTCTTCCCCAGTTGAGTAAGATTCGTATCCCCTTTGTGGAGTCGAATATCCATCCTGTAATCGAGTTTGCTTTTATCCCTCTTTTGGATGATGAGTGTTTTGGGAATATTCCCCAATTCACGCCTTGGTTGGTCACCTATTATATGCCCAGTAACCGATATCCCTGGTGTTCCTTCCTCTCTGCTCCCTATTATGACTTTTTGTCCCCTGTGGAGTCAGAATCCCTGAGTTGAAGTATACCTTTTAGGTTTTCCTCAGACGTTTTGAGGTTTTGATATCTCTCACCCTTATACCGGTCTTGGATATTCATCTCTTCCTGATCATGTTGTATCTCTCACCCTCATACCTGGCGTTCAGATCACATGTCTCCTTGAGCTTATTACCTAGTAACCGGTAATACCTCATCCCGCTGCTTCCCAATGAGTGTCCTTGTGGACATCCCCAACGAAGTCCCTTAGTGGATTGTTTTCATCCGGATTTTATCCGAAGTATCTGCTGTGGATAGTTTTTTGCTGTATTGGCATATTCCCCAATACATGCATCTTCGAGTCAGCTCGAGTCTTTCCATTGGATCTTTTCCCTTTGGAATTTTGTTCCCCACGCTTTGAGTCGTGACCTGCTCGCGCATTTTTATCCCTTTTCTATCCCCAGGAGAGTCCCCAGGGTATTGGTCCCATGGAGTGAATTGCTCATATGGATTATCAGTGGCTTCTGATTTCTTTGCTTTTGTGGACACATATCTCCACGGAGTGCTACCATTTTTCATACCTATATTTGCATCATGAGGTCTCTTAGGGACCAAAATTCGTCTCTTTGTTATTATTTAAGCCCATTCTACCCCGTCGAGATGAAGATTTTAACCTTCACTTCTCCGGCTAGAATGACCTTAAATAGGGGCATCTGTAAGACCTCAATTTTGACCCTAAGATCCCTCATGGCATCATAACATTGCATTTGCATTGCCTCAAGAATCTTTAGCATCTTGGTTCCCTTTGCCTTTGGGTGGGACTCCTTGTGATTGGTTTGAGATCACCAAGCATGCTTGAATTATACATCATTGTTTCTCTTACTTTTGTTTACTAACCAAAAGCACAAAAATGTGTCACTAACATCTTTTGTTTGAAGCTTGAGTATCATCCAAGACACTTTGTGGGTTCTATTTAGATGATCAGTCAACACAAGGGAATGACTTGAGATTCTTTCAACAGGTTCGAATGGGGTCTATTTGTCAGTCAAAACGTTAATTTTGAAGGAGTTTGTTCTTGAACTGTCATGCTCGCTAGGCGAAGCCCACGTGTTTAAAATATATATATATATATATATATATATATATATATATATATATATATATATATATATATATATATATAACAGAAAAATTTTGGACTTGGGCCTCTATCATTTGAGCCCACAGGTCCATAAAAATCAGGTTATATATTCAGAGTTTCAGTAAAACAAAAGGACATTCTATTCCTATTACCCTGGCAGGGAAAAAGATAGTGAGAGAAGAGCTAACAGAGTTCAGAGCAACCTCCAGAGACTGAAGGGAACTCATCGGCAAAGAACCAATTCCCTCTCATATAAACCCTCAGATTGCTTTGCAAACCCAACCGGACAATTTAATTTCATTCGATCTCTCCAGTCAGGTTTGCCTTATTCCGATTACTTTATGCTTTTAATTTGAATGCTCTGCACGTATGAGGTATTATGGGAGAATTTGATACCCTTTTGATGCATTTGTTTGACAAGAGGTTTAGGCCTCCTACCCTTGGTTGCTTTTTGTGAGCTTTTTGTGAATTTTAATGGCATGATTCATGTGGTTACATTTTGATTTGGGGGCAACTCTGGATTACCCTATCTTGTTTCTCTAACCTGTTTGTTGAGTTTTTTTTGTGAGGGCTCACATGACTCTTGTAGAGATGGCTTGCCTGGTGTTCCACTTTATTTGTGGGATACCACCTGGAGGTTTATTCCGATTACCTGTGCTGACTCACTTTCTTTGATGGTGTTTAGCTTGGAAGAGTCTTTGGGTTTCTTATTTATCTAATTGTTGTTACTTCGGATCTTTATCCGTACGGTAGATCTCTCGATCCCTTTACTTTTCCTGCATGTTACCGATTTCTTAGGTTTCATATAGCCTATCGTGGCATGTCATTTAAGGTAGCGCGGTTCCTTCATCTAGGACTGCCTTTTTGCATGAGCATCCCTAAACACCCCAAACTCATTGATTTTTCTTCTCCTAAGAACACGTTATCTCCTTCTACTACAGGCGAGTAAGTCTCCAAAGGTCGAGCATCCGGTAGATTATGTGGTAACGTCGTTCAACCCTTACCCCATAGGTGGTCGAACTACGTTTTGCTCTGATTTTCATCCCAAATGAGATACGTAGGCATAAGACGCGATGTCTTAGCGAGCACACTCCTCTTTAACCCATAGGTAGCCGAGCTACGAAGACTCTGATTCTCAGATTCAGATGAGATACGTATGCAGTGGATGCGACGTCCGTGCGAGTCATTTTCTTTTGACCCTTCTTTTAGTAAGTAGTACATTAGATAAACATACACGCTTTTCTCATCCCTTCAGTCATGTTTGCACAAATAAATTTTCAAAAAAAAAATAACAACCTTTGCAACAAATGTGAAAAGGGCTCCCTAGGAGTACCTAGGATGCTTTGGGTGCCTAACACCTTCCCATTGCGTAACCAACCCCCTTACCCAGATCTCTGACATTTTTACTAGTTTTTGATTCGATAAAACTTTTAGATTTTTGTTCGCTTTCTAACCATTCCTTTGGATAAATAGAAGTGCGGTGGCGACTCGACTTGTATGATTTACCTTGGATTTAGTCAATATCTTTAAGGTAACGAATACCCCGCTACATTAGCAACTTCAACAGCCCCATTCATCTTTGGTCTATAAGGAGAAGAATTATGATGTGCAATCTTGATGAACTCGCTACACAGCTCTTTCATCATCTTGTTGTTCAAGTTAGATCCATTGTCATTAATGATCTTGTCTGGCACACCATAACGGCATATGAGTTGATTCTTAATAAACTTCATAACCACCTTCCTGGTCACGTTTTCATATGACGCCACTTCAACCTACTTGGTGAAGTAATCAATTGCTACGAGAATAAATCTGTGACCGTTGGACGCCTTTGGCTCTATCATGCCAATCATGTCAATTCCCCACATAGAGAAAGGCCATGCGGAGGAAATAACATTCAAAAGTGTCGGGGGAATATGAATCTTATCCGCATAAATCTGACACCTATGGCATTTTTTCACATATTTGCAGCAGTCAGACTCCATAGTCAGCCAATAGTAGCTTGCTCTCAACATCTTCTTGGCCATGGAATGTCCATTGGAATGAGTACCAAATGAACCCTAATGAACTTCAGTCATCAACAGGTCTGCTTCGTGTCTATCCACACATCTGAGCAAAACCATGTCAAAATTCCTCTTATAAAGCACATCGCCATTGAGGTAGACTGCCAGATAATCTCCTAAAAGTCTTTTTATCTTTAACAGATGCCCCAGGCGGGTAAACCTGACTCTGAAGAAAACACTTGATATCATAATACCATTTCTGATCATCTTTCACTTCTTCAACCACAAACACATGAGTTGGTCTATCCAAGCGCATCACAGTGATATTGGGAACTTCATTTCAGAATTTCACCACAAGCAGCAAAGCAAGTGTAGCAAGGGCATCTGCCATCCGATTCTCATCTCGAGGAGTATGATGGAAGTCAACCTCAGTAAAGAACGTTGAAATCCTCCTCGTATAATCTCTATATGGGATGAGGCCAGGCTGATTTGTCTCTCATTTACCCTTAATCTGATTAACAACAAGGGCTGAATCACCATAAACATCAAGATGTTTGACCCTAAGATAAATGCATTCTTCCAAACCCATAATACAGGCCTCATATTCCGCCATATTGTTCGTGCATTTGAAAGTTAGCCTTCCTGTAAAAGGAAAATGCATGCCCTGAGGAGTAATAATCACTGCCCCAAGACCATTTCCATATTGATTTACAGCGCCATCAAACACCATGCTCCATCGGGAACCAGGCTCTGGCCCTTCATCGAGCGTAGGCTCATCACAATCTTTCATCTTCAAATACAGAATCTCCTCATTTGGGAAGTCGTACTGAACTGACTGATAATCCTCAATTGGTTGATGTGCCAAGTGGTCAGCCAAGATACTACCTTTAATAGCTTTCTGAGCTTGATACTCAATATCATACTTGTAGCGGTGTATTCGTCGCTATATGATTTATTGATTAAACCATAAGCAAAGTATACAATGAATCGAGTCGCCACCGCACTTTTATTTATCCTAAGGACTGGTTAAAAAGCGAACAAAAACCTAAGAAGTTTTACACATAGAAAACTAATGAAAAGATCAGAGAGTCTGGGTAAGGGGTAAATTACGCAATGGGAAGGTGTTAGGCACCCATCACGTCCTAGGTACTCCTAGGGAGCCCTTTTCACACTTGTTGTATAAAAATGTTTATTTGTTTTGACATATTGTGCAAACATGAATGGGAAGATGAGAAAAGAATGTACAAGTTAGTTATTTTTGTGTTTGAACGGATAAACCCGTTGCCTACGTACCTTCCATCAAAGGTAAGGATCAAAACGCCGTAGTTCGGCTAAAAGATTTCCAAAAACTATTGAGTTCAATTTTAAAACACAAGCACTAAGGCTTTTCATTACCAATGGGAGAAAACTCAACCCGAATCAACAATCCACCATGCGAGGACGGCTTCAACATACTAGTGAGGGGTTAACCCTATAATAAGTATGGAAGACTTACAATCAACTCACAAAGGACAAGGTAAGATTTACATCAACCGCTATGGTAATTGAAACCTATGGCTAATGTATGAAAACATATTAACAATGGACAAAGCCACAAAACGATTGAATGTGTGAAGTTAATTGATTATGAGTATTCACAAAATATGGTCAAGGTATGATTAAGATTGATTCAAAGAAGTGTTATGAAATGGATTTTGAAAAGTCAAGGACTTATGGTCCAGGTTTCTAATTTGAAAAGACATGAATATGTTTGCACAACAAGTCAAAGTTTTTGAAAGCAAAGTGTGAAAAGGTTTAGTACAAAGAGGGTATGGATGATGGAATGTAAAACTTCTTAGAAAGGTTCACCTCTTGAAATCATATAGAAGATGATTCAAGTGTGTCCTTAGGAATAGGCAACAATGCAAGTAAGCAAATAAAAGCAAGGTGATACCGGATGCCATCAATGGTCTTATACCAATCTCACAAACAAAAGCGGATACCGGATACCAATAAATGGGTTTACACCAATCTCCTAAAACAAACAATGATACCGGATGCCATCAATGGTCTTATACCAATCTCACAAAAGCAAAAGCGGATATCGGATACCAATAAATGGATTTACACCAATCTCCTAAAGCAAACAAAACTTGGATGTCAGATGCCAATCTATCTGGACTTATACCAACCTCCAAAGGATGATCATAGGAGTAACAAATGCCAACAACATGGTCTTACAATTGCATCCTCACAAAGCAATCACAAACAAGAAAGTGGATGTCAGATGCCAATCTATCTGGGCTTACTCTAACCTCAAACAGATGATCATAGGAATAACAAACGCCAACAATATGGTCTTACAATTGCATCCTCACATACAACAAACAAACAAGCAATGGACATAAGTAACCAAATGAAATGGTCTTACACTTTATCCCTTCCAAATCATAGGAACAATGGCCAATGAATGGACTTACAGTTGTCCTCAATGGGTAAACTCAAACAAACCACAAGAGTATGAAATGATGATCATGCACTAATGAACAATTAATGATGATAAGTGCACGAAGGCATGCAAGCAAACATGTACATATGCAACAAGCAATCAATCAAACAAAGTCATTTAGCACCCACTATAACCAAACAATTAGGCTCAATCAAAGGGTTAGACTTAAAAGTCAACTGGAATAGGGTAAATGGTGCTCTTAACCTTGACATTGAGAGCCAAGGTGAAGCAGATGAAAGGATATGAGGGGTGTGCCTCATCACTCTTATCCCTGATCAGGGAGAGCATTGAATATCAGAAGGTGTGGGAGTTCAGAAAGATGGAACTCTCTCCATAATTTAAGGACTCGATAGTTCTTGGGTTTTATTCACTATGCATCAACACATGTGGTGTGAGCAAGGTGAGAGACTCACAGAATAGTAGGAGATAGGCTACATATCTCTTTTGTCTACCAATTGCCTCATATGAGGTCTTTTCCTGCTTGGGGACAAAGTTAAACAATCACAAACATCGCCTCTTAAGGAGGACTTCAGACAGTTGCCTGGCTAAGTAACAAGCCAGGTCTTCCAGACTACATGGAGACAAGAGAGTCTACCTCAATGCTTAAGCAAAGCAAAGCAATAGCAAGTTCTCAAAGGAACTAAAGCAACTATGGTACGTGAAATCAATCAAATATAATCAATATTCAAATCACAAAGTCAAAACAAACAAATTATGAACCAACAGTCAACACAATCAATCACATGTGCAAAGCACAAGCTCAAGGCAAGTGAGTTAAGCATCCTACAAAAGAAAACAAGTTAGTTCATAACAATCAACCAAATTAAATCAACTTGAATTAATCTCTTCAAAGCATTTGCTTCTTAACCTGAAAAGTCAAATTCAAACATGAGAAGTAAGACCAGTAGGACAAGCCTAGGGTCAAAAGGAGGTGAAAAATTCAAAACAGCAAGTGAAAATTGATCAAAATCAAGATTTACCAAACAAGAATAGAATCCAATGGGTCTCATATGAAAACTATGCACCAAATCCATTTCATACACAAAACATGTCAAACTATGCATTTTGGAATCACATTGGAGCAAACAGAATGATCACAATCAAACCAATACCAAAATAGCTCAATAAATTCCCAGAAAATTCAAGCTTAAACAGAACACATTCAATGAGCAACATACCAAATTTCATGCTATTTGGACCAGAGGAAGTATGGAAATTAAATCATGAAGTCATGGCATGCAAGAACAAACTCAAACAAGGCCCCAAATGATGTATCAACTTCAAATGAATGCAAAGCAGAATTGGCACAAGATAAATGAACCACACCAAAGCCAAAATGAAGTTAAACATGTTAAGAATCAATCCATAAAATTTCAGCTTCATGTGATAAGGCATGAGAATTTCACAAGTCATGAAAGTTGAACACTCCATAAAAGTTCAAAAATGACTAAACAGCAAAGAAAATCCTAATCAAATAGGAAATGAATCTAAAAAATCTACAAAAAGTCATGCTCACACTAGACATACAAAAGTAATCACATGCAAAATTTCAGGTCATTTCAAGTTCAACAAGCGTGGGAAATAAAATCAAGAACATGAACAAGACATGGTGTGACACCTCTTGTCACACCTCTAAAGATTACATCATATCTCACAATCCAGACATTCAAAATTAGTAAACCATATACCAAAATGACCAGGAGTGAGTCTAGATCATGCATATAAAATTTCAAGCATTTTGGAGCAAGCATCAAGATTTCATGAATGAAATGGCAAAACATAGGCAAAAAGCATACATGCACAAAGATATTAGACCAAAATAAAAACCAGCCGTGCACAATTTGTGTTATCATGCTCATAAAAAACTAGATGAAAAATGGAGATGGATGCAAAAATTCCTAACCAATTTGGATCATCCAAGAATTATTTATGAATTTTTGAAGTTGATGATGAAAAGGAAATAAACATTTAAGCAATTAAAATGAATTAAAGGCTGAGCGTGGCATTTTTATAATTAAGCAGCGTTATGATGAAACGCAGCGCTTCAATAATACACATGGCGACACGTGAATGGCTACAAGGCGCGGGAAACACGAATTCAAAACAAAGGCCAGGCAAAGCAGATCCAGGAAATTCTGGAAAATGAAATTGAACACATTCATCGTGTTCTTCAATCATCAAGAACAAATTCTCACTAAAATTATCATGCCATATACCAATCGAATCATCACATCATGTAGAACATCAAACCAGCAAGCATTTAACCTAAATCTACTCATGGCAAGAGGATCGATCCAAACAAGTTTTAGCAATCAAACTTCGAATCAAGATTTCTTCATCAATACTTAATGGAAACGTACGATTTAAGCTGCAGCGTGTTCTACGTTACAAGATCTACATAAGCCATAATCTAATTTCAAGAATCGTGTCAATCGAGTTCTGACCTTAGTGATGATGCAGTTCGTGATTTGGCGTTTTTTGGATGTGAAGCGTGAAAACAGAAGTTCCTTAAGGATGTAGAAGATGAATGAACCGGGGATCGTAGCTCAGTAGTGCTCGATGATGAAGAAACTTCAAGATGCCATGGATGAGGAAGGTTCCAACAGTCGCGATTTAGCCAAGTTCTTCACGATTTCTCCTTCAACAGATGATCAATAGTACCTGCCAATGATAAACCATACAAGAACAAGCACGAAGCACAGTGAAATTTGATGAATCAAAGTGAAAAAAGTGTGAGAAAAGTTGAGAGAATTTGGAGAATTTTGCTTTGGATCTGAGAAAATGAATTGTGGATCTCGAATCCAGTTATGATTAGGACTATATAGTCCTTGTTAATCACCTGTTTAAACATGATTAACACAATTGGAATGGATTAGTGAGAATGCACATGTTATGCAATTTGGCAAAATTGCCCTTTTGATTATGCAGCCAATGGAACAGTAGAAACTCTTTTGAAGCAAATCCAAATTCATGTTTAGAAGCTATTGGAAGTGGTTTGGCATGAAAATCATGAGTATTTTTCAAAATCACTATTTTTCCCACCAAAATTTAAATGGTTCACTTAAAAAATGACCTTTTGATGTGAAGATTTTTGATGAAATGTAATGATGCATTATGATAGTACATGTCAAATGGGATTTGCTCAAAAAAGAATCACCCAAATTGGCCAAATGGTTTGAAAGTTATGCCTCCTTGAAATCCCAAAATTCTTGAAAATGATTTGATCATAACTTGCCAACCATAAATGAGAAATGAGTGTTCTTGGACGTTTTGGAAAGGCAAGAGCAAGATCTTCAACTTTCATGTTGGACAAATGTTGATTTGAAGCTTTCTTGGACATGAAATCTTGAGGAGAAGGACTTTCCATTTTTGGCAGTTGAAAATTACAGGTCCTTACTATTTTGGGAAACTTTTTGTCTGACCTCAAATCCTTCACTGTGGATGTTTGACATGTTATGTGAGGCTTGTATGGACATGAATGAGACCTTTCCAACCATCTCATACCATCAAATTCCTGATTAAATGCACAGTTGACCACAATTGACTTTGCTAGGGTTCTGGTTGACTGAGCCATGTTCTGATGAATTTCAAGCCTCTACCACTTGAGATTTTGATTCCAAATGATATCACAACTTATATGAACTTTTGATGAATGATCATGGTGCCCAAATTCTTCAAGAATGGCCACCACCTATTGCTCAATGAATGATTTGACTGTTTTGACCTAGTTTGCTTCATCTGCAAGTAACAAGGTTAGATGACAGTATTTTTGTACTTTTGGGTTAGTAAACAGATGAAAAGCAATGATATACAAATGCTAAACATGCTTGGTGATCAAGAATCACACTCACAAGATACCCACCCACTAGGAGGCAAGCAAAGGTGCACAATGATCCTTGAGGCAATGATATGATATGATATGATGCCATGAGGGATCTTAGGGACAAAATTGGGGTCTTACAATACTCAGACAACAGCATCTGCCAACGGGCGATCTTCCCAGTTATAGCAAGCTTCTCGAAGATATACTTGATTGGATCCATTTTGGATATCAACCAAGTCGTACGATTCAACATATACCGGCGTAAGCGCTTAGCAGCCCAAGCCAAAGCATAACATGTCTTCTCAAGCATTGAGTATCAAGACTCACAATCAGTGAAATTCTTACTCAGGTAATATATAGCATATTCTTTCTTCCCTGATTCATCTTTGACCCAATACACAACCCATAGAGTCTTCAAGAACTGTTAGATACATAATCAAGGGTCTCCCTTCCACATGCGGAGACAGAATCAGAGGCTTGGACAGATACTCTTTAATACTATCAAAGGCCTTCTGGCAATCCTCGGTCCAATCATGACGCTGATCTTTCCGGAGGAGCTTGAATATTGGTGCACATGTGGAAGTCATGTGGGATATGAATTTGGAAATATAATTCAAGCGGCCAAGAAAACCTCGGACTTACTTCTCAGTTTTGGGCGCAGGCATCTCTTGTATTGCTTTGACCTTGGCGGGATCAACCTCAATACCTTTCTCACTGATAATAACTTGCAAGAACGGACTCCAAATGTACACTTGTTCGGATTCAGGCGGAGTTTGTACTTCCTCAAACGCTGAAAAAGCTTCAAAAAGTTCTCTACATGTTCAACTTCTGTTCTCAACTTTTCAATCATATCATCAACATACACCTCGATCTCCTTGTGCATCATATCGTGAAACAAGGTAGTCATAGCACGTTGATACGTGGCTCCGGCGTTCTTCAAACCGAAAGGCATCACTCGATAACAGAATGTTCCCCAAGGTGTGATGAATGTTGTCTTCTCCATATCCTCGGGTGCCATTTTGATCTGATTATATCCGGAAAATCCATCCATAAATGAGAAGACATTGAATTTAGCTATATTATCTACCAACATATGAATATGTGGTAGAGGAAAATCATCTTTCAGACTAGCTTTATTCAAGTCTCTATAGTCCACACACATTCGGACTTTTCCATCATTCTTAGGCACGGGCACAATATTGGCCACCCATTGAGGATATGTAGAAGTCACCAGAAACCCCGCATCAATTTTCTTCTGAACTTCCTCTTTAATCTTCACTGCCATATCAGGATGAGTTCTTCTGAGCTTCTGCTTCACAGGCACGTACTCAGGCTTCAAAGGCAGGAAATGTTGCACGATATCAGTATCCAGACCCGGAATGTCTTCATACGACCAGGAAAAGAGCTCGACGTATTCTCGTAGCAACTCAATCAACCCCTTCTTAACATATTTCTCCAGGAATGCCCCAATCTTCACTTCTCGAACACAATCCTCAGACCCCTAGTTGATTGTTTCCTGATTCTCAAGATGTGGCTGAATGATCTTCTCTTCATGCTCAAGCAGACGGGTAATCTCGTCAGGAATCTCTTCAACATCATCTTCTTCGGCCTCAAATACAGGGAACTCAAAGTTGGGAGATGGTGTTGGATCATTATGTTCAATGGGTTTGATCAACCTGCATAATGATTTTGGATATAAAAGAGATTTTAGAATTCAAACATGGCAAAACATTATGCAGATGAAAAGATTGATTTTATTCTCTTTTTTTAGGGTTTTTTAGTGATCGACAATTTCATGCAAAAAGAAAAAAGAGAAAATAATTTGGAAAAACAAACATTTAACATGTAATTATTGAATGAATATTATTGTATTTATGTGCCAACAATGTCATCACTTCTCCTTTTGGCATGGGAGAAGGATTTTTTAAACAAAAATGAACATTATGTGGACTTATGGACAACTGTTGGAACATTAAAAGCGACCCAATTATTGCAGACTCCTCCAGGGATGACAAAGTCGCCAAAATCTTCCTCTGCATCATCTTCCACTATAGCAGCAGCTTCTTGGTCTTCGACCGTGTGGATGAAACCACAACTCTGAAACAGACCGTGCTTGTTGAAAGTGCCCGAAGAGTACCCTATGTCATCTCGGGATTTATTGTCTTCCAGCTTAATTATTTGTCCTAAACCAGTAGTTGTGCCATGCTCAATGGCCAACTTCGCATCATTGTAGGACGCAAATGAAGAAGTTCGCTTTTGGTGAAGGGTGGATGTCACGGCGCCTGCCTCGTGAATCCATGGTCTGCCTAACAAACAACTATATGATGGGTGGATATCCATGACCTGAAAAGTGATATGGAAATCACTAGGTCCTATCTTGACTGGGAGCTCAACCTCGCCAATCACAGGCTTTCTGGATCCATCAAAAGCTTTGACGACTACTCCACTCTGCCTCATGGGAGGCCCCTGGTATGAAAGTTTCGCCAGAGTGGATTTTGGCAACACATTTCGCGATGATCCTGTGTCTACCAGCACGTTAGATAGGGCATCATCCTTGCAATTCATAGAGATGTGTAATGCCAAATTGTGGTCTTTTCCCTCCTCAGGAAATCAACATCGCAAAAGCTCATGTAGTTACAAGCAGTAATGTTTGCAACAATGTTATCAAACTGTTCTATGGTGACGTCGTGATCCACATACGCCATGTCCAACACCTTCTACAAAGCTTCTCGGTATGGCTCAGAGTTCATCAACAAAGACAATACAGATATCTTTGAAGGCGTTTGTAGCAGCTGACCTACAACGTTATACTCGCTCCTCTTGATGAGCCTCAACATCTCATCACAGTCCTCTCTTAACATGCCATTCTGGCCAGCAGGGACAAGAGCTCTAGTAGTCACAGCAGGTCTATCAATAGCAAGTGTCGGATTCGGAGAAGCAGAAGAATTCCCCAAAGGACGGGTAGCACTATCAACCGCATCAGCTCTCCTGGTGTCAACTTGGGGTTTCGACGGCGCCGAGAATACTCGACCACTATGGATCAAACCACTGACATCAGCAATATTCACAACAGAAGTGAAGGGTAGAGGCACCTCCTTCCTATCTTCTAATGCAACTGTATTATATCGATAGGGAACAACCTTGTCAGAAGAATAAGGAATAGGGCCAGCTGGCTTAATAATGAGAATAGGAGAGGCCTTTTGCTTGCTGCCATCGTATCTGACAACAACAGGCTCAGGTATTCTGAACACAGGGGATATAACATTAACTTCATCCTCATCACGATTCTGAAGTATCTCGATCACACCCTGATCTAACATTTCTTGGATGTCTTTCCTGACTTTGACGACATCCTCTCTCATTGACAGTGCATACATGGCAGTTGTCATGGTCATGCTCGTAGTGACTATATCCACATAACAGCCTATGCATCTCGACCAATGATTGTCTGATATGGCTGACATATCTGACCTTGTACTTGCCAGGGCAATCTTGAACCATATTAACAGCAGATTTCCCATGCTCGGGCAATGGGTTCTTCTTCACATTAGGACCTACGTCCTCGAAAAACAAGACACCGCTTCTAACAAGGTCTTGAACCTTGATCTTAAGAGGGTAACAGTTCTCCACATCATGTCCGGGAGCACTGGAATGATAAACACAATGAAGCTCGGGCTTATACCACCACTGAGGGTTGGTCGGTATAGCAGGTGGGTCACGTGGAGTAATCAGCTTACTTTTAATCAATGAAGGATATAATTCAGCGTAGGTCATCGGAATAGGATCAAAAGTGACCCTTTTCCTATCATAGCTAGTGCTGATTTGAGTGTTATTTCGAGGCTGGTAGGCCTGCTGTTGCGGATGATGTTGTTGCTGTTGATACTGTTGATGTTGTTGTTGCTGGTTCTGATGCTGATAATGTTGATTTTCTCTGAATGCAGGTGCTATATGAGCCATATGGTTCTGGTTACTGGCGGGACGCACAGTCTTCCTCTTCACAGAGGGTCTTCTTGATTTAACATGGGAGGTCACAACATGTGCCTCTCCATCTTTCTTCTTAGCAAACGCCCCATAATGTTTGGCAGAAGAGCCTTCTTCTCTAGTCAGGCACCCTTCCCTGACTCCCTCTTCTAGACGCATCCCCATGTTCACCATCTCGGTGAAGTTAGAAGGAGCGCTAACAATCATCCGCTAGTAGTAGAAAGAGCTTAAAGTCTTGAGAAATATCTTCATCATCTCCTTCTCTTTGAGCGGGGGCACAATTTTTGCAGCCAATTCACGCCACCTCTGGGTGTACTCCTTAAATGTTTCTTTCTCCTTCTGGGACATAGCCCTCAGTTGGTCCCTATCGAGAGCCATATCAACGTTGTACTTGTACTGCTTGACGAAGGCTTCGCAAAGATCGTTGAAGGAGCGGATGTTCGCACTATCCAGGCCCATGTACGATCTCAATGCGGCATTGGACAAGCTGTCCTGGAAATAGTGGATCAGGAGTTGATCGTTGTCGGTCTGAGTCGACATCTTGCGTGCATACATCACAAGATGGATGAGCGGGCAAGTGTTTCCTTTGTACTTTTCAAAGTCAAGCACTTTGAATTTGACTGGAATCTTGACATTGGGCACGAGGCATAACTCAACAGCAGATTTTCCGAAGAGGTCCTTCCCTATGAGAGTTTTAAGTTTCTTGCGCAACTCAAGGAATTGATCATTCATAGCGTCCATTTTCTTGTACACATCTGGGCCCTCAGATGGCTCAGAGTGATAAATGGTGTCATCAACTCTCGACAAAGTATGCACAACTAGAGGTGGCACAACAAGGACCGGGCTAGATGCTGGCAGAGAAGCAAATGTAGGGGCAAGACCCTCTGGAACAAAATTAGCGGGCATCCCCCAGGGAAACCCGGCTGGCATAGCAGACGGAGCAAAGTGGGCACTGGCAGCAGGCACGGTAGAGGAAGCAACCTCTGAAATAACCGTCCTCTAGGGAGGAGTTGAATGCGTTAGAGAAGACTGGCTTTGGGCGGCCAAGAATGACAACATCAGGGAAGTCAATCTTGCCACTTCCTCCTTGAGTTCTTTGTTCTCTTGCTCGAGGTAATCAATTAGCTTTGATGAGTTGGCTCTGGTATAGTATCGGTGCATCAGCTTGTCTTCAAAATAAATGAAGAACACGGAGTTAGACCACTGAACAAGAAGCCCTGGAACAAAACCTGCTTATGCACATGATGCATGCAATGTTTGTGCATATGATTTATTTTTTAGTCAGAGGAACTTTAGAGTTCTATTTGAAAATATCTGAAAATATTAATTATTTAGGCATATATGGAATAATCATATCAATAATATCTGGAAAAAATGTACACCAAAGAAGTACAGTCTTGGTAACCAAAATACAATACAAGAGAGAAGGAAAATGAACATCCTATGGAACCCTAGAAGCAATCGTCCAAAGCTCTCGAGATCGGAAGATAAGCTACACAAAGCCTCTTCACCTCTCTCTCATAGGTTGCCTCCATATCTGCCTTCTCCTTGGCGAGTCGGTCATACTTCCTCTTCCAAAACCTGGAACACTGAGGAAGAAGAGAAGTAACCACATTATCAGGCTCGTCGATAACCTGATGCTCCAGAAACTCTATCAATGCATCCTTATCTCTAAGCTGCTGAAGTAGCTTCTCTCGCTCATGGACCCAAGCACGCGAACGGTCTTCATCTCTCAACTCCTCCACTCCTTGGTTAGGGAGGGTTGAAGGCCCAACCATAACCATAGGTGTAGGTCTTGGATAATCATAGGGCATGCGATACTCAGAAGCTCTCTTCCTAACCCACGAGGTATAGGGTTCCAATGCAATACAATTCTTCGGACCAAGCTCTTTCCTTCCCTTCCTATGAATCTTGCGCCAAGTGTGGACCATCCTGCCCTTCAAGTTTTGGGTATCTTTACCCTCTTGAAAGAGCACGCCTTCTAACAAAATGTCATCAGGTTTATCCTTTATGGGGAACCCAAGCTGACGACGTGCCAAAACAGGGTTGTAGTTAATCCCACCACATGTACCAAGAAGAGGCAGATTGGAGAAATCACCACAAGAGTCAATAATCTGCACACCATCATACACACGGTTGTACCAAAAGATATCATCATTAGTGAGAGACATAAGTCTCGTGGACCACCGTAGACATCCTTTATTCTCCTTGAAGGCGAGCGTCTGTGGCAAGTATGAAATAAACCACTTGTACAACAGAGGAAAACAACACACAATGATACCACCACCCTTTGCATTCCTCATATGCAAAGAGAAATAAGTGTCACCCAATAGAGTAGGAACGGGATTGAGAGTAAAGAAAATCCTAATAGCGTTGACATCCACGAAGTTGTCGATGTTGGGGAATAACACTAGTCCATAGATGACAAGTACAAATATGGCCTCAAAGGCGTCCTCACTCATGGCCTTCCCAAACATAATAGCTTGAGAAATGAGGAAATCAGATGGGAGACCTTGGATTCCACCTTTGGTAGTCATATGAGCACCAATAATAGATTCATCTATATGCAACAGATCAGTAATCTCTTGAGAAGAAGGAGCTCTCTCCAAGCCACTGAACGGCAACTGATCTAGAATAGGTATACCCACAAGATAGGCATACTCCTCAAGCATAGGCAAAAGCTGGAAATCTGGAAATGTGAAGCAACTGTACAAGGGATCATAGAACTGCACCAATACACTCATCAGACCCTCATCCACCTGAGTAGAAAGGATAGATAGAAGCTTCCCATGACGAGCCTTGAACTCCAAGGGGCCTAATACATAGGATGTCAAACTCTTTAACTCTTTCAAGTCTGGTTGTCTGAAATTGTACTTCTTCGTATTCCTTTTTGCTTATCCATGTCTAAAAATTTGCAAATAGACCTCTTAAGTTCCTTGAAAATTTTCTCAATGTTGATGATATAGATGTGTATGAATGCATGAATGCATGGATGCGACAATCACACTTAAGGATCAAGCAAGTCACACCATACAAAGGTCACGGGATTGATCAAGTCATCCTTAATATCAATCATCCATTTTGGTGGATTATGGTTTACACCTTATCAACACCCAAGTTCCATTGATATTAAGCATATACAAGAATGGATCAACCGCGAATCAAGGGTTTGTTGCAAGTCACGAGCATGGAGTCTTGGTTAAGAACCTCCCAAAGGGAGTGTACTATGGTTAAACCCGACAATCATGTTCTACAAGAGGTTCCTATAGTCATTATCCCATCTTTCGGATATTATTGGATAAACGACTACTCGTATTCCAAAAATATCCTCAAGAGAGACTCTTATGAATGTAGTATCGCATAACAATCATATCAAATCTTACACTTGAACGATCTTCGCAATACGTCCTAAAATAGGCCAAGATGGGCTAGCTAATCTAAGGTCCTTGACTTCTAAGGCATATATTGGAAAGAGTAATGCCTAACCATGACTACTCGTGTGACATTATTGATTACAACATAACCTTCACCAAGTGAATGGGTTTGTAAGTCAACTTACTAAGGAATAACTCCACACAAGTCAACAAGACTATGCCATTCTCCTATCATAAGTGCACTCGAGTTCGGGTATAGACCTCATCTCACAAGAGACCACCAAGCACACAAGCAATTGATATATCAAGCAATTCATACATTACAAACAATACAGTCATCCCAAACTTGCACAAAAATATGTCACAAATAATAAAAACATACAATACAACAAAGGTAAAAAGTAGGCAAAACACACTAGGCAAATGTATCCCCAACAAAGTCGCCACTTTTCTGTAGCGGGGTATTCGTTACCTTTAGATTTATTGACTAAATCAAAAGTAAATCATACAATTCGAGTCGCCACCGCACTTCTATTTATCCAAAGGAAAGGTTAGAAAGTGAACAAAAACCGAGAAGTTTTATCAAATCAAAAACTAATAAAAATGTCAGAGATCTGGGTAAGGGGGTTGGTTATGCAATGGGAAGGTTTTAAGCACCCAAAACATCCTTAGTATTCTAAGGGAGCCCTTTTTACAAATGTTGTAAGGTAGGTTGGTATTTGTGAAAATATTTGTGCAAACATGATTGGGGAGATGAGAAAAGAATATACAAGTTATTTACAATTTTGTGTTTGAATGGATAAACCCATTGCCTACGTACCATCTTAAAAATGTAGGATTAAAACCTCGTAGTTTAGGGTAAAAATCTCAAAATAAGTTGGTGAATTGATTGGTCAAAAGCCTTAAGGTCTTTTGTTATCAAAGGGAGAAAACTCAACCTAAAACCACAAATCCACCATGTGAGGAGAGCTTCAACATGCTAGTTTGGGGTTAACCATATAATAAGCATGGAAGACTTATAGTCCATCACTAAGGATACAGGTGAGTATTATATCAAGCTCTAGGATAACTCAAACCTAATAGCTAATGTTTATGAAAAGATTTAACATAAATGGTCATTGGAACCATAAAATAATTGAGTGAGTTGTATTTACAAAATGAAAAGTATTCACAAAGTAAGGTCAAAGTTGACTTAGGATTCAATTCAAAATAAGTATTGTGAAAGGAGTTTGGAAAATCAAAGGCATAATGCCTAGGTTTCTAATTTTGAAAATAATGTTAATGTTTGCACAAAAGTTTGGCTTGGGTTAGAGTGGAGAGAAGAAGAGAAAGGCTAGGTCCTAACATGCAAAGATGAGGGAAGAGAAATAAAACCACTTGGGTTCCCTTCTTGAGATCATAAAGATGATCCAAGTTGCTCCATTCCTTTGGACTTAGCAAGCAATAAGAAAATAACTCAAGCAATCAAGCAAACAATCAATCAAGCTCCTAGGAATATTCCAATTGGCTTTTGTATCTCTTATCTTGGATGTCCATGACAATGGTTCTTCTAATTGGCTCAAGTTTAGGATCCCTAGAACACAAGAACACATAAATCAAAAAGTTGCACAATGCAATAGAAAGAATGGACAAGAGTGAGTTTAGAATTAGGATCCTTTCAATTCATCTTCAAGATTAAGCATTCTAAAGGAATGAGGCCTAGTTACTCTTTGACAATTTTAGCATTCTAAAGGCATGAGGCCTATTTGCTCTTCAAACTCCATTAGCATAGGTAAGGTCCTAAATCTAAGTCCTTTCTCCATTTGCATTGGGTTCACACAAACAAAACAAAACAAATACAATAGTATACACACAATAATGTGCTCAAGTGAGCAAAAGGCAAATTGCATTAACATAAACATGATATCAAGTGAGCAAAGGGCAAAGGCAAATGAATTAATATGCAAGAAATTAAATTGCATTAAAGTAAATTGCAAGAATTAAATGCTTGAATTAAAAGTTAGTAATTAGTAGTTAGTGTTAGTGTGCCATAAGGCAATTTAGCGCTATGTTAAGCAATCGTAAGTTGACTAATGTAGTAGTCACACCCATCTGAGGCCGGTCAATAAAATATAGGCAACAAACACAAGTTAGAGACCATGACTAGTAAGCCAAGCTCCTACAACTTGCCATGCCAAAAGAAAAGAAGAATGATCTTGTATGGATTTAGGTTTTTTTGCTTGACCAAGAAGCAACCTATCTCTAATGCAAAGCAATTCACTTGATCTTTGATCAAGATGAATTTGATTTGGATCAAAGAAGGTTAAGCCCCTTATATGTCAAGGCTAACCACCAATCATTAACTCATTGATCAAAAAGAAAAAAGAAGAAGAAGAAGAAGAAGAAGAAGAAGAAGAAGAAGAAGAAGAAATGTACATAATTGAAATTCAAATGACATAACCAACACACATTGATAAAAAATGAATGGAATCAACATCAATCAATGGTAAACAGAAGTGAGATGAAGCTTAGAAGTCAAGAAACAATAAAAAAAAATTGGTAATTTTTGGAATTAAAATAATACTTGAATTAAAATAAACAAATAAAGGTCAAACTTAAAATCCAATTCAAATCAACTTGGAAAAGTCCAATTGGATCATCATAAGTTCAGCATGGTCAAATAAGGTTTGATAAAAAATTTCATCATTTTTTGAAAACAGAAACTAATTTTAAACAATTAAAAAATTGATGAAAAAAAATCTCAAATCAATTAAGAAATTGATGAAAATATTTTTCATAGATTCATCATCATTCAAAGATGTTAAGAAAATATTTTTGGCATTTTATGTTGGTGTAAGCCCTAGAGGCCAATACTTTTGGTACTTGTATCGAATTATTTATTAATAATAAAAGACATTTTCTTTATTATGGTTGATTAATAAAGTCCCTAGAATAGATAGTCCGTTTAATGTATTAAGTGTGACTTAATTATGAGAACACATTAAACATAAGGGAACTATTATTAAAGTATCCGTAGTCGAGCTTTAATGTGAAGTGGGATAACATTAAAGCATTAAGACTATTATGTTTGTAGACTGATGATCACATCTTATGGATCATGGATAAAGAGTTATCAAGTCTTAAACATAGGTATGAATATTAGGAGTAATATTTATACCGGATTGACCCGCTATGAGAATACTATATAGAAAGTTATGTAAAGTGTCATAAGTTATTCTCATGGTGATAATAGTGTATACCACTCTTCGACCTGAAACCACTATGGATCCTAGATGTAGAGTCGAGTGCTTTGTTGCTGATCCAACGTTGTCCGTAACTGGATAACCATAAAGACAGTTTATGGGTACTCCACAAAGCATGCTGAGGGACATGAGTGTCGTAGATGGAATTTGCCCATCCTGCGTAACAGGATAAATGTCTACGGGCCCAATATTGAACTGGACAAGGGTGACACGGTCTATACCTTGTGTTCAATATAGACATAAGGGCAAAGGGGTAATTATACACATAATTATTATCACAGGAGGTTTTGTCAGATCACATGACATTTTCGTGACTTGGGTAGCAGTGATGTGTTGCTAGATACCGCTCACTGTTTATTATGTTAAATGCGTGATTTAATATAATTGCTAACGTCGCGAAAACCTATAGGGTCACTCACAAAGGACGGATTGATGAGAGATAGAATAATTAAGGAACATCGTAAGGTACGGTGTACTTAAGTAGAATACGAAATATGGTAATGTACCAAATACTTAAGTGATTTTGGCATATTATGAGATATGGGCCAAAATGCACTTAAGTGGGCTTTTTGGCTTGAAGCCCACACAAGTGGTTCTATAAATAGAACCCCTTGGGTAGAAGCATTGTAACTCACTGAGATAGAAAACACAACTGAATACTTGGAATTTCGTATCTCTCTCTCACTCAAAGCCTTCATTCTAACAGCTAGCACTGCGATTGAAGGAATTCGTTCGTGTGGACTGAGTAGAGACGTTGTCATCGTTCAACGTTCGTGATCGCCCCGTGGATCTGTATCAAAGGTTTTGATCATTATCAGAGATCTGCACCAAAGGTTTGAATCGCCACAAGAGGTAACGATTCTATCACTGATCATGCCCATTCGTAAGGATCACTAAATGGAGAAAATTTTAAATTTCGCTGCGCCTTGGACGACAATTCTCCTTCAGTGGTATCAGAGCCACTTACGAAACCATGAATCTGATAACTGTTTTTGTTTTGTAATAATATGATTAAAGACAGAATGAATCAAAGGTTAAATTGAGATCGATCAAGTTACATATATGTGATATATGTAATCCTGATGTAAAATACATTATATATGATATAGTGTTCTCGTTTCGTTCATTCAAACCCTGAATGATTGTTTTCCTTTGTGCGATCAATGGTCGTTTGCTTCTTGATCCGACATTAGTATGGTGAAGCAATGACGTGTTGATCAATCATAATGAATTAACAATCGAGATGTGTTTGACGATCTGAAATTGGTGCATCAGGGTTAGTGACGACACAAGGGTTGTGTTGTCAGAGAGTTATGCAATTGGGGTTTGACTGCACAAGAGTTGTGCGTTCTAAACACTTTTTGGAACAGTGTTAACTGGTTAACGCGTATGGTTAACCGGTTAACGGAATGCGAAATAAAAATTTTGAGATTTTCAAATAGTGTTAACCGGTTAACCGGTTAACGCAAGGCGGAAAACAGTTTTCCAAGAAATTTTTCTACAATGTTAATCGGTTAACGCATATGGTTAACCGGTTAACGCAAGGCAGAAAAGAATTTTCTAAAAGTTTTCAAACAGTGTTAACCGGTTAACGCATATGGTTAACAGGTTAACGCAAGGAAAAATTCACCCGTTCGGCTAGAAAAAGTGCTTTGAAGTATCAAGTGTTGATATGAAAAACGACGTCAATTTTAAATGAATTGTTCTTGTGGTGATCGGTCGTCGAAATTTAATTTGATTTTAATTAATTAAAGGAATTAATAATAATAATAATAATAAAGTGTTTATTATTGTCTTGTGGTGATCGGTTATGGCCTTAGTTTTCCTTTATTTTGTTTTGGGTTTTTAAAATACGACCTGCGTGTCGTGCCTCTCTCTTAATCTCCCAAATGTAACTTCTTTTCTCATCTCACTCCCTTGTATGTAAAACGAGTTTCTTTCATGTAATGTAATGATATGAAGAAAGCAAAGAAGTCAGTGCCAAAGGAGGACAACCTTGAAGAACTTGCTTGGAGAAGCTTAGATCGTTGTTAGGTTAGCTTAGGTTCTCTCATTGGCTTGGGAGAACAATTGCGCTAGGGGCCATAACTGTTTCATTTTGTTTGTATGTATGTTGATGCATGTGAATGTATGTTGATGCATGTGAGAGACGGTTTATATGATAAACAAGCCGGTGAGATCAGAAAAATTGCAATTCCCTCAAATTAAATATTAAGTTTATGCTTTCCAAGTTTTAACACTCATCAAGACTAGAAATGGATAATGTAGGTTTCGCCTACGCGAGGTGCATGATCTATATATTAGTAAGGTGCGATGGGATAATTATAATATCCAACTGTTAAAACAATGGGTCAAACTTAACTAAACAAATTATGAGAATATTATATATGTTTGCTTTCCAAGTTTTAGCACTCATCAAGACTGGTATCGAATAATGTAGGTTTCGCCTACGCGAGGTGCATGTTTTGTATTAGTTAAGGTGCGATGGGATAATTTTAATATCCAACTGCTAAAACGATGAGTCAAACTTGATTATAATTTTCTTATACATGTTTAGAAGCAAGAGTTGGGAATAATCCATATGATGGATTGTAATAAGGAGTTATTCACCCAACTGAAATTTTCGAGAGTTGTATGAGATACAATTGGAAGGAGTTCCTACCTAAATAACCTAGTTTTATGTAATCCGCCTACGCGGACTTAGAACGAAGTGAAATATGGATCTCGACCCACTAGAAAATCTTCCAACGGTATTTTCCGAATCAAATGATGAGGGTCATTTGTTTTGAATAAAATAGTGGGAGCATGTTTAATTAAAGGCCTAATTAAATATGTCAATGATACTTATATTTTCATTAATCCTTGTGTAGATTACCATGACAGCAAACACCTCTAACAACATCTTGCGATCAATCCTTGATAAGGAAAAATTGTCTGGGACAAATTTTCTGGATTGGCACCGAAACCTGAGGATTGTCCTCAAACATGATAAAAAGCTGTATGTCTTGGAGACACCTGTTCCTGAAGAGGAACCTCCTAGTTTTGCACCTAAGGCAGAAAGAGATGCTTATAAGAAGCATGTCGATGATGCCAATGAAACTGCTTGTCTCATGCTAGCTACCATGAACTCAGAATTGCAAAAGCAACATGAGAACATGTCAGCGTTCGATATGATCGAACACCTGAAGTTGCTCTATCAAGAGCAAGCAAGGCATGAGAGGTTTGAAGTTTCAAAAGCCCTTTTTCAAAGCAAGTTAGCTGAGGGAGCCCCTGTAGGTCCCCATGTACTCAAGATGATTGGGTATGTGGAAAACCTTGAGAGATTGGGTTTTCCCCTCGAAAAGGAACTTGCAACTGATTTGATCTTGCAATCGTTGCCAGATAGTTTCAGTCAATTTGTCCTAAATTTCAATATGGTTGATATGGACAAATCTCTTCCTGAACTGCTCGCCATGTTAAGAACTGCCGAGCAGAATCTGAAGTCAAAAGGGAAGTCCATTCTGATGATCGGAAATGGAAAGAGACAGAACAAAAGGCCCACTAAGTAGAGTGATAAGGGGAAAGGCAAGGAAGTTGCCAATCCCAGACCCACTGCTGCTTTGAAGCCTAGTGGAGGCATAGCAAAAGAAGGCACCTGCTTCCATTGCTGTAAGACCGGACACTGGAAGAGGAACTTCCCAAAGTACCTGGAAGATAAGAAGAATGGAGTAGAGACTTCAACTTCAGGTATTTTTGTTATTAATTTATCTACTTCTGCATCATGGGTATTAGATACTGGATGCAGTTCTCACATTTGTACAAATGTGCAGGAACTAAAAAGGAGTAGAGATTTGGCAAAAGGTGAAGTCGACCTACGAGTTGGCTATGGAGCAAAGGTTGCTGCTTTAGCCGTAGGAACTTTTGTATTGACTTTACCTAGTGGTTTAATAATTCAGTTAGAGAACTGTTATTATGTACCTGCAATTAGCAGGAATATTATTTCCATTGCTTGTTTGGACAAGTTTGGTTTTTCATTTATAATAAAAAACAATTGTTGCTCAATTTATTTGAATGATATATTATATGCTACTGCACAAATGAACAATGGACTATATGTCCTTGATCTTGAAATTCCTATTAATAACATAAATACAAAAGGGTGAAACCTAACGAGTTAAAACCAACTAGGTAAGAATATTAAAACTCTTCGATCAGATCGAAGTGGTGAGTATTTAAACCTAGAGTTTGATGACAATCTGAAAGAGTATGGGATCCTATCCCAACTTACTCCTCCTGGCACATCCCAATGGAAGGGTGTATCTGAGAGAAGAAATCGAACCCTGTTGGACATGGTCCGATCCATGATGAGTCACACCAATCTTCCAAACTCCTTTTGAGGACATACACCATTGACATCAGCTTACACACTTAACCGTGTTCCATCCAAAAGGTTGAAAAGACACCATATGAGATATGGAGTGGTAAGAGACCACATATGTCTTACATGAAGATTTGGGGTTGCGAAGTTTATGTGAAACGACAAATTTCAACTAAGCTTGAGCCCAAATCTGACAAATGCTTATTTGTGGGGTATCCTAAAGAAACAAGAGGATATTATTTCTACAATCCTTCTGAGGGCAAAGTGTTTGTCGCTCGAACTTGAGTTTTCCTAGAAAGGGATTTTATTTCCAAAGGAATCAGTGGGAGGAAAGTAGAACTTGAAGAAATTCAAGAATCACAAAGTATCGATACACCTATGGAGGAATTAGAGCAGGAAACACAAGTAGTTGTGTAAGAGCAACCTGCTCAAGTAGAACAAGACCAGCGTAGGTCAGGCAGGATACGTCACCTACCTGAGATATATGGATATCTGATCTAGGTGATGTATTACTCATGGATCAAGATGAGCCTGTGACCTACTCATGGAATCTTCGTTTTGATGAAACAGTTAAACTGTATGGATTCATCAAGAACGAAGATGAGCCTTGTGTCTACAAGAAGGTTAGTGGGAGCATGATCGTATTCCTAGTATTATATGTAGATGACATATTACTCATTGGAATCGATATCCCTACCCTGCAACAAGTAAAGTCTTGGTTGGGGAAATGCTTTTCTATGAAGGACCTAGGTGAAGCAGCCTATATATTAGGAATCATAATCTATAGAGATAGATCACAAAACTGCTTGGCCTAAGTCAAAGTACATACATAGACAAAGTGCTGAGACGCTTTAATATGAATGATTCCAATCTGGTTATGTGTTTTGCTTAAATGGTGGCACTGTGAGCTTGAAAAGTTCAACGCAAGATGCAGTTGTTGATTCTACAACTGGGGTCGAGTATATTGATGCCTTAAGTGCAGCAAAGGAAGCTGTTTGGATCAATAAACTTGGCATAGTCCCTAGCATTGTGGATCCCATTGGTCTCTATTATGATAACAATGGTGTTATCGCACAAGCTAAGGAGCCTAGATCTCACCAACGATCCAAACACATACTTAGGCGTTGTGCGAAAATATGTAAAGTACCTACACTTGACAATGTTGTTGACCCACTGACAAAGCCTCTTGCGCAGCAGAAGCATGATGGCCATACTAGATCAATGGGCATACGGGGTATGCCTGATTGGCTCTAGTGCTAGTGGGAGATTGTTGGTGTAAGCCCTAGAGGTCAATACTTTTGGTACTTGTATCGAATTATTTATTAATAATAAAAGGCATTTTCTTTATTATGGTTGATTAATAAAGTCCCTAGAATAGATAGTCCGTTTAATGTATTAAGTATGACTTAATCATGAGAACACATTAAACATAAGGGCAATATTCTTAAAGTATCCGTAGTCGAGCTTTAATGTGAAGTGGGATAACATTAAAGCATTAAGACTATTATGTTTGTAGACTGATGATCACATCTCATGGATCATGGATAAAGAGTTCTCAAGTCTTAAACATAGGTATGAATATTAGGAGTAATATTTATACCGGATTGACCCGCTATGAGAATACTATATAGAAAGTTATGCAAAGTGTCATAAGTTATTCTCATGGTGATAATAGTGTATACCACTCTTCGACTTGAAACCACTATGGATCCTAGATGTAGAGTCAAGTGCTTTGTTGCTGATCCAACATTGTCCGTAACTGGATAACCATAAAGACAGTTGATGGGTACTCCACAAAGCATGTTGAGGGACATGAGTGTCCTAGATGGAATTTGCCCATCCTACGTAATAGGATAAATGTCTATGGGCCCAATATTGAACTGGACAAGGGTGACACGGTCTATACCTTGTGTTCAATATAGACATAAGGGCAAAGGGGTAATTACATACATAATTATTATCACAGGAGGTTTTGTCAGATCACATGACATTTTCGTGACTTGGGTAGCAGTGATGTGTTGCTAGATACCGCTTACTGTTTATTATGTTAAATGCGTGATTTAATATAATTGCCAACGTCGCGAAAACCTATAGGGTCACACACAAAGGACGGATTGATGAGAGATAGAATAATTAAGGAACATCGTAAGGTACGGTGTACTTAAGTAGAATACGAAATATGGTAATGTACCAAATACTTAAGTGATTTTGGCATATTATGAGATATGGGCCAAAATGCACTTAAGTGGGCTTTTTGGCTTGAAGCCCACACAAGTGGTTCTATAAATAGAACCCCTTGGGTAGAAGCATTGTAACTCACTAAGACAGAAAACACAACTGAAGAGTTGGAATTTCGTATCTCTCTCTCACTCAAAGCCTTCATTCATAACAGCTAGCACTGCGATTGAAGGAATCCGTTCGTTTGGACTGAGTAGAGACGTTGTCATCGTTAAACGTTCGTGATCTCCCCGTAGATCTGTATCAAAGGTTTTGATCATTATCAGAGATCTGCACCAAAGGTTTGAATCGCCACAAGAGGTAACGATTCTATCACTGATCATGCCCATTCGTAAGGATCACTAAATGGAGAAAATTTTAAATTCCGCTGCGCCTTGGATGGCAATTCTCCTTCATTTTTGAATATTGGAAAGTATTTTAAATGAATTAAAATTAACTAGAAAAGAGAAAATTCACAAAAAAAATATTAAATGGAATCATAAAAAATATTAAAAATCATGTTCAGAAATTAGAATTTAAAAGGAAAATTTTGCAATTGGTTCCGTATTTTTATGATTAAAAATGAAGAAGTTGTGAATTTTTAAAATAAAATGAAATAAAAGAAAATTAAAACAGAAAATAAAAATTGGAAAAATCCACAGCGCTTGGATCAACACTCATTAATTGATGTGGCTGATCACAAGGCTGGGAGATGCGCGCGCATGGTAAACTAAAGACAGCCGTGAAACATGAAGTATTAAAACAAGTCAAAACAAAACACGGCCAAGATTAGATCCCAGGGTCCAGATCCAAGGGCTAGGAACTCGTCCACATGGGGACGGTGGTGGAAACCTCCGTCTTCCCCGGCGAGACTCACAGTTCCGGCCAAATTTGCAGGTTTTCAAACCTTCATTAAAATGCACGATCTATACATCAATGGAAAGCTGGGGTGATGTACATCACCCATGTACCATTGGTTTCCACTCAAGATCTCTATAGAGAGATAAATCTGAGATGGAAATTTGTGGTGTTCAAACTGAACTTGCTCAATTCATGAAATTAAAAGCTCAAATCAATTGCCTCTCACATGAGGACTTCAGAGGTACCAAGCAATGCAAGAAATGATCAATGTCCAAGGAGTTTCGAATCAAAACAGTTTGAGTAACAACCTTTGAAGTGCAGCTTTATAATGCCTGGTCTACTCCAATTCTTTGATGCAGTTTGGTCTTGCGATGGCAAGGAAGCAAGGTTCAGGAATTTAAGTTCAAAGATCAACCAATGAAGTTGAAAATTGAACTTGAAAATTGAAAAAGAAAACTCGGAATTCCTTTTAATGGAGGTTGGGATTTCACTTGTGCAGTAGTTCAGGCGCCTTTAGGTTGGTTTTTGAAGTGAAATGAAGCTTCTATTTATAAGCAAGGATGATGCAAGCAAGGAGAAAACTCATGTGCATGTGAAGTTGGATCCTCCATGCATGGGCCTGTACAGGCGCATGGGAGGCACAAACTTGATTGGTTTTGCATGTTGATGATGAAACAAATGAATTTGGACGTGTACATGGTAAGGCAATGTGGTGTGCAAGAAATTTCCACATGTTGTGCATAATTGGAACCGAAACTTATCCTCTTCGAAAATACCACTTGCAAAATTGAAACATGGGCATGTGGGTAATGGTTGGAAAGGTCTTGACATGAGGAACAAATGTTATGTTGAACAAAAATCCATTTGGAGTTGGAAAAATATTGAAAACTGATCATGAAGTTCAAGGTGCA
Organism: Lathyrus oleraceus; assembly: GCF_024323335.1. Classification (NCBI taxonomy): domain Eukaryota; kingdom Viridiplantae; phylum Streptophyta; class Magnoliopsida; order Fabales; family Fabaceae; genus Lathyrus; species Lathyrus oleraceus. Next base: position 28,170,871 of record NC_066581.1, on the reverse strand, counting down.
AAACATGTGTATGGAAATTTTGCCAAAATGGACCAACTTCAAGCCCTTCTTTTTCAATGATGCAAGCCTCAAATGACAAAACATTCAACATAAAAGTTGTATATCGTTTCAATACAATCAATTTGGACTTAAATGTTGCATCATTTGGATTTTGGATGAGAAAGTTATGGGCACTTGAAGTTTGACTTTTTCACATTTCAATGACTTTGGTCCAAAGTGACCTATAATGTTTTGTATTATCACATGCATTTATTTTAGGATTATGAAATTTTTTCCAACATAAAAAATGAATTAGACATCTTAAAAGTTTCAATTCACTTGGTCCCACCTCAAAATCATAAAAAATGAAGGAGTTAAGTCCTTGGGAAGTTGACCCAAAATTAGGGTTTCAGTCAAAATGACCAAAATGTTTTGAAATGAATGATGACCTTCAAAGTTTCAAATTAATTTTTTATGAACATTAAAGTTGTTCATATGGTTCTTATGAATATTTTTGATCTTGGGGTCATTATCATTTGACAAACACATCAAAAGTTAGGTCTCAATAGATTTCAAAATAGTTAGATGAATTGACTGATCAACTTCTCAAGTCCAAACTTCAAATCTTAATGAAATGATGATTGAGGACACTCACATAGTCTTATATATGCATAAAATGATGAATTAAATAACTTCCCTTGATTGTATTTGATCATGGGTTGAGTTTGCTTCATGAGCAAGGCACAATTAATGCACAGATGAATTAGGGTTTCCTTGGGAAACAATCCTCAAGCCCTTTGGTTTATCTTGATCATATTGACAAATTGAGATACTTGGGAGGAATATATGATGATTGAGAGCTTTGGGAACCATTTTCATGCTTGATTTCAGCTTCATCTAGCCACATCATTGAGTATAGGGGCCTCCTAGGAGCCTTGGATCACATGATTGCTCAAGCTTCAAAACAAAAGATGTTAGTGACATATTTTTGTGCTTTTGGTTAGTAAACAAAATAAGAAAAGCAATAATATACAATTCAAGCATGCTTGGAGGTCTCAAACCAACTCACATAAGTCCCACCCAAAGGTAAGGAGCCAAGATGCTATGGTCCTTGAGGCAAGATGCAAGATGTAATGATATAATGCCAAGAGGGATCTTAGGGTCAAAATTATGGTCTTACAGCATCATATCATGAAAAAGAGTAGTCATTGCTCTCTGGTATGTTGTACCAACATTCTTTAAACCGAAAGGCATCACTCTATAACAGAATGTTCCCAAAGGTGTAATGAATGTGGTCTTCTCCATATCTTCAGGTTCCATCTTGATTTGATTATAACCGAAAAATTTGTCTATAAACGAAAAGACTTTGAATTTAGTTGTATTATCTACCAACATATCAATGTGTGGTAGAGGAAAATCATCTTTTGGACTAGCTTTGTTCAAATCTCTATAATCAACGCACATGCGGACTTTTTCGTCCTTCTTCAGAACAAGCATAATATAGGCCACCCATTGCGGATACTCAGCGGTAACAAGGAAACCGGAATCAATCTACTTTCACACTTCTTCTTTGATCTTTACTTCCATATCAGGATGCGTCCTCCCTAACTTCTGCTTGACTGGCGAGCATTCTGGCTTCAACGACAATCTATGCTCCACAATCTCAGAATCCAAACCAGGCATGTCTTGATAGGACCAAATAAGCACATCTGAATATTCTCGAAGAAGATCAATTAACCCTTTCTTAACCTCTGGACACAGTTGAGACCCGATCTTGACTTCCTTCACATCATCTTCGGAACCCAAGTTGACTAACTCAATCTGCTCTTCGAATGGCTGAATGGCTTTTTCCTCGTGCTCAAGTAGACGAGATAATTCATCCGACACTTTTTCATCACCTTCTTCCTCAACCTCAAACATAAGGAATTCAAAGTTTGGAGAAGGAGTAGGATCATTGTATTCAATGGGTTTAGAAACTAGACTGCATAATGATTTGATATTTTGATTTTAGAGAAGTGAATTGTGACCAAAAATTATGCAGATGGACAATTTATTATTTATTTATTTATGTTTTATGTGATTACGATTTTCAGAAAAGCAAAAAGTAAAAATAAAAACATTATAGATGTGGATGAATAGAATTGCATTTTATTGATGATAAAATTGAAAATGCCCAACAATGTTCACTTCTCCTTTAGGCATAAGAGAAGGACTTTTCTCAAAAAGAATAAAAAAACAAATTACTTAGAGTGATGGACAATAATAGGAACATCAACGGAAACCTAATTGTTGCAAGCCTTTCCATGCGGCACAAAATTGGTGCAGTCTTAATCTTCGTCACCCTCGATTATAACAACTGAGCGTTGTTCATTACCATGGATGAACCCTCCGCTACAGAAACTCGGTTGCACATATTCACATTGAACGACCCTTGCTGAAATCCCAATCTGGCTCTGTTCTTGTTCTCGGCGACCTTTACCATACGGCCCCACTAATCAGTACTACCTTTTTTAATAATTTTTTGTGCATCTTTGAAAGAGGACATGGGTGCCCTAGTTTTCTTCACTTCAGTAATAGATAGAGCTTGGAACAGAGTTCCAACCTCCTCCTCAACTTCCACATACGAAAAGGACGACATATGGCTGACCAAGAGCGCTTACTCTCCACCCACAATGACAAGCTTTCCATTCTTCACAAATTTCAATTTTTGGTGCATAATGGATGTTATAGCTCCAGCCTCATGGATCCATGGCATTCCCAACAAGAAGCTATAGGCTGGGTGGATATCCATTACTTGAAAAGTAATTTGAAAATCACTCGAACCTATCTTCACTGGAAAGGTCCACTTCTCCTACGACAGTCTTGCAAGAACCATCAAAAGCTTTGGCGATTACACCACTATACCTCATTAGAGCGCCTTGATAGGATAATTTGGACAAAGTTGACTTGGGGAGTACATTCAAAGAAGAATCGGTATCAACCAACACATTTGACAATGCATCCTCCTTATAGTTCATCGATATATGCAGTGCCAGATTGTGATTTCTGCCTTCCTCGGGAAGTTCTTCATCACAAAAGCTTAAGTTGTTGCAGGAAGTGATGTTAGCCACAATGTGTTCAAATTGATCCACCGTTACATCGTGTTCCACATAGGCTTGCTCCAACACTCCTTGCAATGCTTCTCTATGCGCTTCAGAATTCATGAGCAGAGACAACACTGAAATTTTCGAAGGAGTTTGGAGAAGCTGCTCCACCACATTAAATTTGCTTTTCTTAATTAATCTCAGTACCTCATCATCATCATTAGACTTCAATCTGTTGGATTCACTAGATTGACACATTGGAGCACTAACTGGATTTACTATGGGTACATCAACCTTCTTATCAACAGGCACATCTTCTACATTCTTCGGGAAAACGGGACCAAATACACGACCACTACGGGTCACCTTCACAATATCGGCAATGTTCACAACAAAATTGGTCGTAGGAAACATAACTTCTTGACCATTCTCTACCATGGTAGCATTATACTGATACAGAACAACTCTATCGGATGCATAAGGAACGGGCCCCCCTAACTGTATTACTAACGGCGATACCGATCTATTGACGATGTTACTGCTGCTTGTAAGACCTCAATTTTGGCCCCAAGATCCCTCATGAAATTTCATCATAAGCATTAGCATTGGGATCATACCTTGGCATCCTCCTTACCCCTCTTTCATTGGATTTGTTTTGGAAGAGATCACCAAGCACTTTGTGATTGTACCACACTTGTATATTTGTAGCGGGGTATTCATTACCATTAGAGATATTGACTAAATCCAAGGTAAACCATACAAGTCGAGTCGCCACCGCACTTCTATTTATCCAAAGGAATGGTTAGAAAGCGAACAAAAACCTAAAAGTTTTATCGAATCAAAAACTAGTAAAAATGTCAGAGATCTGGGTAAGGGGGTTGGTTATGCAATGGGAAGGTTTTAAGAACCCCAAAACATCCTAGGTACTCCTAGGGATCCCTTTTCATAAGTGTTGTTCTAGTCTAAAGGGTGTAGGTATATCTAAAGTACTATTTACTAAAAGGAAGGTTAAAAGAAAATGACTCGCAGGGATGTCACATCCACTGCCTACGTATCTCATCTGAGTATGAGAATCAGAGTCTTCGTAGCTCGGCAACCTATGAGTTAAAGAGAAGTGTGCTCGATAAGACGTCGCATCTTATGCCTACGTATCTCATATGGAATGAGAATCAGAGCAAAACGTAGTTCGGCTAACTAGGGGTTAAGGATTTCCATCTGAACATGGACTTACAAAAGAGGACACCAACTGTGTCAAAGGAGGGTGGGCAGTGTGTTCAACGTCCTAGCAGTAGGTGTCGCAGCTCGCTGAATCGAGTCTTAGGTAGTTACCTCTTTTCAATAGAACGGACTGACATGCCACAAGATCAGAGACGCACGGAAGGTCTAAAAGTGGGGAAGCTCTGCTCTAGAGTTGTCATGCAATATGGACCTATGTGTTAGGATTTACAAAGGGGAACATCTACCTAATGTTAGCATGCAAAGAATAAGGGAATTCTACCTATGTTATCATACAAAGGGTTCTACCTAATGGGTGTTACCTAAACGGGACAAGAGCCGACGGATGGAGCGCGGAAAGGAGTTACGGATAAGGGTAGATGGCGATGCCGGAGGCAATCGACTTACAGGTAGATGGCGATGCCTGAGGCAATCGACTTACAAGAGGATGGATGAATGCGTGCTGGTTCTGTTAAGTTTTGAAAATGATTACTCGACGTTGGATCGAGCTTTTGATCTTATTTTGAAATGGTTATCGGATGTTCGTTTTAATTCTTGTATTAACAGGTGACTAAATAAATAAAGAAATAAATATTATACACTTTATGGGAGAGGGGTACATTTATTATGAATGGGGATTTTCATGGCAAACAAACAATAAGAATATATGCCTCATACATCATACAAGTAGGCAACAGTTATCAATCAGATCAGATAAATAAACAATATATAATCAAACCAAAGAATCAAATAATGGAGCATTTAAACAATTCATGGGAGTATGAACATGTTAAATAATCAAGCAATAGAAAGCATGAATGAGAGAAACAAGTATAAAAGATAACAGATGAATCAAACAGATGAAAATATACACACGAAGGGTCCACTGAATAATTTAATCGGGAAATGAGGTAAGGACCAAATTAAATCAAGGTAAAAGGCCTCTAATACATGGCATATGAGATGAACGAGTGAGGATCAAAAGATCTCTTCAATTGCCATAAGCAATCCCTAAGTCAAACATCGATCATAAAGAAGTCAACTGAAAATTGAAGTCAAATTAAAAAATAACAAATAAATTGCAAATTAATCAAGAAAAATATGAAAAATTAAAGTAAATAAGGTGGGGTCAGGACATCATCATCCCCCAAAAAGATTATAAAAATAATGAAAATTGGCACGTGAATTAATTAAAACAAAACATAGGTCAAACAAAAAGTCAATTAATAAGACTAGGTTAGAAATAAATCAAGAATAAATAGTAAATTAATCAATAAAATTATGAAAAATTAAACTAAATAAGGTGGGATCAGGACACCATCATCCCCCAAAAATATTTTAAAAATAATGAAAATTGGCATGTGAATTAATTAAAACAAGACATAGGTCAAACCAAAAGTCAATTAATAAGACTAGGTAAGAAATAAATCAAGAATAAATAGTAAATTAATTAATAAAATTATGAAAAATTAAACTAAATAAGGTGGGATCAGGACACCATCATCCCCCAAAAATATTTTTAAAATAATGAAAATTGGCATGTGAATTAATTAAAACAAAACATAGGTCAAACCAAAAGTCAATTAATAAGACTAGGTAAGAAATAAATCAAGAATAAATAGTAAATTAATTAATAAAATTATGAAAAATTAAACTAAATAAGGTGGGGACTGGAAATCATCATCCCCCAAAAATATTTTAAAAATAAAAAAAATTGGTACGCGAATTAATTAAAATGAAACAGAAGTTGAACTAAAAGTCAACAAACCAAATTAGGTCAAAAATAAATCCAAGATAAACTGAAAGTGTGAAATAAAATTCCAAGAAAAGGTCAGGTTGACCATGAGACAGTGGTCAACCTTCATCCCAAAAATCAAATGCTAACAATAATTTTAATTAATAAAAATAAAATAAAAAAAAAAGTGTGTTAAAATGGACCATTTATAATAAATAATTAAAATAAAATATTAATATTAAACAAATACGAAAATAAAAATTATATAAAATTAAATAAAACGTTAAGAAAAGTGAAAAATATTTTTGGGTAATTTTATGGACGAAGAAAATATTTTAAATAAGAAAAAGAAATATGAAAATGGAAGGATTAATGGTGATGAACATGGTAAGCAAGCGTAGATATATCAAAACATGGTCATGGAAGAGATGATTACCTAATGGAAAATAGAAGTGGAATGGAATCTGATATGTGATAAAACTTTTCCACCTTGCCACGAAATTCCCAATGCTCCTTTAGGGTTAGGGTTTCAGCCTCTTAAATAGGGTGGATTAGGTGTTCTCATGGGCTTTTTAATAAGTGATTTATCCATAAGAATAAAAGTGTGAAGTGAGGTGTAAAATATTGTTATTTTGGGCCAAACTTAAGTGAATGGATGTCCAATGCATGTCCAAAAGAGGTAAAAAAAACATGACTGGTTTGTGAAGCATGCTTAGAAAATCTGATTGGGCCAGCCATGCCCAAAATCTGCCTAGAAAATCAAGTCATGGTGCCCTATTTAAATGAATGTATCTCTCAAACCCTGAATCCAAATGAGATGATTCCAGAAGAATGTGAAAGAGGACATGGCAAGGTAAAATTGTTGTGAAGAAAGTATTTTCAAATAATGCCTTGAAGTGCAAGAAAACTGGCCAAGAAGTCTTGATAAATTTTGAAGATTTTGGACTTAGAAATTTTTCTAAGTGTCCTAAATAAATGTCTCACTTTGACTAAGCATAACTTTCTCAATTCTAATCCAAATGGAGTAAACTTTATATCTCTAGAAAGCTAGGAACAAGAGGAACAACTTTCATGTTGGAGAAATGTTCAAATGGAGCTTTTATCTTGATACAAAATGGCTTAAAGTGAGTGCAACGGTCATGAAAACTTGCCCTAAATGGAAAGCCAACCATTTCCAAATTAAGTAACTTTTCCAATTCCTGATTCAATGATGAATCCATGATCCAACCTTGATCAAATTTCACATGTAGGATCCCCTAGCCATGGATTTTGAGATTCCAGTCTCAAAATGTCAGTAGTTGACTTTTCTGGCCCCACAAATGACTTTTCCCAAATTGTCTGATTCCCGATTCCATTGATCAATTGAAGCACTTCTAGCTCGAATAAAGAGCTGGTTTTTTATATGTAGACCCTTGTGGACATATGGAGGGCCATGGAAAAGAGTTTCACCCAAAGAATCAGAAATAAACTGATTTTATACCAAACCCTAGTTTTAGGGCAAAATGATCAAGAACTGATTGCCAATGGATCTTTCTGAGATAATTGTGAATCTTCCTAGGCCAAGATGCCTCTCTAATCATGACATGGATGAGCCCTACTTCAAACCAAACATTTCCTGCTGCAAGTAACCATGAAACCCTAATTTCTGATTAAATCCAGATGAACACTCTAATAGCTCTGAATCCTTCACTGATGAACTGAGGACCATAATAAGATACTTGGACCCCCCTGAGACCCTTGAGACTTGTATATTTAGAAAATGAAGTCCAATTCTCAATCTTGCTTTGTGTGGGCTCCTTCTGTTAAGGAGTGATCGATCAAAACCTAATCTCCATGTCATTAATGTAGTATGCAATGAGTATGACCTAATATGATGCTAATGAAATGTAAAACATAATCCCATGCTTCTAGGAAAAATGAAGGGTAAATTTTAGGGTATTACAATATTATCATTTCAGTAACCAAAATACCAAAAACATGTATTTGTATTTGCCTAACTTTTTGTAGGTAGGGCATGATCCTCATTGATCTATCAAGTTCATATCTAGGGTTTGAGACCCTCATGACAAAGAGCACAACCATTGAATTGATACAAGAATGGTTATAAGAATCATATATGAGTTCCATTGATTACTACATATTATATTGGTCAAGTTTTCTTCAAGAGTTTGAGGGTGATTTGCCTTTGAAACCCTAGTTTGACTAGGTATCTTGAGTAACTTCTCCAACAAGCTATCTCACTAATTGATCAAATTTCTCAAGGTACACTTCAGAATTAATCATCTTATGCATATATGATCTACCATGAGCCAATAAAGTCCAAAGAATTGAAGGTTATCAAGTTGGTTGATGGTGGTTGGCCAGATGAATTCATCTGATCAAAACTAGGTCTCCTTAGACCCTATCTCCTACAATTGTCACCATATGAAAATGATTCCAAGAGAAAAGTTACTCTAAATGACATTCCAAACAAATTTCATGTTGAGACCTCGAGCTATTTTTGCTTGGAAAATCATTTTCTATGTTGAAACATTATAGGTCATTTTGTCTAAACCCTAATTTGAAAGTCAACTTCCCAAGGCCATAACTTGCTCATTTTTATGAGATGAAAGATTTCCAAGTTGCACAATCAAATTCAAGATGTCTACTTCAACTTTGATGTTTGGAGTGAGAGCTAATTCAACTTTTATGAGCATGTGATATGAGGTTACATTATAGGTCATTTTTGACCTATACCATTGAACAAGTGATTTTTCCAAAATTCAAAAATGCATAACTCTATCATTCTAAATCCACATGACATGAAATATGCGACCATCATACATATGCATATACATATACATATACACACATATAATTTAATGATTACATATTTTTGCATAATCATATTTGTTGATTCATTGTCTGAGATTCTTATTCTTTGTTATGGCGGTACTTCATCCCCATACAAGTTTGGTGTCTGTCCTCTCAATGATAGAAGTGTCGGCCCCTTTAGTAGAAAGATTTTTAACTTTCTCCTTTCCCCACTGAGTTATTTCCTCGTGGATGATCATTGTTTTAGTTTCCTCCCTAGTTGATTACCTGGATGGAATTACTCCCCTTGAGCTATATCCTCATTGGGTTGAGTCTTGATTGACCTTTTCTTTCTAGATCTTACCTACATAAATGCTTTTCGTCCCCTGAGAGCCTATTACCTAGTAACTGGTAATATTCTTCTCATGTGTTTTCACTTTTGCCCAATACTCGGCAAGAGCAACTTTTTCTCCCCAGCGGATTCGTTTTCACGTTTCCCTAGGAAGTATATCCTTGATATGTTAATCCTAACCGATGATAGATATTTTCTTCCCTTACTTGGGTCTATCCTTGATATGTTCATCCTAACCGATGATAGATATTCTCATCCTTGATATTCTACCCAGTAAAAAGGTAGTTGTAATCCCTATTTTGTTCCCTAGAGGGTTAATCCTTGATACGTTCATCCTAATCGATGACGGATTTCCTCTTCTTTGCGGTCTTCTACCCAGTAACAGGTAGATGTTGAAATTCTAGTTATCAGACTTTGGATGTCACACTGGTTGTTATGACATCCAATTCTGCACAGACAGTGATTATGCAGAACTTAACAGTAAGTGCAGTAAATAACACAAGTAATTGTTCACCCAGTTCAGTCCAACATGACCTACATCTGGGGGCTACCAAGCCAGGGAGGAAATCCACTATTAGTAGTATCAATTCAAAGCTAAACTCACCCGTTTACAACTTATCACTTAATCCCTACCCAATGCAATTTCAATCTTAACCTAAGATCAGAGTTCCTACTCACTCCCCCTCAATCACCTCAGTGATATTAAAGACACTTTGAAGTCACACTTCAAAAACAACTCTTGATTATGCTTCACAGCTTAAATCAAGATACACAGCACTCACGCTTAAAAGCTTTGAGTGACACAACACTTACAACTCAATGAACACCATATGCCAAAGCAATCATCTACTTGATAATGGCTTGGCTTACAAGATACGTCTAATACAAGACACACAAAATACAGCAGTGAAGTATGATGGACACACTGACTCTTCACGCTACAAAATCCCCGAGTCTGAATGAAGGAATGCCTTCCTTTTTATATTGCAGCACCTGGGCTTTTGCACCTGTATTTTCCTGAATTTTAGGTCACACAAGTTCCCTCAAATTCAACATTTAGGTTGCTAACAAATAGGCTATTTGTTAGGTTCATTGAATGTAGCTTGGTTGTTGATTTCCTGGATTTTCTCTCAGCTGTTGAATCCCTAAAGAATAGCCTGAGAAAAAGCTGAAACAGAAAACTGAACAACCTACAATTTAGCATATGCTGTCAGGCACGAATGTCACGACATTCAGCTTGACATCAAGGTCCATATGCTGAGTCTGTTTTTCCAGAAAACAGACTGTACAATTTGCTGACCTGTACATGATCAAAATGACCATACTATAGTAACAGCTTACATTAGTAAATGTCAAAGTGTCCAACTTAACATTTACACATTTGGCCTTAAGTTAGTTCTGTTATTCTCTTCAAGAACAAACTAAGTTATATGCTGAAGTATAGCAGAACACCACTCTGCCTAATCTTCACCAGCTGCTGTTAATGATGAATGTCACAACATCCAGTTTGACATTTAGTCAGTAGGCCTTATGCCAGGTCTGGTTCTTCCTTGATATCCAGACTGCAAATGAATACTAAGTTCTAACAGAACTTCTGTTCCTTAGTATCTGTTGACAGGTATGAATGTCACAGCATTCAATAATCCTGTGTTAGCTAGTCCTGCAGTAACTACAATGTAGTCACATATACATGTCATGACATCAGTCAAGACATTAGTGTTTTACCATATAATGCAGCCAATTTAAACACCTACAAACTCCCCCTTTGGCAAATTTTTGGCTAAAACACTTTGATCCCCATAACAGAGTTCATGGCAGCGGAATACTACTAGCTAATACACTCAGAGTGGCAGCACACTCACACACATGGAAGTTAAATAAAAACTTCGCATAGCAGCACACACATATTAGAAGTTGCACCTAAACTTCAACATCAGCTGCAGGGGGGGAATCTTCAGATCTGTCATGAGAGTCTGTTGTAGAGACCCACTCTGTTTGTCAGGGGTGTTGGTGGTTATTACTCCCCCTTTTTGTCACAAATGTTGCCAAAGCCAACAACATAGCCAGAGAACAATGACAGAGTTCCAGACTTGGTTTTACTTCACAGTTTCAACCAAGTTAACATCCACTTGATCTTGCTTCACAGCTTCGATCAAGTGATCACCCACTTTTGCTTCACAGTAGGTACCACCATATCAGATGCCATGATTTTGTTTCTGACATCCAGAACCACTCCTGCATGAACAGCATCCTTGAACTCCTGCAGGTGCAGTGGCCTTCTCTCTGTAGGGTGTCTCCTTACCCTCTTGTATCCACCCTTGTTGCAAGCAGCATAGCTATGATCTGTTGACCAATCATAGCCTAGTACAAATTGTTTAATAGTCAGAGATATTAAACAATTTATCCCAAACATCAGTGGTTGCTATAAGGTCTCAGAGAGACATATTCCCAGTTTGCTCCTTAAGTTTTCAAACTGAGTAGCATCCAGAGCCTTTGTAAATATGCCAGCCAGTTGAAGATCCGTGGCTACATGTTCCAAAGTGATCACCTTGTCTTCCACCAGATCTCTGATGAAGTGGTGCCTAATGTCAATATGTTTGGTCCTGCTATGTTGGATGGGATTCTTGGAGATGTTGATGGCACTGAGATTATCACAGAACAATGTCATAACATTTTGAGTGACATTGTACTCAGTGAGCATTTGTTTCATCCAAACCAGTTGGGAGCAACTGCTTCCAGCAGCTATGTATTCAGCCTCTGCAGTGGACAGAGAGACACAGTTCTGCTTCTTGCTGAACCACGATATGAGGTTTTCTCCTAAGAAGAAACATCCACCTGATGTGCTTTTTCTGTCATCAGCACTTCCAGCCCAATCAGCATCACAGTACCCAGATAGGACAGGCTTAGACCCATGTGAATACAGCATCCCATAGTCACACGTCCCATTGATGTACTTGAGAATCCTTTTGACTTGATTCAAGTGGCTCACCTTGGGCTCTGCTTGGTATCTGGCACACACTCCAACTGCATAGGAAATGTCAGGTCTACTTGCAGTTAGATACAGCAGACTACCTATCATGCTTTTGTACAGGCATTGATCAACACTAGGCCCTCCATCATCTTTGGTTAACTTCAGATGAGTAGGAGCAGGAGTCCTCTTGTGCCTGGCATGATCCATACCAAACTTCTTAACTATGTTCTTGGCATACTTGCTTTGGGAGAGAAACATAGAGTCCTCCATTTGGTTTACTTGCATTCCAAGGAAATAGGTCAGTTCTCCCACTAGACTCATTTCAAACTCAGACTGCATCTGGTGAACAAATTTTTTAACCATTTGTTCTGACATTCCACCAAAGACTATATCATCAACATAGATTTGAGTTATCATGATTTTGCCTTCTTCATCCTTCACAAACAAGGTTTTATCTATGCCACCCTTTCTGTATCCATTTGAGGTCAGAAATTCGGTTAACCTTTCATACCAAGCTCTGGGTGCTTGCTTCAACCCATACAAGGCTTTCTTCAACTTGTATACATGCTCAGGTTGGTTAGGATCACAGAACCCTTTGGGTTGTTCCACATAGACTTCTTCATTCAGGTAGCCATTCAAGAATGCACTCTTCACATCCATTTGGAACAGCTTAAACTTCAGGATGCATGCTACCCCCAACAGCAATCTGATGGACTCAAGTCTAGCCACAGGAGCAAATGTCTCATCAAAGTCTACTCCTTCAACTTGAGTGTATCCTTGAGCTACTAGTCTTGCTTTATTTCTAGTAATTACTCCTTTCTCATCAGATTTGTTTTTGTAGATCCACTTGGTACCAATGATGTTGGACCCTTCAGGTCTTGGAACCAGCTCCCATACTTCATGCCTTGTGAACTGCTCGAGTTCCTCTTGCATGGCAATGATCCAGTATTCATCAGTCAGGGCTTCTTTCACATTCTTTGGTTCAACCTTGGAAACAAAGCAGGAATTTCAGTTTATTCCTCTTGACCTGGTAGTTACACCACTGGTGGGATCCCCTATGATAAGATCCTTAGGGTGGTCTTTCTGAATTCTGATAGATGGCACTTTGGTGGGTGCTTCTACTTCACATTCAGGAGAAGGTTCCTGTACTTCTTCAGGCTTGACTGGACTGTCAGTTGGACTGTCAAGGAATGTTTCAACATCCTCCATGACATCGGTTCCTTCCTCTTTATCATCCACAATGACATTTATGGACTCCATCAGGACATTGGTCCTGTGGTTGAACACTCTATAGGCTCTGCTGTTAGTGGAGTATCCCAGAAATACGCCTTCATCACTTTTGGGATCTAGCTTCCTTCTCTGTTCACGATCTGTGAGAATGTAGCATTTACTTCCAAAAATATGAAAGTACTTCACAGTGGGTTTTCTGCCCTTCCATATTTCATACAGAGTGGAGGAGGTTCCTTTTCTCAAGGTGACTCTGTTGTGAACATAGCACGCGGTATTCATTGCTTCAGCCCAAAAGTGCATAGGAAGCTTCTTTGCATGAATCATTGATCTGGCAGATTCTTGAATAGTTCTGTTTTTTCTTTCAACTATTCCATTCTGCTGAGGAGTTATAGGGGAGGAGAACTCATGGCTTATTCCTTCAGATGAGCAAAACTCATCAAACTTGGAATTCTTGAATTCAGTACCATGATCACTTCTAATCCGGACCACACAACTGTCCTTTTCCCTTTGAAGTCTTATGCACAGATCTTTGAAGACATCAAATGTATCTGACTTCTCTCTGATGAAGCTTATCCACGTGTATCTGGAATGGTCATCAACCACCACGTAGGCATACTTCTTCCCACCAAGACTTTCAACCTGCATAGGTCCCATTAGGTCCATGTGCAGCAGCTCCAGAACTCTGGAGGTTGTGGAATGTCCCAGCTTTGGGTGTGACATCTTGGTTTGCTTGCCCATTTGGCATTCTCCACAGACTCTTCCTTCATCAATCAGAAGCTTTGGCATTCCTCTGACTGCTTCCTTGGATATGATCTTCTTCATTCCCCGTAAGTGGAGATGTCCAAGTCTTCTATGCCACAGCTTCACCTCCTGTTCTTCCTTGGCTGAGGAGCATGTTGTGGGAAAGTTAGAGAGATCAGGTTCCCACAGGTAGCAGTTGTCTTTGGACCTGGTTCCTCTCATAACTTCCTGATTGTCACCATTTGTCACAATGCACAGCTCCTTAGTAAACTGAACATGAAAACCTTGATCACACAGCTGACTTATGCTGATGAGGTTTGCAGTTAGTCCTCTTACTAACAGCACATTGTTCAGTTTTGGCACTCCATAACAGTCCAGTTTGCCCACACCTCTTATTTTTCCTTTGGCACCATCACCAAAAGTCACATAGCTGGTGGTGTGAGGTTGAATATCTACCAGTAGATTTTCCATACCAGTCATATGTCTTGAGCATCCACTGTCAAAGTACCAGTCTTCTCTGGAAGAAGCCCTTAGGGCAGTGTGTGTTATCCTAGCATACCATTGTTGCTTCTTAATGGGAACACATCGCTTACGTGTTTTATGCTTAGGTCTGACAGGTGAGGCTCTGTTAGGGAAGCCATGAATCCAGTAGCAGAAGGCTTTTATATGACCAAGCCTGCCATAGTGGTGACACCTCCAATTCTGGTATTTCCTCTTCTGATGATCATTCATCCTAGCTCCTTGATGTTGAGACATTGGCTTTGACATCTGTTTGAACTTCTGAACTCTAGCCTTTGGGCGTTTGTGTTCAGTTCTTTTTCCAAATCCTAGCCCAGATTTGGTTCCAGACTGCTGTCCCACCTTTAGAATTTCTTCCAAGGTGTCAGTTCCCTTATTCATCATTCTGATGGATTTGGTCATCTGGTTCAGCTTGGAGGTCAGAAGGGCTATCTCATCATTTAGCCCCTCTATGGCAGACAGTTGCTTCTGTCTCTCATCTTCCAGTTCCTTGATGAGTTTCTTCTGCTTTTCTCCTTGTGCACGCACTTCTGCACTGGTGGTACACAGCTTCTTATATGCTGCAGCAAGTTCATCAAATGTCAGCTCATCTGCACTTGTGTCATCTTCAGAGACACACACACTGGTTAGTGCAGTGACATGTTTGGCAGATTCTCCTTCAGATTCACTTTCAGAATCTCCTTCAGACCATGTGATAGCTAGCCCCTTATTTTGCAATTTGAGGTAAGTAGGGCATTCAGCTCTGACGTGTCCATACCCTTCACAGCCATGACATTGGATTCCCTTCCCATGGTTGTGTCGCATCACGCGAAAAACCGGCGGGAAAAGAAGAAACAACAGAGCCGCCACCGTGCGTTATTTATCCCAAAAGAGGGAAAGGAAACACTCAGAGTAAACCTAGGAAAAGACATGGTCTCGCGACCAAAGAGAATGGGTTCGGGAGTCGGTTATGCGAAGGGAAGGTATTAGCACCCCTACGCATCCGTAGTACTCTACGGGATCCACGCACACTAGAAAGGAAATTGGTTGCTAAGCACTGCTCAAATACTCACACACACTGGCTGAAAGAAACGCAAGAGACTGACTGAAACTGACTTGGCAGGATATCGTATCCTGGGCCTACTTAGTCTATCAGGCATAGACATCAGAGTCGAAGTAGTTCGGACTAGGGAAACGACACATGCTCGCTAGGATATCGCATCCTATGCATACGTATCTTCTCGGACGAGAGAAGAATCAGAGCATTCGTAGCTCGGCTGACACGCACACAAACAAACACAGGCAAAGGCAAACGTGGAGCCCAAATGCCAATCACTGGACTTACATTGACATCCGAACCTAAACACACACAAGAAGGCAAACATGGAGCCTGAATGCCAATCACTGGGCTTACATCAGCATCCGAACCTAAAACACACGCAGAGAGGCAAACATGGAGCCCAAATGCCAATCACTGGACTTACATTGACATCCGAACCTAAACACACACAAGAAG
Source organism: Lathyrus oleraceus (assembly GCF_024323335.1). Taxonomy (NCBI): domain Eukaryota; kingdom Viridiplantae; phylum Streptophyta; class Magnoliopsida; order Fabales; family Fabaceae; genus Lathyrus; species Lathyrus oleraceus. The sequence continues at coordinate 28,154,758 of NC_066581.1, read as the reverse complement.
GCAAACATGGAGCCTGAATGCCAATCACTGGACTTACATTGACATCCGAACCTAAACACACGCACACTGGAACCTAACTGCCACTCGATGGACTTACATCAGCTTCCAAGCACACAACAACATAACAAGTTAATAGGGAGTCGGGGACTCGAGCCTATAACTGTCAAGCACACACACAAAAGAAAAGAAAAGGCGCCCGGAGAGATCAGCTCAATCTCCTGCCTACATACTTCATCTGGTATGAAGATCAGGGCGATGTAGTTCCCCTACAGAGGGATAAAGGACCTAGCCTAACCAGATAACAGAGGGAGACACAACACTAGGGAGACTACGACTCGAGCCTAGATGTTATCATGCAAAATCATCCCTAAGTTAAGGTTTCTAGCTAACTGGCACAGGGAGCCAACCTATCCTAGTCATGACTTGCACAGGAAGCAAGCCACGCACACACTTAACTTGCACAGGAAGCAAGCCAAGCAAAACCTAACTTGCACAGGAAGCAAGTCTAAACTAACCCTAACTTGCACAGGAAGCAAGTCAAACAATCCTAACTTGCACAGGAAGCAAGTCAAACAATCCTAACTTGCACAGGAAGCAAGTCAAACAAACCTAACTTGCACAGGAAGCAAGTCAAACAATCCTACAAACACAGATAGCACACACTATACACAAGCAAGTGGCTCAAACAAGGGTTAGGTTTTAGTCGAGGGGTCATATCAACCTCAACAAACAAACCTCTGGAACTGGGTGAATGTGCTCTTAACCTTGCCATTGAGGGGCTAAGGTGAAGCAGATGAAAGGAGATGAGGGGTGTGCCTCATTGCTTCTATCCCTGGCTAGGGAGAGCATTTGACAAGAATGTGTGGGTTCAGAAAGTGGGAACCCTTCTACACATTTAAAACTGACTCAACTGTACAGTTGTACAAGATCTTGGGTTTGTATCTGCAATGCATCAACACAGTGGTGTGAGCAAAGTAGATGACACACTGAATAGCAGGGGATAGGTTGCATATCCCTTGGGTTCTGCCAATTGCCTCTTCACTTAGGAGGTCTTTGACTCTATGCAAGGACAAGATTAAACATCCACAAACATTGCCTCTTAAGGAGGACTTCAGACAGTTGCCTGGCCAGGTAACAGGCCAGGTCTTCCAGACTACATGAAGATAGAAAGGTATACCTCAATGCAAATTGCTTATACAAGCAAAGCAAAGCAAAAGTTCACAAGGAACTAAGCAACTAAAAGCACCTGAAACAGTCAAGCAGATGTTAGTATACAAGTCATAGTTAAGTCAAAAATGAAACAGATATCAACCAGTCAACACAAGCAGGTGAATGTGCAAGGCACAAGGCTTAAGGCATGTGAGCCAAGCCACCTACAAAACAAACAAGTTAAACAATGATATTTAAGCAAGCTCAATCAAAAGTAATTGGTCTCATTGGTCATTTGTTGGTCAACCTGAAAACACAAGCTCAAAAGTGAGTAACAGGACCACTAGGACAAGCCTAGGGTCAAAAAGGAATGAAAAAGTCAAAACAGCAAATGAAAGTCAACCAAAATCAAGTTCAAACATTTAAGAAACACAACCAATTGGGTTCACATGCATATCAATCACTATCATCACTTCATGAATGATTTAGGTCAAAGCATGGCATTTAGAAGCTCATAGAAGTCAACAGCAAGACTTAACTCAAAAGCAATCTTAAACATTTCCAAAAGTCACCAAATAAATCATGGTCAATCACAATCCATAGCATAGTATGCATGTCAAATTTCATCTCATTTGGACAAGTGGAAGGCAGTCAATAAAAATCAGAAAGTCAAAGCCATTTTGAACATGCTCAAAGAAGTCAACCAAACATGCATCAACTTAGAAAAATCATAAATCAGAGATGGTGTATGATAAATGAATGGGACTAAAACCATGGCAAAGATGAGGATGTCTAGTTATCTCATGTAAAATTTCATGTCCATCCAATAAAGTATGAGAATTTCACAAATGAAATGGGAACATGTGTCACACAAAGTCAACATTTGACTAGACAGGGGAGAAAATCTCAAACAATTAGGAAATGCCACAAATAATTCCAAGAAAATTCACATGTAAACTAGACATACAAGAGTAGGTTCATGCAAAAAATCAGATCAATTGGAGGTCAAGAAGCATGGTAATGAAAATCATGAAGTTGGGCATCAATGGTGTGACACAAATTGTCACACCCTAATTCAAAAAATCATATCCCACAAACCAGCAATGATAAATTCACAAACTCTACACCAAAATCACCATGAGTGTGTCTAGTTTAAGCACAAAAAATTTGGGAGCCATTGGATAAAGTATCACCATTTCACAAAGGTTTTGGCAAAGTGTACAAAATATGCATACATGTCACAAACCCTAGCACCATTTAAAAACCATTGATCACAAAATTCTGGAAAAATTATGATAAAAAAGTAGAGATCATGATGAAGCTAATGCAAAAACTCCCATTGAATTTGGATTAAAATTGGAGATGTTATGGATTTTACAAGATTGGTGATCAAATGAGATAAAAATTGAGATTAAATGAATTAAAATGGATTTTATTAATGACCGGATGGCAAAGTTGTAAATACCAGGCCACTTATCCAAAACGCAGCTTTTTGGCAAAGGGAACGAAATGTTCCTATTGGTCCATTTCAAATGGAAAAGAGGCGCGGTCCAGGCGAAGCTCTAACGCACGAAATCCGCAGGAAAATCCGCGGATGGCTATGCAGGTCGCGGATAAATCCGCAGGTAAAACGCAGCAACATGAAGGTCGCGGATAAATCCGCAGGTAAAACGCAGCAGCCAAAAAACAGCAAGGTGTTCTTCATCACCTTCAACTTAAATTTTCCAGAAACCCCAAAAGGTCCCAAAAACAACATTTAAACATATTTTCATGAAGATCCAACGGCCCTTAACATGAATCAACACCCCCTTTGTCTAAAAAACAACAACAACATCAAGAATCGATCCAAATTAATCATGAACAACAAACTTTAAAACTCTCGTTCTCTCTCATTTCTCGATGGTTTTTCACGATTCAAAGAGCAAAATAAACAGCAAGGCAAGCTCTTCATAAAGCATAGCATCATTTAGAGAAAAGAGTGATTCGAATCCTTACTTATTTTTGAAGAGATCCAAGAAACAGTTGTTGTTCGTGTGTTATAAGCTAAAACAGATGCTCCAAAGGTCTTCAAATGATGAGTGATGGAGAATGTTTGTCTTGAAATGGCTTGGTTTGGATGCAATCTCACTTTGCCATTAATGGAGCTTGGAAAGAACAGTCCACCAAGAGCTCTTACAGTTGAAGAATGGAGTTTAAAAAAGGTTCACCATGTAGCTTGGATGCTGTTTCAAACAAGGCACGGCTTAGCTCTTTGGAAGTTTTTGAAGATTTTTGGAAAAATGCCAAAGATGAGGTTTTTTAGAAATGAGTGAGTTCTGTTGGTTTGTGGCTGCCATTTTGGTTTACAATTGACAGAAAATCATGGATATCTCTGTTGTTTTTGTGGTACCAGGCATGGCTCATGGATATGTGGGATATGGTGGTTGCAAATTGTACTTTTCTTCCCATTTTCAAGCAACTAGGCATGGCTATGTGATGGGTGCAAGTACTTGCACGAATTTGACTTTGTACATGCTGCAAATAACATTCCAAGCAAGTTCCAATTGGCCCCAAGTGTTAAAAATGCATAATTCAAAAAGTCAACCATTGGTCAAACTTGAATTTCACATATGCTAGGTTCAAAAATGCCATTTTGATTGGCAAGGTTTTGGTTCATGAAATTTATATTTTTGGAAAGAGGAGATGAAATGTGACTTGTAGGAAAAAACCCCACCCAAATTGGCCAAATGGTTTGAGAGATATGGCCTTTTGAAGTTCAAGAATTTCTGAAAACGATTCGATCATAACTTGCCAACCACACATGGGAATTGAGAGTTCTTGGACTTTTTGGAAATGGGAGAACAAGATCTTCAACTTTCATGTTGGGCAAAAATTAATTTGGAGCTTGTATCATGATGTAAGTTTGAGGATCAAGACTTTCCATTTTTGGTAAGTTTCAGTTACAGGTCCAGTTTCCATTTTTGGAAATTTCTGATCTGGCTTCAAATTCTTCCATGATAGTGTTTGACATGATATATGAGGCCTATTTGGACATGAATGAGACCTCTCAAACCAATTTTCATCATCAAATCACTGATTAAATGGACAGTTGACCAACAGTTGACTTTTAGGGTTTCTGACTGTCTGTGCATTGACTGATGATTTCTGAACATCCAACCCTTGACTTAGACACTTCAAATGGACCTCCAAGTTATGTGAACATGATGGGCAAACCCTAAGGCCTTGGCTCCTTGAGAATTGTGCTTGCTTGCTTGACTGACTGATCTCCTGACCAGTTTGACCTAATTTCTTGATTGGTCTGCACTTGAGGCAAAAGAGGCAATGCAATGCTATGCAATGGACCATGATATGCTATGACCTAATATGAAAATGTATGTACAATGATGGGTGCAAATTTGAGGTGCTACAGCTGCCCCTATTCAATCAGCTGGGAACCCGAACGGATGATAGCAACGGCTGTCAGACTTTCAGGGTAAACAGGGATTGAATACCAAAGAACCGTAGAATTTGCACAATACAGGGATCCACCAATGGAAACGTCCACTGGGATCTGATACTTATTACTGGGTATTTTGTTTTTTTTTGTTTTCAAAGGGTACGGCCACATCCAGACATCGCAACGACGATGAATGGGAAAAGAAATCACAACTAGATGCCAACGGACAACTAGGAAAAACTCAACGTTTACCAAGACCAACGGAGAGGTAACCAAACATTAATGAATGACTAGAAAAGATGCAACCATACGTCAACGGACGAAATGGGAAAAACTCAACGTTTACCAAGACCAACGGAGAGGTAAATCCACATGGGGATAGGTACAACTAGACGTCATAGGACGAATAGGAAAAACTCGACGTTTATCGACACCAACGGAGAGGAGGAATTAATTGGGGACGGCCCTGCGGGGAAAGACATCAACTATACGCCAACGGACGCATAGGAAAAACTCGACGTTTATCGACACCAACGGAGAGGAGGAATACTTCACTAGGGAAGAAGGACACAACCAAATCATCAACGGATGATCGGGAAAAACTCGACGTTTATCGACACCAACGGAGAGGAGGAAACTCTACTGGGGAGAGTGAACACAACCAAATCATCAACGGATGATTGGGAAAAACTCGACGTTTATCGACACCAACGGAGAGGAGGAAACTCTACTTCGATTTGAAAATCGGATTGGCCTGAACGCCACTTCGGTCTGAATACCGGAAAATTGGCCTGAGTGCCATGAGTACATCGACCTGATCGTCGGAAACTCCTTCGGTCTGAATACCGGAAAATTGGCCTGAGTGCCATGAGTACATCGACCTGATCGTCGGAAACTCCTTCGGTCTGAATACCGGAAAATTGGCCTGAGTGCCATGAGTACATCGACCTGATCGTCGGAAACTCCTTCGGTCTGAATACCGGAAAAACATAAGTACATCGACCTGATCGTCGGAAACTTCTTCGGTCTGAATACCGGAAAAACATAAGTACATTGACCTGATCGTCGGAAACTTCTTCGGTCTGAATACCGGAAAAACATAAGACATATTATCTATAGCCGTCAAAACGTAGATAATACACTCGCATGGAAGATTATCCATAGCCGGGTTGTAGGTTGTTAAATGAATAATCGACCGAAAAGACAGGCATCTGGGTACCAGACTAGGTATGCAAAAGATGACCAATCAAAAGGGGATAAAGCTGCTTATTCGGAGCAAGTATCCAAAAAGAAGGGGAAGACCCACTGGGGACAATACTGCTTGATCAAGGCAAGTATCCAGAGGGGAAAGAATGTCAATATCACAAACCGGATACTGACAACTGCAAAGAGGGGGTTACATCTACCGGTTAGTAGGCAGAAAACCACGGAAAAGTAACCAGTCATCGATAGGATGAGCACAAAGGGTTAACTCCAACAAGGGGAGAACGTGGGATTTTACAACTACCAGCTAGTGGGTAGAAAACCACAAAGATAGGACTTACAGCTACCGGTTCGTAGGTAGAGGCCAATGGAAAAGTAACCAGTCATCATCGGGATGAGCACAAAGGGTTAACTCCACCAAGGGGAGAATGTGGGATTTTACAACTACCAGCTAGTGGGTAGAAAACCACAAAGAGAGGACTTACAACTACCGGGTAGTGGGTAGAAGCCAACAAATTCCGCTGAGGATGAAATGAATGAGTGCCGGTTAGTGAGCGACTATTCATTTATCCCCCAGGGCAGCACAAGAGATAGTCAACAAGAAGCCAATTTAGGATCGATCCAAAAAGGCAGACTGAATCAAGACTCATCCTAATGAGGAAAGAACTCAATAGGGAAAACCCATCCCATTAGGGAGGGAACGGAAGCAACCGTCATCCACGAGGATGTATCTCAGTGGGGAAATGGCAGGAAAAGATTGACACTTTCTGCTTAAGGGGTAGACTCTACATGGAGAGATCAGACACACCCATATCTGCTTAAGGAAAAAGACCCAAGCTGGCAAGACGCTAACAATTGGGGAGTAACACTGCTGGGGATACCCACTCGACTGAGGAATCACTTGTTGGGAAAACACCAACCTCTCAACCATGCTGATGAACTCAATTCTGAAACCGATCCAAAGGCGCGACGCTAAACTCTTTCCAACAACCCAAACTCGGTTGGTCACCATGGCCTAGGGCTAATGGATATGTTTGCAATGTTGATGCATGAGTTTTTTTGTTTTACACAATGCCCCATGATTATGGAAATGCTATGCACTAATGATGCGATATGCTATGCTTATCTAAACGATGAATGCATGAACACACGTCTCCTTCAGAGACAACACCGGGGAACCCCAGGAACTGTGCTGGGGATCCTATAACCATGTCAACTTCCATTCTGCTGGGGAAAGACAAACCTTGCTGGGGAAAAACCATCAACACAACCTCTGCTGTGAAGACAACTTCAGACTTGGAAAACAGCCACAACTCCGCTGGGGATACAGATATCAGTCTACTACAGAAACCCGTCCAATCCACTGGTAGGATGAACTCTGCTGGAGAAATAAGTACTACTCCATTAGGGACGACCCAACCAATCCATATGTAGGAGAATCACTGTTGGTGATGCATTTCATAAGACCCGCTCCACTCGGGGAACTTGCTGAGGAAAAAACCACGCCATTCTGCTGAGGAGAACAATCCTAGCGGAGAGAAAAACCGTAGTGGCAAGAGTAACAACTCTGTCGAGGATGATAGCACGTCATATCATACTGGAGATGAATTCCCACAAACCTGCTTGGGATAAGCACTCACGGCCATACTGGAGATGATAGCATCACAAAACCAATTGTTGGGGAACACACCAACGGTATACAGATAAACTCCACTGGGGTGCTCCCGAGGAAAATAACTGTCAGGCGCTCAGCGGGGATTCTCAACTGGGGAAATCTGCAAGCATAGGCCTGCTGGGGAGAAGCAATCCTTAGATCTGCTGGGGAAAGAAGGTACTGTCCACAGGTATCTTTGCAGGGGAAAATAATTCTGATAGCTTCAATACTGGCTTAGGCTGGGGACGTCCTCCACCCTGAGAAACATCCTGCCCCTGCCCCTGCTGGGGACGTGACAACCTTCAGGCTTGCTGAGGAGACAACGATCTCGAATCTGCCAGGGAGATCACACTCTCAATCCTCTAGGGAGATACAGCTTGTTTGACAGGGACGTCGGTCGACTCGTCGAACACTGGTGTCCATCATCCACCCATAGTGTTGACCTTTCCACTTTTAAGAATTCCCAGACTCTTCTGGACTTTTCTGCTCCATCATCTTGTATTCCCAACTCGTCTGTACTTCACGGAGATTTGAACTCTTGGGATTCATACATACTTTCCAATCATCAGACTTTGAAGAGTCTTCTTGATTAACTTTCCAGGATCGTTGTCGTAATCCTTCACCGTCTTTTCACCGCTCAACTATCCGTTGCCCCTAATCAGGCTCTGCACAAGAGATCGTCAGATAAAAACGTGCCCCAGGTATGCCCCAGGTGTTCTGATATTTCAACACTTAGGTCACTCAGACTTCCAAGTAAGATTTCCAGATTTCAATCACACAAGCATGCATTGGAAGAGACCTCTATGTTTCAAAATGCAAATATTCTTATCAAAATAAACGGATGTTTTCGTAATCAAAACGGTAATGACAACAAAACAAAATTATTTGACTGAACACACGCTTTATTTTACTGGAATAAAAGATGGCTCACAATCGAGCAACACACAGGAAGCAAACCCTGGAAAGAGGTGATTGCACACAAAAGGAAAAATCTATCCTAATGGCAACGTGAAACCGTGATCTCATCGGGTTCCAACTTAGTTACACCTCATATGTCCTCAGGACTTTCCGCACCTTCTGTCTTCTGAACAAGACGCTCCCGATCGGTCTCTGTCGGAGATTATCCAAGTCATCATGAGCACAAATGATCATGCTAGACGCAGTTGTTCATTTTATTCCCTCTTTTGCCTGGACCGCCCTTTCGGGTTTCAGTCCACCGGGATACCCTTTTTTGCCCAAGTCGCCCTTGCGGGTTTTCAACTTGCCGGGTGTACAGTTCTTTTCTTTTATTTTTATCCCTAACTTTTGCCCGAACCTTTCTCTTTTTCTCGGTTCGCCGGGATCCCCTTTTTTGCCTGGACTCTTTATTCTTTTTGTCCAGCGGGTTTCTTTCACGAAGTATTTTCTAACTGCGTCCGCACTCACAGTGGATGGAAAATCGTCGTCATCCGTGGTCGTCAACTACAAGGTTCTGTCAGATGGGACCCTCTTGACCACGAATGGACATTCATAACTGTCTGTCCATTTGCCCCACAATCGTCTTGAGGAGGAAGGATCCTTTTCAACCAATTCTTCCACGTGGTACGCGCGAGGTCACACTTCTTGGTTAACAACATGCTTCGTTCACTGGGTGCAACTGCCCCACGCCAGGTAACTGTCAGCCCCTTCCTTCAGCTGGGCTCTACGTGTCATTCCGAGTCTTTATCCATTCAGTCTTCACTGATTTCTCATATTTCTGTGAGGAAGACACTGCCCCAGGTAGATGCACATCCCTAGGTTCAATATCCAGGATACAGACTTTATGTTCAGCCACCATTGTTGGTGCAACCAACTGTGATCCGGGAAGCACCACCTTATTCACCTCGTCTCTTTCCCCCTCAGACATCGGAATCCGTTCGGATTCGGGGTCAGACCCCTCCTCCGGGATCAGTCACTCTCAATCTTTCGATTTGAGTACATCGCGATGTCCTCATCAGGGACCTCAAACTTCCTTGGTTGATAACCTTTCCATGGGTTGCTACTAGCTTCTCAAACACATATCTGATCAGATCTATTTTTGACATCCACAAAGTGGTATGAATCAGCATACACTGTCTCAGTCGGCGAGCAGCCTATGCCGAAGTACATCAAGCTTTTTCGAACAGTGAGTGTATTGTTTCACAGTCGATAAACTTTTTGCTTAGGTAAATTGCATACTCTTTTCGACAAGACTAGTCATGCTGACTCAGTACGCACCTCGTAGACCCCTCGAGGGTTATCAAGTACCGGATTAACAGTTATTTCTTTCACTGAGGTATCGGAATCAGAGGTTCCTACAACTTACCCTCCTTTTTTTTTTTTTTTTTTTTTTTGGCAGGATCGACCTCGATTCCTCTGATTCGCTCACAACAAGCCTCGGTAGCTTGATGGACAACACTCCATAAGTGCACTGATTCAGACTCAAAAGTATGAGTTATCTCAACCGGTCAAACAACTTGCCCCAAGTCTACCGGATGCCCCTGTTCTGCTTGGGACATTGTCATCATGTCATCAACATGGCATTTGCTTTCACGATGAATCATATCACGAAACAAAGTCACCGTAGACCTCTGATACGTGGCACCGGCCTCATGTGACGGAACGACATCAACTTAGACCAAGAAGGTACCCCTCGTGTGATGGACCTGGTTTACTCCATATCATCTGGCAACAATTCAATTTGGTCTTGGCCAAGAAGCCATCCATGAAGATAAACACTGAGACCTGAGCCATATAATCAACCAATACCTCATTGTGATGTACCGGGAATGCATCTTTCTGATTAGCTCTGCTCGCATCTTGATAGTCTATTCACACCTTCTCTCTTTCTCATCCTTTGTCGGCCTCAGCTTTTGCTTTCTAACCTCGGCGGAGCTTGGAGTAACAATCTTGAATCGCTCCTCGTGCGGTTGAATCACCTTCTCCTCTTGTTTCAATGACCTGGCTAATTCCATCAAATCACAATCTTCTTCGCTTTTTTCCTCTGGCATGATAGGTCGAATTGTCGAAGTCATACAGAGGTGTAACCAAATCGTTATTGGTGAGATCAGGAGAGTAATCACTTTGGAACGAGACAAAATCAAAAGGAAAGAGAATGAAAAAACGTTGCCATTTTTATTTGTTTTTTTCCTTTTTTAAATTGCAAAATTAAATGAAAAACAGGGAACACCGCTTTTAACTACAAAAACATCCATTCATTACTGATGCAAAATGTTGCATAATGAAACACATGAGATGGCCCTTACAATGGACCATTACGTTTCGGGCAAAACGTATGGCTTTCATGCAAACAAAATTGAAAAACAGAAATACTACTCTTCAGAATGAGTGACAGTGATGCTTTTGGAGGCCTTCCAGTTTCCTGGTACGCACGACTTTATCCACAACTCGAGTTCGCGGTCGCTGTCAACATCTTCACCCACTGAACGGGCATGACCAGGATCCAACATTCCTGCACTGACGAAGGCGTACAGTGGACGACATCCTCTGTCTGGTCTAGATGACTCCAAATCCGGCTGATAACCGACTCCAAACATGTCTGCTTTTACCACGATGTCAATGATCCTCCCCAGCCTTGGGCCTCTTTGTTCTTCACCACTTCCAGAGCTTGTTTATAAGAAGAAATGGACAGCTTCTTCTTTTCTCAGCGACAAAGGCATTCTCCACCTGGACGGTTTCAACTGCCAGACTGGGTGCTTTACATCTTTCATTGTCCATTTCTACTTTCTTCATCTTCTGGGTCGGGTCCTTCATCAATACACACCCTTCTGTAGTGACAGTCGCACAAGCATTATCAACAGCAGGGAAAGCTCCATCCTGCATCAGAGATTTTGGAACCATAGCCATTGGACCTTTCAACTGATCCTCCTCAGTCATCTCCAATCCTTTCTTGGCCTTCTTCACCATCTTGACTTTTACAGGACCCTTTCTGGGCGCAGGGTTGACATCCCCCTTCATAATCTGGGCCAAGTTAATGGTCTCGGAGTCCACCATGTCCTGGACGACATGCTTAAAAGCTCTACAGCCCTCAATGTTGTGTCCGGGTGCCCCAGAGTGAAACTCGCACTTGGCATTCTCATCATAGTTTGGTGGCCTCTTCTGCCGTTCTACGGGAATCAATATCCTTGGTCGTACTAAAGCAAGATCCATCAACCTTTGGAACAGATGGGCGTAAGTCACGGGTGGTTCCTCAAACTGACGATCCTCTTTCTTCTTCTTCACCTGACTCTTAGCTCCCGGTGTCTTCTGTTGAAGTGGCAGTTGTTGCTGTTGAGCAGGCGGATTGTTGGCAGGAGTGGTTACAGTGGCAGCATAAGGATGATAACGATCTTTACTACGTTCTTTCTTTGCAGGCACACCAACTGGCTCAACTTCCCTCTTGAATGGACCACTGTCGGAGGATTTCCTTGCTACAGTACCAGAAGGTTTGTTCACTTCGGAGGACGGAGCCTTCCCCTGAACCTTCTCTACTATCAGCCATTTCTCAATCTTTTCCAATCTCTCAGACATGGCCTTCTGTCCCAAGGCAAGTCCTTGCACAACACTGAACAACTCCCTCATCATCTCTTTCAGTTCAAGGATATCGGCGTTGGAAGATCCATCAGCTTGAATTTGTTGACCCCCAGCAGGTTATCTGAACAGACAAGCTATGCGCACCGTTGAATACTGAAACCTACAAAACAGCAAACGGGTTAGTATGACTCACACATGCAATGTCTGTCCGTACTGAGAATATTCAGTCCTGTTTCTTTTTCGTTTCATTGAGACAGATAAAATTTTATCAACAACATTTTGACATCTGGATGTCTCTCAACCTGAGTCTTAATTTAAAAATAATGGACCCTGAACACGGACAGACATGAGTTGAATGCAGATGAATGCAAGATGATATGATGCAAATGCATGAATGCAGGCCCTTGTGCCACCAAGTCATCCGAAAGCCCAATACTGCTCTGAACCAGTCATTTCTGTGGGATCAAGTCACCATAAATCCAACTTGGGGGGTTCCGAAATAAACGGAACCGGAGATTATATCACTATCTTCACATGAACAACCACTGAACGGGTGACAAACGGATCCTCTGAACAAGTACTCTCACCTCAGCCCGGGGATCCGAAATAAACGGAACCCGCTGATAAACCACGAACAGAACTCTGGCGTCCCAGAAATAAATGCCCCATAATTCACAGTCACCATCAGTACCAAGAGTCACCAACAAATCACCAACCAATCAGCAACTGTACCTGTAATGATCAAACCCTCCCCACTCACGGGTGTTATCTAGGCCAGGGTAAAGTCAAAGAGAAACACATCATAAATAACCTTTCGCAGAATACCATCATATACACACCTGAAGTATGTAACGACAATATCCCACCAGGGTCTGAACTGCTCGTGATATCAATGTTCCGCTAAGTGGCGCAATACCACCCGCTTCCCATGAATCACTCTATTCCTAAGTATCCTAGATTTCACTCATGGCCTGGGTATTGGGCCTTTTACCTCATGTAACTCCCACCCCAACAGAGAGAAACAGACAACCAGCCAGGTGAACAGATGAATATGAATGCAAACATAATTACAAACATAAATGCAAACAACAGACAATGAATGCAAACAGTAAATAATGAATGCAATAAATAAACACAGCACAAAGCAACCAAAACCCTAACCTAGAGAGCGCTAGGAGAGACTCGCTCAGGGAAGATGGACCAGCATAGGTCAACTTCTCTATAGATCCCCAGCAGAGTCGCCAGCTGTCGCATCACGCGAAAAACCGGCGGGAAAAGAAGAAACAACAGAGCCGCCACCGTGCGTTATTTATCCCAAAAGAGGGAAAGGAAACGCTCAGAGTAAACCTAGGAAAAGACATGGTCTCGCGACCAAAGAGAATGGGTTCGGGAGTCGGTTATGCGAAGGGAAGGTATTAGCACCCCTACGCATCCGTAGTACTCTACGGGATCCACGCACACTAGAAAGGAAATTGGTTGCTAAGCACTGCTCAAATACTCACACACACTGGCTGAAAGAAACGCAAGAGACTGACTGAAACTGACTTGGCAGGATATCGTATCCTGGGCCTACTTAGTCTATCAGGCATAGACATCAGAGTCGAAGTAGTTCGGACTAGGGAAACGACACATGCTCGCTAGGATATCGCATCCTATGCATACGTATCTTCTCGGACGAGAGAAGAATCAGAGCATTCGTAGCTCGGCTGACACGCACACAAACAAACACAGGCAAAGGCAAACGTGGAGCCCAAATGCCAATCACTGGACTTACATTGACATCCGAACCTAAACACACACAAGAAGGCAAACATGGAGCCTGAATGCCAATCACTGGGCTTACATCAGCATCCGAACCTAAAACACACGCAGAGAGGCAAACATGGAGCCCAAATGCCAATCACTGGACTTACATTGACATCCGAACCTAAACACACACAAGAAGGCAAACATGGAGCCTGAATGCCAATCACTGGACTTACATTGACATCCGAACCTAAACACACGCACACTGGAACCTAACTGCCACTCGATGGACTTACATCAGCTTCCAAGCACACAACAACACAACAAGTTAATAGGGAGTCGGGGACTCGAGCCTATAACTGTCAAGCACACACACAAAAGAAAAGAAAGGCGCCCGGAGAGATCAGCTCAATCTCCTGCCTACATACTTCATCTGGTATGAAGATCAGGGCGATGTAGTTCCCCTACAGAGGGATAAAGGACCTAGCCTAACCAGATAACAGAGGGAGACACAACACTAGGGAGACTACGACTCGAGCCTAGATGTTATCATGCAAAATCATCCCTAAGTTAAGGTTTCTAGCTAACTGGCACAGGGAGCCAACCTATCCTAGTCATGACTTGCACAGGAAGCAAGCCACGCACACACTTAACTTGCACAGGAAGCAAGCCAAGAAAAACCTAACTTGCACAGGAAGCAAGTCTAAACTAACCCTAACTTGCACAGGAAGCAAGTCAAACAATCCTAACTTGCACAGGAAGCAAGTCAAACAATCCTAACTTGCACAGGAAGCAAGTCAAACAAACCTAACTTGCACAGGAAGCAAGTCAAACAATCCTACAAACACAGATAGCACACACTATACACAAGCAAGTGGCTCAAACAAGGGTTAGGTTTTAGTCGAGGGGTCATATCAACCTCAACAAACAAACCTCTGGAACTGGGTGAATGTGCTCTTAACCTTGCCATTGAGGGGCTAAGGTGAAGCAGATGAAAGGAGATGAGGGGTGTGCCTCATTGCTTCTATCCCTGGCCAGGGAGAGCATTTGACAAGAATGTGTGGGTTCAGAAAGTGGGAACCCTTCTACACATTTAAAACTGACTCAACTGTACAGTTGTACAAGATCTTGGGTTTGTATCTGCAATGCATCAACACAGTGGTGTGAGCAAAGCAGATGACACACTGAATAGCAGGGGATAGGTTGCATATCCCTTGGGTTCTGCCAATTGCCTCTTCACTTAGGAGGTCTTTGACTCTATGCAAGGACAAGATTAAACATCCACAAACATTGCCTCTTAAGGAGGACTTCAGACAGTTGCCTGGCCAGGTAACAGGCCAGGTCTTCCAGACTACATGAAGATAGAAAGGTATACCTCAATGCAAATTGCTTATACAAGCAAAGCAAAGCAAAAGTTCACAAGGAACTAAGCAACTAAAAGCACCTGAAACAGTCAAGCAGATGTTAGTATACAAGTCATAGTTAAGTCAAAAATGAAACAGATATCAACCAGTCAACACAAGCAGGTGAATGTGCAAGGCACAAGGCTTAAGGCATGTGAGCCAAGCCACCTACAAAACAAACAAGTTAGACAATGATATTTAAGCAAGCTCAATCAAAAGGAATTGGTCTCATTGGTCATTTGTTGGTCAACCTGAAAACACAAGCTCAAAAGTGAGTAACAGGACCACTAGGACAAGCCTAGGGTCAAAAAGGAATGAAAAAGTCAAAACAGCAAATGAAAGTCAACCAAAATCAAGTTCAAACATTTAAGAAACACAACCAATTGGGTTCACATGCATATCAATCACTATCATCACTTCATGAATGATTTAGGTCAAAGCATGGCATTTAGAAGCTCATAGAAGTCAACAGCAAGACTTAACTCAAAAGCAATCTTAAACATTTCCAAAAGTCACCAAATAAATCATGGTCAATCACAATCCATAGCATAGTATGCATGTCAAATTTCATCTCATTTGGACAAGTGGAAGGCAGTCAATAAAAATCAGAAAGTCAAAGCCATTTTGAACATGCTCAAAGAAGTCAACCAAACATGCATCAACTTAGAAAAATCATAAATCAGAGATGGTGTATGATAAATGAATGGGACTAAAACCATGGCAAAGATGAGGATGTCTAGTTATCTCATGTAAAATTTCATGTCCATCCAATAAAGTATGAGAATTTCACAAATGAAATGGGAACATGTGTCACACAAAGTCAACATTTGACTAGACAGGGGAGAAAATCTCAAACAATTAGGAAATGCCACAAATAATTCCAAGAAAATTCACATGTAAACTAGACATACAAGAGTAGGTTCATGCAAAAAATCAGATCAATTGGAGGTCAAGAAGCATGGTAATGAAAATCATGAAGTTGGGCATCAATGGTGTGACACAAATTGTCACACCCTAATTCAAAAAATCATATCCCACAAACCAGCAATGATAAATTCACAAACTCTACACCAAAATCACCATGAGTGTGTCTAGTTTAAGCACAAAATATTTGGGAGCCATTGGATAAAGTATCACCATTTCACAAAGGTTTTGGCAAAGTGTACAAAATATGCATACATGTCACAAACCCTAGCACCATTTAAAAACCATTGATCACAAAATTCTGGAAAAATTATGATAAAAAAGTAGAGATCATGATGAAGCTAATGCAAAAACTCCCATTGAATTTGGATTAAAATTGGAGATGTTATGGATTTTACAAGATTGGTGATCAAATGAGATAAAAATTGAGATTAAATGAATTAAAATGGATTTTATTAATGACCGGATGGCAAAGTTGTAAATACCAGGCCACTTATCCAAAACGCAGCTTTTTGGCAAAGGGAACGAAATGTTCCTATTGGTCCATTTCAAATGGAAAAGAGGCGCGGTCCAGGCGAAGCTCTAACGCACGAAATCCGCAGGAAAATCCGCGGATGGCTATGCAGGTCGCGGATAAATCCGCAGGTAAAACGCAGCAACATGAAGGTCGCGGATAAATCCGCAGGTAAAACGCAGCAGCCAAAAAACAGCAAGGTGTTCTTCATCACCTTCAACTTAAATTTTCCAGAAACCCCAAAAGGTCCCAAAAACAACATTTAAACATATTTTCATGAAGATCCAACGGCCCTTAACATGAATCAACACCCCCTTTGTCTAAAAAACAACAACAACATCAAGAATCGATCCAAATTAATCATGAACAACAAACTTTAAAACTCTCGTTCTCTCTCATTTCTCGATGGTTTTTCACGATTCAAAGAGCAAAATAAACAGCAAGGCAAGCTCTTCATAAAGCATAGCATCATTTAGAGAAAAGAGTGATTCGAATCCTTACTTATTTTTGAAGAGATCCAAGAAACAGTTGTTGTTCGTGTGTTATAAGCTAAAACAGATGCTCCAAAGGTCTTCAAATGATGAGTGATGGAGAATGTTTGTCTTGAAATGGCTTGGTTTGGATGCAATCTCACTTTGCCATTAATGGAGCTTGGAAAGAACAGTCCACCAAGAGCTCTTACAGTTGAAGAATGGAGTTTAAAAAAGGTTCACCATGTAGCTTGGATGCTGTTTCAAACAAGGCACGGCTTAGCTCTTTGGAAGTTTTTGAAGATTTTTGGAAAAATGCCAAAGATGAGGTTTTTTAGAAATGAGTGAGTTCTGTTGGTTTGTGGCTGCCATTTTGGTTTACAATTGACAGAAAATCATGGATATCTCTGTTGTTTTTGTGGTACCAGGCATGGCTCATGGATATGTGGGATATGGTGGTTGCAAATTGTACTTTTCTTCCCATTTTCAAGCAACTAGGCATGGCTATGTGATGGGTGCAAGTACTTGCACGAATTTGACTTTGTACATGCTGCAAATAACATTCCAAGCAAGTTCCAATTGGCCCCAAGTGTTAAAAATGCATAATTCAAAAAGTCAACCATTGGTCAAACTTGAATTTCACATATGCTAGGTTCAAAAATGCCATTTTGATTGGCAAGGTTTTGGTTCATGAAATTTATATTTTTGGAAAGAGGAGATGAAATGTGACTTGTAGGAAAAAACCCCACCCAAATTGGCCAAATGGTTTGAGAGATATGGCCTTTTGAAGTTCAAGAATTTCTGAAAACGATTCGATCATAACTTGCCAACCACACATGGGAATTGAGAGTTCTTGGACTTTTTGGAAATGGGAGAACAAGATCTTCAACTTTCATGTTGGGCAAAAATTCATTTGGAGCTTGTATCATGATGTAAGTTTGAGGATCAAGACTTTCCATTTTTGGTAAGTTTCAGTTACAGGTCCAGTTTCCATTTTTGGAAATTTCTGATCTGGCTTCAAATTCTTCCATGATAGTGTTTGACATGATATATGAGGCCTATTTGGACATGAATGAGACCTCTCAAACCAATTTTCATCATCAAATCACTGATTAAATGGACAGTTGACCAACAGTTGACTTTTAGGGTTTCTGACTGTCTGTGCATTGACTGATGATTTCTGAACATCCAACCCTTGACTTAGACACTTCAAATGGACCTCCAAGTTATGTGAACATGATGGGCAAACCCTAAGGCCTTGGCTCCTTGAGAATTGTGCTTGCTTGCTTGACTGACTGATCTCCTGACCAGTTTGACCTAATTTCTTGATTGGTCTGCACTTGAGGCAAAAGAGGCAATGCAATGCTATGCAATGGACCATGATATGCTATGACCTAATATGAAAATGTATGTACAATGATGGGTGCAAATTTGAGGTGCTACAGGTTGAACTTCTCCTCAGAAGTTGATCTTTTCTTAATGTCAGACGGGATGTTCTTGACATTAGGTCTACCTCTTTGATCAATCTTCTTCATGAACTTGTTGAATTGCCTCCCAAGCATGGCTAAGGCTTCTGATATACTTTCATCACCTCCTGTATATCCTTCTTCTGACTCCTCTTCAGCATTTGATATAAAGGTTATGCTTTTCTTCTTCTCAGCATACTCACCTAAGCCCATTTCAAAGGTTTGGAGAGAACCAATGAGCTCATCTACCTTCATATTGCTGATGTCCTGAGCCTCCTCTATGGCAGTGACCTTCATAGCAAACCTCTTAGGCAAGGACCTGAGAATCTTTCTTACAAGTTTCTCTTCAGTCATTTTCTCACCTAGTCCACCAGAGGTGTTTGCAATTTCAAGAATATTCATGTGAAAGTCATGAATAGTCTCATCCTCTTTCATCCTCAGATTTTCAAACTTGGTTGTCAACATCTGAAGTTTGGACATCTTCACCTTGGAAGTACCTTCATGAGTTACCTTGAGGGTATCCCAAACTTCCTTAGCTAGTTCACAATGGTGCACCAGCCTGAAGATGTTCTTAGTGATTCCATTGAACAGTGCATTCAAGGCTTTGGAGTTTCCAAGAGCTAATGCCTCTTGTTCCTTGTCCCAATCTTCTTCGGGAATCTGCACACTGACTCCATCTTCATCAGTCCTCGTTGGATGTTCCCATCCCTTGTTGACAGCTCTCCAGACTTTGCTGTCTAGAGACCTTAAGAAGGCTATCATGCGAGGCTTCCAGTCATCATAATTAGATCCATCCAACATGGGTGGTCTGTTTGAGTGTCCTAAATCCTTGTCCATGGTACTAGAAAGTAACTTCCCTAGATCTCACCCAGAACTTCACAGGCAGGGTGCCTGCTCTGATGCCAATTGAAATTCTAGTTATCAGACTTTGGATGTCACACTGGTTGTTATGACATCCAATTCTGCACAGACAGGGATTATGCAGAACTTAACAGTAAGTGCAGTAAATAACACAAGTAATTGTTCACCCAGTTCAGTCCAACATGACCTACATCTGGGGGCTACCAAGCCAGGGAGGAAATCCACTATTATTAGTATCATTTCAAAGCTAAACTCACCCGTTTACAACTTATCACTTAATCCCTACCCAATGCAATTTCAATCTTAACCTAAGATCAGAGTTCCTACTCACTCCCCCTCAATCACCTCAGTGATATTAAAGACACTTTGAAGTCACACTTCAAAAACAACTCTTGATTATGCTTCACAGCTTAAATCAAGATACACAGCACTCACGCTTAAAAGCTTTGAGTGACACAACACTTACAACTCAATGAACACCCTATGCCAAAGTAATCATCTACTTGATAATGGCTTGGCTTACAAGATACGTCTAATACAAGACACACAAAATACAGCAGTGAAGTATGATGGACACACTGACTCTTCACGCTACAAAATCCCCGAGTCTGAATGAAGGAATGCCTTCCTTTTTATATTGCAGCACCTGGGCTTTTGCACCTGCATTTTCCTGAATTTTAGGTCACACAAGTTCCCTCAAATTCAACATTTAGATTGCTAACAAATAGGCTATTTGTTAGGTTCATTGAATGTAGCTTGGTTGTTGATTTCCTGGATTTTCTCTCAGTTGTTGAATCCCTAAAGAATAGCCTGAGAAAAAGCTGAAACAGAAAACTGAACAACCTACAATTTAGCATATGCTGTCAGGCACGAATGTCACGACATTCAGCTTGACATCAAGGTCCATATGCTGAGTCTGTTTTTCCAGAAAACAGACTGTACAATTTGCTGACCTGTACATGATCAAAATAACCATACTACAGTAACAGCTTACATTAGTAAATGTCAAAGTGTCCAACTTAACATTTACACATTTGGCCTTAAGTTAGTTCTGTTATTCTCTTGAAGAACAAACTAAGTTATATGCTGAAGTATAGTAGAACACCACTCTGCCTAATCTTCACCAGCTGCTGTTAATGATGAATGTCACAACATCCAGTTTGACATTCAGTCAGTAGGCCTTATGCCAGGTCTGGTTCTTCCTTGATAACCAGACTGCAAATGAATACTAAGTTCTAACAGAACTTCTGTTCCTTAGTATCTGTTGACAGGTATGAATGTCACAGCATTCAATAATCCTGTGTTAGCTAGTCCTGCAGTAACTACAATGTAGTCACATATACATGTCATGACATCAGTCAAGACATTAGTGTTTTACCATATAATGCAGCCAATTTAAACACCTACAGATGTAAATCCTGCTCTTCCCCTCAATAAAGTCTATCCTTGATATGTTCATCCTAACCGGTGACAGATTTTCTCTTTGATGGTCTTCTATCCAGTATTTTATAGATTTAATTCCTACTTTTTGTTCAGTTGGTTTATCCTTGATATGCTCATTTTAACCGATGACGGGTATCCTCCTTTACAATTCCCAGGCAATATTATCCTTAATATGTTCATCTTAACTGATGACAAATTCTCTTTCCTTTGAGTCTATCCTTGATATGTTCACCTTAACCGGTGACAGGTATTCTCATCTCTGGTCTTCTGCCCAGTAACTGGTAGTTGTAAATCTTATTTCTGCAGTTTTCCCCAGCAGGGCTACTCTACCCAGTATCCGGTAATAAATATTCCCTCCTGATGGTTCCCAGCGAGTCATCCTTGATATGTTCAACCTAACCGATGACGGGTGTCCTCTCTGTCAGACTTTTATTATCTCCTTACCCAGTAGCAGGTAGTGGATAATGAATTTATGCTCCTCCTGTGTTGAAGTTTATTTCTTCCCTAGTTGAGTTGAGGGCGTTTTTCCTTAGTGAAATCGCTTTTCCCTGCATTGATTCAAGAACTTTAGTTTTATCCTGATCTACTTGTAATCCCCTGCAGATGTTTTGTTTCCCCGGTTGAGTTTTTCCATTTTATGGAGATCCTCTAATCCGTCCATCAGTTTTAAGTCGTAACCTGGCCTACGCGTAACCTTTGGCATCCTCTTTACACCTCTCTCATTAGGTTTGTTTTGGGAGAGATCACCAAGCACCATGTGATTGTATCATACTTTTATATTATCATTTTACTAACCCAAAATACCAAAAAAAATGTCTTTTCATTTGCCTAACTTTTTGTAGGTAGGGCATGATCCTCATTGATCTATCAAGTCCATATCAAGGGTTTAAGACCCTCATGACTAAAAGCACAACCATGGATTGACCGAAAAATGTTTCAAAGTATCATATATGAGTCCCAATGATCTCTACATGTTATATTCATCAAGTTTTTGGGCGCAAGCGTCTCTTGTATTGCTTTGACTTTTGCAGGATCAACGTCAATACCCTTCTCGCTGACAATAAATCCCAACAACTTACCAGAACGAACACCAAATGTACACTTATTGGGATTCAAGTGGAGGTTGTACTTCCTCAAACGCTGGAAAAGCTTCAACAAATGTTCAACATGTTCTCCTTCATTACTGGATTTAGCAATCATATCATCAACATAGACTTCAATCTCTTTATGCATCATTTCATGAAAAAGAGTAGTCATTGCTCTCTGGTATGTTGCACCAACATTCTTTAAACCGAATGGCATCACTCTATAACATAATGTTCACCAAGGTGTAATGAATGTGGTCTTCTCCATATCTTTAGGTGCCATCTTGATTTGATTATAACCGAAAAATCTATCCATAAACGAAAAGACTTTGAATTTAGTTGTATTATCTAGCAACATATCAATGTGTGGTAAAGGAAAATCATCTTTCGGACTAGCTTTGTTCAAATCTCTATAATCAACGCATATGCAGACTTTTTCGTCCTTCTTCAGAACAGGCACAATATTGGCCACCCACTGCGGATACTCAGCGGTAACAAGGAAACCGGCATCGATCTGCTTTCACACTTCTTCTTTGATCTGTACTTCCATATCAGGATGCGTCCTCCTCAACTTTTGCTTGACTGACGGGCATTCTGGCTTCAACGATAATCTATGCTCCACAATCTCAGAATCCAAACCAGGCATGTCTTGATAGGACCAAGCAAGCACATCTGAATATTCTCAAAGAAGATCAATTAACCCCTTCTTAACCTCTCGACACAGTTGAGACCCAATCTTGACTTCCTTCACATCATCTTCGGAACCCAAGTTGACTAACTTAATCTGCTCTTCAAATGGTTGAATGGCGTTTTCCTCGTGCTCAAGTAGACGAGATAATTCATCCGACACTTTTTCATCACTTTTGTCCTCAGCCTCAAACATAAGGAATTCAAATTTTGGAGAAAGAGTAGGATCATTGTCTTCAATTGGTTTAGAAACCACACTACATAATGATTTGATATTTTGATTTTAGAGAAGTGAATTGTGACCAAATATTACGCAGATGGACAATTTATTATTTATTTATTTATGTTTTATGTGATTACCATTTTCAGAAAAGCAAAAAGTAAAAGTAAAAACATCATAGATGTGGATTAATAGAATTGCATTTTATTGATGATAAAATTGAAAATGCCCAACAATGTTGACTTCTCCTTTAGGCATAGGAGAAAGACTTTTCTCAAAAATAATGAAAAAACAAATTACTTAGAGTGATGGACAATAACAAGAACATCAACAGCAACCCAATTGTTGCAAGCCTTTCCATCCGTCACAAAATTGGTGCAGTCTTAATCTTCGTCACCCTCGATTACAACAACTGAGCGTTGTTCATTACCATGGATGAACCCTCCGCTACAGAAACTCGGTTGCATATATTCACATTGAACGACCCTCGCTGAAATCCCAATCTGGCTTTGTTCTTGTTCTCGGCGACCTTTACCATACGGCCCCACTAATCAATACTACCATCTTTAATAATTTTCTGTGCATCTTTGAAAGAGGACATGGGTGCCCTAGTTTTCTTCACTTCAGTAATAGATAGAGCTTGGAACAGAGTTCCAACCTCCTCCTCAACTTCCACATATGAAAAGGACGACATATGGCTGACCAAGAGCGCTTTCTCTCCACCCACAATGACAAGCTTGCCATTGTTCACAAATTTCCAATTTCTAGTGCATAATGGATGTTATAGCACCAGCCTCATGGATCCGTGGCCTTCCCAAGAAGAAGCTATAGGTTGGGTGGATATCCATTACTTGAAAAGTAATATGAAAATCACTCGGACCTATCTTCACTGGAAGGTCCACTTCTCCTGCGACAATCTTGCGATAACCATCAAAAGCT
This sequence comes from Lathyrus oleraceus, assembly GCF_024323335.1. Classification (NCBI taxonomy): domain Eukaryota; kingdom Viridiplantae; phylum Streptophyta; class Magnoliopsida; order Fabales; family Fabaceae; genus Lathyrus; species Lathyrus oleraceus. The sequence goes on along the minus strand of NC_066581.1, from coordinate 28,131,028 downwards.
TTGACGATTACACCACTATACCTCATTGGGGCGCATTGATAGGATAATTTGGACAAAGTTGACTTGGGGAGTACATTCAAAGAAGAAGTGACATCAACCAACACATTTGACAATGCATCCTCCTTACAGTTCGTCGATATATGCAGTTCCAGATTATGATTTATGCCTTCCTCAGGAAGTTCTTCATCACAAAAGCTTAAGTTGTTGCAGAAAGTGATGTGATGACACTGAATTTCACTGTATTTTCGACTCCGATTTCGCATGCATTTTAGTTGTTTTATTATTATTTTGTTATGTTATTACTATGTTTCTCTTTGTTTCAGGTTTTCAGTCTAATCGGAGCCCCGATCGAGAAAAGGAATGAAAATGAGCTAAAAAGACTAAAAATCAGCATTTTGCACTTGTGGCTCCTGTCATACCCCAATTTTGTCCGGGCATATTTAAATTTTCATAGAATTAATTTCATTTTTTTATTTTTGCATCATATGCATAACAAATCATACATTCCAAATTCATAACATTTCCAAGTTCATACCAAATTCCTTCATTTACAAAGATCTCATTCAACTGACGATTAGATTACATTCCATTGTCGTCATATGAAAGGATGCAAAATTTGGAAATTTTTGATAAACTGTTGACTTTTGTCAACCGTTGACTTTTGGTCAAACAGTGGACCAAAGTCAACCATGTGGCTAAAAAAAACATTCCTATTCTTTTCCTAATCACTTTAAACCGTACATTTTCATTATGTTGGACCTTGATCAATAAATCATTAATCCACCGATCTAGCTTACACTTCCATACACAAGTTAATATAAACCATGTTCATTTCAAAAGCCAAAATTACATTACAGGAACCTTTGTGAACCAATACACAAATCTTGTTCATACTATATCTACAAAGCCAACTCAGGCATGTTTACCCACAATGAACATCATGTTTACTGCTAAAATTCAAGCATATAGGAATGCACAAATTTGAAGAATAATACATACACGTCCATATGTTAATGTGTTACAAATATGAGTTACAACTGTTTGCAAATTGCCAAAGGGAAAGTCCTAGCCTATGATTCAAATACATAACTTCATGTCAAGCCGGAAACAGCGGGTATATTGACTGCAACAAACTCCTTGTGCTATTTTCTCCCAAAGGTTACGAGCCGCACGCATACTGCCACCTGCACAATTAAAAAACAGCAACACACACAACAGGCGACAGAAAACCTCATAGCACGAATAAGGTGTGCATCGACTTCTTTCTCATTTTGTCAAAGTGCCATTCTTGGTGATAAATTGATTTAAACCAGCCTGCGTCTCTGTTACCACAAGGAACATTTTCCAGCCTGCATTACCGTCCAACTACAAGGTCCACAAGCCAATAACATGCCCTACAGTTTGTTTTGAGGAATTAGACCCTGCAAAGAAAACCAAGTGTTTGGCATTACAAGGTGATTGGAATCAATCACACTTTTTTTCAAACAGTAGTGTTATATACCATCATTAAGAACACTAAAATCAACATGAATGGAGCGGAGCATACACTTAGACTGAACCTACAACTGAAGACAAAGCTTAAAAAATGTACATGGTTATTACAATGTCATGGTATTCAAAACTGATTTTCCTGCAACAACAGAGTTGTGCTTCGAATACACGAGCCACAACAATTCAGCCATCATGCCGTACTTTGCTTTGTCCAGCAGACACAAACCTGCACAATCAAAAGATCACATCACACGAACCATAGTGAGAAATGCTAGAACCAGCACAGAAGTGTGTTGTCCGTGCTCCTTTACTTAATCAAACAAGAATTGGTAGTGAGAAAGCTTACAGTGAGTGCTACAATGGTTGACAAAACAAAGCCCAAACCAGACGCATCGACACAGGTTTTTGGATCAAAGAGCTTTGTCACCCTCAATTGGATGCAATGTCATCAATGCCAAGGTGATGTTCAAGCAGGAAGATGGTTATAGCAGGCACAGCTCTTCGAAGTGAAAATGAGTCAAAGCAGGCCATACCAACTGATGTGAACTAACAAAGGCACAATGGCGAATGGAAGCAGGAACCATGTCAAGGCAAGCTTCATGTTGCAAAACCTAAGTCCAAATATGCATACCAGCATAATGGCATATGGGACATAAGCCTGGTGCTGCAATCTCTGTAGACTTGCCAAGAAAAAACTCATTGCACGGAAGTTGTAAGGCCACGGATAATGCAATAATCTGGACACGAGTTGAACTTCACTTAAAGCCTTGATCAAAAGTACTCAAAAGGTCCACACAGCCTGAAACATCAATCAGTACAATCAAGTTACTAACCACCTAAGCCATGACCTAAGACCTGCATAAAAAGCTTCATCCATCAGACCATGAGAACCATAATCCATAGTTGCAAAACAAGGCTTAACGGAGAAAACAAGGTTACAACAACTATTACACCAGAAGGAGAACCAGAAGGATTACAGGTATACATTAATTAAGTCTAAATTTCACAATGGTGCTTAAAGTCCTACAAAGGATCAATTCACGTTTTTACCGCAGTAAGAACTCCTTGGGATAACACCAAATTTATGGGACCACATGACTCCCAGAAAAATGCTCACTCACTACAGATGAAAACAAGGTTGCTCTTTACAAAATCAGGAATATTTGGTCCCTACCAAAATCTAAAGAAAAGATTTCATGCTAACGGAATGATTTGCTGGATCCGCCAGCTCACACCATCACATGAACCTCGTACCACCTCTCTATAAGAAGGGAGTGAAATCCACTGAAAAAAGGACCCCCTACTGTTACTCTGCCGAAAATCATTACCTGAATTCCTCAAAGTCCAAATCACAAAAAACTATTCAGAGTTTCTCGCCGAAACTCTGAGGTAGTCGGACTGAACCCCTCGGTGAGCACCCACGACCTGAGCCATCATCAAACACCAAAATCAGAAGAAGATTTAAGCTAAAAGAAAGGTGAATCGCAAGGGAGTGTCAGCGTTTACCGTGAATCACGTAAGGATCTGCTTGAAGGATCGTCGGAATCTGGATAGGCCAAAGCTTCAATCGGTACACTTTCTCATTGTCTTTGCTGCCGGACTTTGTTTGGTCGGTAAAATCGTTGGTGGAATTTCAAATCGAGGTTATTGTTATCTGGTATTGATTGATGATCGATGCTTGTTTTTTTCTTTGGTTTCTGATTTAACGATAGATCTAGGTAAGGTAGCAGGTTGAGAAAGAAAAGGGTCTCGTTTGTCTGTGTGATGAGTGAAAGAGAAGTTCGGTTTTGTATCCATGCTGAGGTTGATTTGTGAGCGTTTCACTTTGGAAGAGAAAACGGAGCGTTGACAGGGATAGAAGAGAGATCAGTGTTCTAATTGTAGGCTTATTGTTTTATTTGTAGTTAATTAATTGATTACTGCAGGATTTATGTCCCTTAATATCATAACGTTAAAATGCATATTAATTGTAACGGTAGGCAATTATTATAGCATTAAATTAGAACCATCCCCAAGAAAGCCATGCGTCTCCCTGGTAATTGAGTAGATAAGACCAAACAGTCATCCTTCAAACGCGGAGCAGCTATACAGCTGCCTCCCTTTCTTTTTGAATTTCACTTCAAACGTGGTGGATTGGATTGGGATGGAGTTGGGCTTAAGGCCCACTCCGATCCATGTTGATTTTGTTCTTTATTGGGCCGATTGCTGCAGGATGGCCCATTTCGAAATTCCTTGTTACTTCAAGGCCTCTTGTTGGTTTTGGTAACCTGATTTTCCTTTGTTCTCGTACACCCTTATTTTGTTTTAAAAAATATATATATATTTCATAAGTTATCTACTATATTCATTTTTATGATATTGATAAAAAAAACTATTATTTTAATTCAATTTTCTTGATTGGTCCTATTATGAGTTTTAACTATGGATACAATACATGTTCAATTGAGTAGGTAGTGTTAATAAGTGAATAAACAAGTTTGATTTCAAATTATTCTTCCAAATCAACTATATTTCTTGAAAATGCTATTTTTTATAAATCTAAAGCTTTGGATGAAAAAGGGTATAGTAAGCGTACGCTTCACTAAACTCTCGAGTGTTCGAATAATTGGCGTACGCCATATTGCTTGAATTCTTGTAGTCCAATCAAAACATTAATCGTGCGAAGTTCAAACCATTTTTCTAAATTAATATAATACTTAAGAATATTCTTAACATAAATCTTGGGATGAAAAAGGTATAGTAAGCCTCCGTTTCACTATCTCTCGACTATTTGAATAATTGGTGTACCCCACATTGCTCGAATTTTCGTCATCCAATTTAAAACCCTAATAATCATACAATTTCAAATCACTTTTTTCAAATCAAATATAAGTTCTAAATTCAAATTATTTTAAGACCATGATTATACACATTCAAATCACATCTTCTAAATCAACTACAAATCCTAAACCATTTAATTCTAAATTTCCGATAAAAAAGGATAGGAGGCGTACGCCTCACTATCTTTCGATTATTCGAATAATTGGCATACGCCACATTGCTCGAATTTTTGTCATCGAATTAAATCACAATCATATAAACTCAAATCACCTCTTATATCAAATCCAATTTCGCAAAAACAAACAACTTAAACTTCAATAGAGAATGGGAGGCGTACGCCTCACCATTCCTTGATTATTTGAATAATTGGCATACGCCACATTGCTCAAATCATCTTCAAATCCAAACCTACCAATTCAAAATTCAAACCATTTTCACAAATCAAATACCAACATATAAACATATCTTTTACACTTTAAACCTTGGATGATAAGAGATATGAGGCGTTCGCCTCGCCATCTCTCGATTATTTGAATAATTGGTGTACGCCACATTGCACAAATTATCGACTTCCGACTAAAACACTTTAAATAAACTTGGATAAGGGAATAGGTGGCGTACGCCTTATTATTCCTTGAATAAGCAAGTAGGAGGCGCACGCCTCACTACCGTGCATATTCAACATCCACAAACAAACTTTCAAAATAATTCGAACGAAAAAAGAGTAGAAGGCGGTCGCCTTATTATTCCTCGAAAGAATTGGACGATTGGTGTACACCACATTGCTCAATCTTTCGTCGTTCTTCAACACATCTCAAACAAATCAAATCTAACTTCTCGCCCCCGTGCGATCAAAACAACCCAAATCAAACACACAAACACATCAATTCAACTTGTCACCCCTGCGTGACCAAAACCCTTTCAAAAAGAACACTGTCAATCCTTTCTAATGCGCACAAGAAACCAGTGCTAGAGCCTCCACTGAGAGTAGACAAGTCAGCGTTTAGCCGTTAGAACGCCGACCTACACAGTCGTTCATCAAAACAAAACATACCAAATATTCGTAGTAGCCCGAACTACGAATGCTCTGATTTCCTTATTGCACTATAAGGATACGTAGGCAGGAGATTGCTGTATCTTCACGAGCACACTAATAAAAAACCTCCCATTTCCCCTCCTGAGGTCTTCATCCAAATCTATCATCAATTCTAATCACTCGAAGAAAGCAAGTAACAGTCAATTAACAGTCAAATAGCAAAATCAGACTAAAAGGTTCCCGTTGAGTACAACAGACGTAAGGGGTGCTAATACCTTCCCCTTGTGTAATCGACTCCCGAACCCGAATATGGTTGCGACGACCATTATTCTTATTTCTAAAGGTTTTCTCGATATTTTCCTATTTCTTCATTGGAATGAATAAAGTTCGGTGGAAGCTCTGTTTCGAACAACATTTTTTCCGCGTTCCATCGCGAGGGATCGCATTATCATTTTTGAGGTGCGACAGACTGGCGACTCTGCTGGGGACCCTGCTCCAAGCAAGAGAGAGTCTAGCATAACTTAGTCTGATTTCGCTATGACTGTTGGAAGATGTTCTTATCTTCCGTGCTTGTTTCTCTGTATTTTATTATGTTTCTTGTATGTAATGTATTTTGATACTATAATATGGGGCCTGATGTATGCTGTGAGATAAGCTCCATACCCGAACTTCGAGAAAAACTTAGAACCCGGAGTTGTGTAGTATTGAACCGAGGGGTGTATACCTCATTGGGACAATACAAAGACTCCACCTAGAGTAGATCTATTTGGAGTTTCAATCACAATATGGCTAGCCCATTATTGTGGGGGAGGTTCTAAATACGATCCGTAACTCTAGAGACCTCGCCTTAAACCCAAGTTTTGTTTTCATGATTGGTGATTATGTAGTATTGAACCGAAGGGTCTGCACCCTGTTCGAACAATACGAGAATCCCACTTAGATTAGATCATTTTAGAACTCCCATCACGATGTGGATAGCCCACCATTGCGAGGAAGTTTTGAACTTGATCCGTGAGTCTAAGTTCCTTGCTTGAAAACATAACTTTAGAACCTACCTTTGGGGAATTTCTTGTGATCAGAGAAACCCGTACTTCTTCCTGTTATCCTGATGTACTCGACATATGGATAATTTTGAGTTTGTATTCCTCTGCGAAAAACATGGCAGAACTTCATGCATTTGCATATCATCAACATGCATTGCATATCATTGTCCAGAAACAAAAAACTTACACCATATTCTACCATTTCTCCAGTAACGCTGACTACTCGACACCGGTACGAGACACGCTGCAATTACAAGATGACACTCGAACAACTTGAGGCAAACCAAGTTTCGATGAGAACAGACATTGACTCCATGCAGGAAAAGATGGATTGTTTGTTGGAAACCATGTTACTCTTGGCCCAGAAGGAGAAGGATGCTGAGACTAACGCCGAAGCCAGGAAAGTTGCTGCCCAATTTGGATCACCATCACTCAGTATCCCTGGAGTGATTGACCTTGATGGTAACCCTAATCAGCCTAGAGGACGACCGATCCCTATTCCTGTTCCCATGGTCAACATGAATCCCCATGAGCATTCTGCTACATCTGCTCGCCATGGATCCATGATGGGTGATGAAGATCCATACGACGCCTTCTTCATGCCACAACCCGCCAAACTTGCTGTTGGAGGTATCCCAGACCCAGCTGTTGAGAGACTCCATGCTCTGGAAGAGAAATTCAAGTCCTTCGAGGTTCACACCACTCCAGGTTTGGACGTCGTTGATATGTGCTTGGTGCAAGGACTCGTGATTCCACAAAAATTTAAAGTCCCCGACTTTGACAAATACAAAGGGATCAGCTGCCCGAGAACTCACCTCAAAGCTTATTGCCGCAAGATGGCCGCCCACATCAGTAATGATCAACTCCTGATTCATTACTTCCGAGATAGTCTCAGTGGGGCATCCTTGGAGTGGTACATGCAACTGGAGAGAGGACAGGTCCAATCATGGAGAGACCTCGCTGAAGCATTCCTAAGGCATTATCAGTACAATACTCATCTAGCACCCAATCGCACACAGCTGCAAGACATGACTCAACGCAACAATGAGTCATTCAAGGAGTACGCACAACGGTGGAGAGAGCTAGCAGCTCGTGTCCAACCTCCTCTTCTTGATAAGGAATTAATCGATATGTTTATGGGAACTCTGCATACCCAGTACATGGAGAAGATGGTAGGATCCAACTTCCCAACTTTTGTTGAGGTTGTCTCCGTGGGAGAACGAATCGAGAGCCAAATCAAGAAGGGGAATCTACCTTGTGCTGCCAATGCTTCAAATGGGATAAAGAAACCCTATCCCAATCTCCCAAAGAAGCCAGAAGGGCAGACCAATGCCGTAATGAGAGGAGGGGGATATAGGGCACCTCCGTATGCTCATACGCCTTACCCTCAGGTTGCTACTGTCATCCCAACGCCATATCAGCATCCACATCAGCAACCATATCAACAACAGTATCAACAGCCTTATCAACAGCCGACTTACCAACAGCCGCATCAAAATCAACAGCAACATGCTCAACCACGTCCACCTAACCAGCAGAGGGCAAGGAGGCCAGAAAGACATTTCGATCCTTTGCCAGTATCATATAGCAAGATCCTCCCCTACCTGCTAAAGGATGGATCAATTGTGCTGAAGGAGATAACACCTGCAACTCCGCCTTACCCTCTAGGCTACGATGCCAATGCTCACTGTGAGTATCACATGGGTGCCCCAGGGCACACAATAGAGAACTGTAAGGCTTTCAAGCACAAGGTCCAGGACTTGATTGACAGTAAAGCAGTTACATTCACGCCAGTGAGGCCAAACGTTGCAACAAACCCCACGCCCGCGCATGCAGAGTCGAGTGAAGCTCGAAGATAAAGCTTCTCACCTACCTGAACAAGTGGAACAACTCCCCAACGAAGAATCCAAAGATGAAGGCCTGTTCATTTGAATGAAGGCGATCATTATGCCAGTTTTACAGTTTTTGCATTCTTGTAATTTGATCTTGTTTGTTTAAGTACCGTATGCTTTAAACATTGTTATTTGTATTTGGTCTTATTAATGGGATGATTATGCATGCTTTGAATCAATCTTTCATATTCACTCATCTATCACATTTGCAAATCACAAACACATACTTTTTCACCTCACTTTCTTCATCACACTATCGTTAGTAAATGTTGGAAGGAGGATGACGAAAACAAAATGCTCATAATTGCTGATTGTATGCTTTCGGATAAAACCTTGTTGATGATGTACATGCATTGTTTCAAATCCCCAAACATTGGAGAGATAAGGAGTTAATCCCTGGTCAACCACTTCGAGCCTAGAAGTAGGAGTTTCTTTCAGATCTAAAAAACCCTTACGCTTAACCTGGGGCGGGGTAGTGTTCAGTTGATCTGACTACACATTCAAATTACAAGATGAAATATCCCATACACGGATCAACCATATGATATTCTTCGCACACATCATGAAGTGTCGAAGGAACCATACAAATCCAAATTTTATGTCGGTTGTTCTTCAATGACCAATGACTCGGCAGTCACAATTTCCAAAAAAAGTCAAAGAAAGAGCCCGCTAAGTCTAACACCCAAAATGGAGACTTAGGCAAAAACAGGGGCAATCCAGATGGATTAAAGCTTCAAACGAAGCGGTCCATGCAAAAGTTAGGGATCAAAACAAAAATCGAAAGAGACAACGAAAGTTTCTAACAAAACAAAACAAGATTCAGTGACCACCATACCAAAATCAAAGGGTCATCGACATCCAAAAAACGAAATAAGGTGGCTGTCATTCCAAGAGACCTTGAATCACCATCTTTATCCTTACACCTGCAAAAGATGAATGTGTGTGAATTAACTGAACGTAGGATTGGAGATCATCATGAAGAAGGGGTGGGTTAAAATAAACTCTGAGTCTTATATCCTTTCGTTTCAAAAACCATGAACCAAGCCACGTTACAACCCTCAAAAGACCTAATTGAAGTAAGGTTTATTCTGAAAGCATACTACAGCAAGTTTGAGTAAACTGACTCCGAAAGATTTGCTAATATTCTCTTCTCACTATATCACTCACACGCTAGCTAAATCAGCACCGCGATTGGACACATGATCCACTTGCCACACACTACCACAATATTCCAAATGAATGATTGTTTGTCAAAACTTGCATAACTGTTGCATTAAAATCACCATTTCTTGAATAGCAACTCTTAATTGTCAGTCAGTACTTGACATCAAGAAAATTCCAACAAGAAATAATTCAAGAGGCATTTGATCGTTGGTGCTGACACAAATCAAGACCATCCTATGAATCAGGGGCATGGCATCTTCTAATTATATTGACCTAAGAAGCAGTCAGTATAAGACAAACCTCCAAGCATCAGTTGATCAGGGAGGAAAAAACACTTCAATACTCAGTCCGTCTGAGGCAAGTCCTTCAAAGGCTAATCAAGGACAGACCATTGCAAGAGTCAGACATTGGAGCTGGAAAAGCAGACTCAGACCACGTCATGAGATAATCACTCCTAAGGTTTTCTTTCAAGGAGAATTCCTTTAGCTACCCTACAGTCTGGGGCAAGACAAGTTGCAAGGGGCAAGTTCCCTTCATATCTTCAAGACAATCAAGCAGATTGCGTCAGACACTAGTAACTGCTTGAATTCACAACCAAGATGTCAAAAGTTCGTACCAGTACAACATCACACCTTGACAAGAATCCTTAGGGCATATCAAAGGCGTAACCAACATGCGTTGATCACGTCGCTATGCTCAGTTACAGGCTGGCCATACATTTCAGAAGAAGAAATCGAGATCTTCTCAAAGACAAATACACAACATATCAGCAAAAGATCAAACTTGGGGCACCAAGAATATCCCCATCTATTGCGTGTTCATCACATCATCAACTACCGAGTGTCGGGAAGCAAGATCCGTTCACCAATCAATAGCTCAATCCACATTGACAATTATAAAAAGCCAAAGTCCACCTTGCTGGCACCCACACAAAAACAAATGCAACCAGCATTGGTTTCCAAAAAATACATCGCCTTTGAAAAGGGGGGCCAATCCCAAACAAACCAATCATTCTTCGCATTCATACATGCATCGCATGCATCACATGCATCACCTCATACATAATGCATACACGACATTTATGCATATAGCACGAATCAAAATCCAAGGTGTAGTCGTAGGCATCCAGGCCAACCCTCGGTTGAGTCATTGTTTTCCTCTGAGTGACTTCCTACCCTCTTATTGGGCGTTCCCCATTGAGTTATATCCTTCAACCTTTTGTTGATAAGATGTTATCCTCAGCTAAGTCAAACAATGTTTCTCCAAACACTTACCTTGTTTCGCGTTGAGCGTCCCTCAACGAGTCGTTTCCTGTAACCTTTTGTTGACAGAAACTACATCTCCCTGGAGAGTATTTGTTCTGCAACCTTTTTTTTATGGATACCCCAAGCAAGTCTTACCCAACAATGTTCCAACATTACCCAGCAAATCAGGTTTACTGAACTTTGACAGTAGCCTTATTTTTCCAATATTTTTCTCATTATCATCCTTTTGGTGAAAGTCCATTGAGGAATAATATTAATCATCACCCTGTTTACGATAACCGTTATCCTTTTGGTAATGGTAAATCCTTGACATTTGTGATCTTATTGTCATCCTTTTGGTGTCAAAGATCCTTGGGGTTTTGGTCCAACCTTAATCCTTTTGGTGAATGGTGACCTCTGCAATAATTACAGCCTACCGTCATCCTTTTGGTGTCGGCGATCCTTGTAGTGATAAGGATCCTTGTCATTTTTGTTCCATCATCATCCTTTTGGTGATGACATCCAATTTAATCTAAAATCATCCTTTTGATGATAGAGATTATGTAGTTTGGTTTAAGCTATCATCCTTTTGGTGATGGTGACTGTCACATTATGCGAAAAACCGGCGGGAAAAAGACACAGAGCCGCCACCGTGCGTTATTTATCCCAAAGGCGGGAAAGGAAACGCTCGAAGTAAACCTGGAAAGGACATGGTCTTACGACCAGAGATCGCAAGAATCGGGAGTCGGTTATGCGAAGGGAAGGTATTAGCACCCCTACGCATCCGTCGTACTCGACGGGATCCACGCTCAGAAAGAATAGAAGAAAGGTTGCTAAATAACTGCTCAAACACTGCACAAGACTGGAATAGAAACACAGATGAAAGACGGAAGAAACGGACTCGGCAGGATATCATATCCTGGGCCTACGTAGTTTGTCAGGGACAAACATCAGAGTCGACGTAGTTCGGGGAGAATGGGAAACATGCTCGCTAGGATGTCGCATCCTATGCATACGTATCTTCTCTACCCAGAGAAAGAATCAGAGCACTCGTAGCTCGGCTAACGCACGCCAAACAGAACACAGACAGGAAACCGACTGCCAATCGTTGGACTTACGTCAGACTCCAACACACAACCACACAGGAAACCGACTGCCAATCGCTGGACTTACGTCAGACTCCAAACAAGCAAACACACACAAGGGGTTGAAAAAGAAAAAGGGCGCCCGGAGAGATCTGCTCATCTCCTGCCTACGTACCTCATCTGGTATGAGGATCAGGGCGACGTAGTTCCCCTTAACAGGGAAATAACTTCTAACCTAACCAGAGACAAGGGAGATAACAAGCTACTAGGGAGACTACAACTCGAGCCTAGAAGTTGTCATGCATATGATCCCTAAGTTGAGGTCTCTAGTCCTAACTCGCACAGGAAGCAAGCTAGCCTAAACAACACATAATCAAACACAAGCACAAGAGAACAAGCACACACACTATATGCAAACAAGTGGCTCATACAAGGCTAGGCTTTAGTCAAGGGGTCACATTAACCTCGACAAACAAGCCAACTGGAAAGGGGTGTTTTGGGCTCTTAACCCTAACATTGAGAGTTAGGGTGAAGCAAATGAAATGGGACATGAGGGTAAGACCTCACAGCTCTTATCCCTGGCCTGGGAGAGCTTGAAACAATGAAAGCGTGGGATTCTAGAATGTGGGACTCTATTCCACAATGACTGACACAACAAGATTTTGGGTTTTATTCAAAGTGCATCAACACATGGTGTGAGCAAGATGAAAGACTCAACTGAATAGCAGGGGATGGATTGCACATCCCTTGTATCTGCCAATGCCTCTTCACTTAGGAGGTCTTTGAATGTACAAGGCACAAAGATAAACAACCACAAACATTGCCTCTTAAGGAGGGCTTCAGACAGGTGCCTGCCAACATAACATGACAGGTCTTCCAGACTACATGGAGATCAAGGAAGTTACCTAAGTGGTATGTCAACCACAAGCAAAGCAAAGCAACTCAAACAATGAGTTAAAGCGGCTAAAGTTCCTGTGTAAACAATCAAACAATCAGTATAGTATTCAGACAAACTATTCACAGACAAACAATCAGTACAAGGCCTAAGAGGCAAGCAACTCAAATTGTTTCATCACTCAAAGAACCTACAAAACAGCAAATGTTAGTGGAACACATCATTTTGCATCTCAATTTATTAGATCAACATCATCCATCAAGACTAGAAGCTTGAACCTGAAATGCACAACTCAAATGTGAGTTCAAACCCCTAGGTCAAAGCCTAGGGTCAAAAGTGGGGAAAAAATTCAAAACAGAAGCTAATACTCAACACAAAGCATGTCTATTCAATCAAGAACATGTCCTAAAAAGGACCAAATCAAAATCGTTAAGCATGTTCATTTCATGTGCAAGAGAAGGCAAAAGGCAAATTCAAAGCTCACAAATGATCATCATGAATGAAAATTCCATATCAAAACAGAAATGACTCAAATAATTCTGGAAAAAATCATGAGCATTCAACACATCACAAAAATCATAAACAGAGAAGTTCATTTGATATGGAAATGAAAATGCACAAGTTGATCATCCAATTGTGTGACACAAATTGTCACACCTAAAGTACATGTGTCCCAAACAGTGAAGCAAATTGCAAAAAGTGCCAAATAAAATGACACACATCCACAAACACGTTAACAATCATCATGCAAAATTTCATGGCAATTGGATCAATATCAAGCATTTCACAATGGAAAGGACAAGGCAGTGTCACAAAGCATACATGTTCAATTAGTCTAGCACATTTTAATTTCCAGAAATGATAAAATCACAAAATCAAAACCATAAAATTCTAGACATTTCAAGGATCACGTAGGAAAAAACCTGGAATTATTTGGATCATTCTACAATTAGTTATGATTTTTTGAAGATCATGGAAAAAAATGAAATAAAAATTGAAAAAAACATGAAAATAAAATGAAATGAAGAAATTGTGGAAACGCGCCCAGCCGGAATCGAAGCGAGGGAAGGCTCGCTGATGAAACGACGTCGTTTCATTAGTGCCCTAGCCAAAACGCAGGAACGGACGCTATGCTGCCACTAGGTGGATGCTAGTGGCGGAAACCACCGTCTTCTTCATGAAGACGGTGGTTGTTACTGTTCACGATGATTTTTTTTTCCAGAATTTTAAAATTCATACACCAATGGAAAGCTTGCAACATGACGAATCCAAATCTACCATTATTTTACTCTAATTCATCATATATTTCAAGAATCGAAGAGAAGAAGTATTGGATCTACAAACTTTAATTTGCCATAACTCCATGAATATTGCACCAAATTTCATGTTCTTTATATCAGCGGAATCATCAAGCAACGAACTACAAGATTATGTGCATAAAAACAGGAATTAAGAGATGCGAAATTTTGACCTCTTGAAGCTCCAACAATGACAGTAGTAGATTCAAGACTTGGCACTTGTGTAGATCCACTCCTAAACCCTTGTTATGAATCCTAAAGTTGAAATTGAGGCCTGGAGATGTTTAGATCTTGCTCAAATTTGAAACTCCATCTTCACCTTCATGAACTTGCCATGCTTGATTTCCACACGAATCCTTCAAAACAAAGATGGATCTGCACTAAATCAAGATCATAAAACCAGAATATGAAAGAAAAACTCAATGTTATGTGGAAGAATTTTGAATTTGGATTGGGAGAAAATTTTGGAGGGAAAAAAGTTCTAGATCTAGAAATGGTGAATTCTGAAAATTCTGTTGTGATTAGCTATTTATATGACATGTTAATCCATTTCCTAATCATGTTTAGGCTTGGCTAATTAAACTTTAATGAGAAAAGAGGTGTTATGTCAAATTTGGTTTTTTCACCCCATGCATGCAAACCTACGTGAACAGTAGCAAATGGCCATGCATTTTCACTTAAAACCATGTTATGAACATGTTGGAATGGTTAAAAAGTCCATATGATGCACCAATTTTGAATTCATGATTTTCCCTCCAAAATCTTCATGAATAAGCACATGACCATATGATGAATTTTCATGCAATGTGATGAATGATTTGGAAAGTTCATGTCATGAGAAACATTTGGCAAAAAGGAGCACTCAATTTGGAGTTATGAGTCAAAAGTTATGGCCTTTTGAAGTTCTATGCACACTTGGCAATGATTTGATCATATCTCCTCAACCATTCATCAGATGCTCATGATCTTGGACTTTTTCGAAATGGGAGAGAGAGATCTTCAACTTTCATGTTGGACAAAAATTCATTTGAAGCTTCTTTGATGTTGGAAAGTTGAATTGAAGTTGGTCCAAAAACTTGCCATTTTTGGAAACTTGAAATTACAGGTCACTTTCCATTTTTGGAAACTTTTGATTTGGCTTCAAAACCTTCAATGTATGAGTTTGACATGTTGAATAAACCTCTTTGGGACATGAATGAAGTGTTTCAAACCATTTCTCCACCTCCTAGCCCTCAGTTGACTTGCAGTTGACTTTTATGGGTCCCAGATGACTTGAAACTACATTGTGGACTTTGAGCTTTCAACACTTGGCCAAATTGCATCAAAATGAACCTTGATTCATGTAAGCTCCCTAGAACAACCATAGGGCCTTTATCTCAAGGAAATGCTTGCTCTTTTGCACTCTTCTGATGCCAGTCTTGACTGATGAGATGCAATGTGATGAATGCCATGTTAATGTATTGTTAACGTGATGTCAATGACCTAAAGAAATGAAATGAATGTAGAAATGGGGGGGGGGGGGGTGCAAATTTGAGGTGCTACAGTGACATTTGAAAAGTCCAATCCCACTTTCATCCTTTTGGTGATGGGGATCCTTTGAGTTGTGTGACTTATTATCATCCTTTTGGTGGTAACAAGTTTTGTTTTTAATTATACCTTCATCCTTTTGGTGATGGTGATTGTTTTGACTTATTATCATCCTTTTGGTGGTAACAAGTTTGTCTTGATCTTACCTTTATCCTTTTGGTGTTGGTGATCATTTGGGTTATTGACTTATTATCATCCTATTGGTGATGACAAGTTTTGTTATTGGTCTTACTTTCATCCTTTTGGTGATGGTGATCATTGAAGTTATTTGACTTATTATCATCCTATTGGTGATGACAAGTTTTGTTGTTCGATCTTACCTTCATCCTTTTGGTGATGGTGATCATTTGAGTCTATTTTGACTTATTATCGTCCTTTTGGCGATAACAAGTTTTGTCTTTTAATTATACCTTCATCCTTTTGGTGATGGTGATTGTTGACTTATTATCATCCTTTTGGTGATAACAAGTTTGTGTCTTGATCCTACCTTCATCCTTTTAGTGATGGTGATCAATTGCGTTGTGAACTTATTATCATCCATTTGGTGGTAACAAGTTTTGTCTTTTAATTCTACCTTCATCCTTTTGGTGATGGTGATTGTTGACTTATTATCATCCTTTTGGTGATAACAAGTTTTTGTCTTGATCTTACCTTCATCCTTTTAGTGATGGCGATCAATTGCGTTGTGTGCTTATTATCATCCTTTTGGTGGTAACAAGTTTTGTTTTAATTATACCTTCATCCTTTTGGTGATGGTGATTGTTGACTTATTATCATCCTTTTGGTGGTAACTAGTTTTGTCTTTTAAATTATACCTTCATCCTTTTGGTGATGGTGATTGTTGACTTATTATCATCCTTTTGGTGATAACAAGTTTTTGTCTTGATCTTACCTTCATCCTTTTGGTGATGGGGATCCTTTGTGTTGTGTGCTTATTTTCGTCCTTTTGGCGATAACAAGTTTTGTCTTTTAATTATACCTTCATCCTTTTGGTGATGGTGATTGTTGACTTATTATCATCCTTTTGGTGATAACAAGGTTTTGTTTTGATCTTACTATCATCCTTTTGGTGATGGGGATCCTTTGGGTTGTGTGACTTATTATCATCCTTTTGGTGGTAACAAGTTTTGTTTTTAATTATACCTTCATCCTTTTAGTGATGGTGATTGTTGACTTATTATCGTCCTTTTGGCGATAACAAGTTTCGTCTTTTAATTATACCTTCATCCTTTTGGTGATGGTGATTGTTGACTTATTATCATCCTTTTGGTGATAACAAGGTTTTGTTTTGATCTTACTATCATCCTTTTGGTGATGGGGATCCTTGGGATTGTGTGACTTATTATCATCCTTTTGGTGGTAACAAGTTTTGTTTTTAATTATACCTTCATCCTTTTGGTGATCGTGATCATTGAGTATCGACTTATTACCATTCTTTT
The DNA here is from genome assembly GCF_024323335.1 of Lathyrus oleraceus. Lineage (NCBI taxonomy): Eukaryota > Viridiplantae > Streptophyta > Magnoliopsida > Fabales > Fabaceae > Lathyrus > Lathyrus oleraceus. Next base: position 28,114,034 of record NC_066581.1, on the reverse strand, counting down.
GGTGATAACAAGTTGGTTGTGTGACTATACCTTCATCCTTTTGGTGATGACAGTCCTGAAAATCATGGTGAATTCCTATCATCCTTTTGGTGATGGTAATTAATTTTATTGTCATCCTTTTGGTGCCAGAGAACCCGTTTGGTTTCCGCTCTCGCATCAGAAACGACCTTTGCAAGATCGAGTGTCGACTCGAGGGTTGGCTTTGATTTGGCATTCTACCCCTATTACCTTGGTACTGTTAGAATCCATTACATTTTCTTTATGCATTTCTCCATTGCATTTCAAAGGACAAAATTTGGATCTTTTCGTATTTAATTACATTCCACCACGAATGTATGAAAACTGTTGTCATTCTTACCTTATGGTTCAAGTTAATTAAATAGGGGCAACTGTCATACCCCAATTTTGTCCGGGCATATTTAAATTTTCATAGAATTAATTTCATTTTTTTATTTTTGCATCATATGCATAACAAATCATACATTCCAAGTTCATAACATTTCCAAGTTCATACCAAATTCCTTCATTTACAAAGATCTCATTCAACTGACGATTAGATTATATTCCATTGTCGTCATATGAAAGGATGCAAAATTTGGAAATTTTTGATAAACTGTTGACTTTTGTCAACCGTTGACTTTTGGTTAAACAGTGGGCCAAAGTCAACCATGTGGCTAAAAAAAACCATTCCTATTCTTTTCCTAATCATTTTAAACCATGCATTTTCATTATGTTGGACCTTGATCAATAAATCATTAATCCACCGATCTAGCTTACACTTCCATACGCAAGTTAATATAAACCATGTTCATTTCAAAAGCCAATATTACATTACAGGAACCTTTGTGAACCAATACACAAATCTTGTTCATACTATATCTACAAAGCCAGCTCAGGCGTGTTTACCCACAATGAACATCATGTTTACTGCTAAAATTCAAGCATATAGGAATGCACAAATTTGAAGAATAATACATACACGTCCATACGTTAATGTGTTACAAATATGAGTTACAATTGGATGCAATGTCACCCTCAATTGGATGCAATGTCATCAATGCCAAGGTGATGTTCAAGCAGGAAGATGGTTATAGAAGGCACAACTCTTCGAAGTGAAAACGAGTCAAAGCAGGCCATACCAACTGATGTGAACTAACAAAGGCACAATGGCGAATGGAAGCAGGAACCATGTCAAGGCAAGCTTCATGTTGCAAAACCTCAGTCCAAATATGCATACCAGCATAATGGCATATGTGACATAAGCCTGGTGCTGCAATCTCTGTAGACTTGCCAAGAAAAAACTCATTGCACGGAGGTTGTAAGGCCACAGATAATGCAATAATCTGGACACGAGTTGAACTTCACTTAAAGCCTTGATCAAAAGTACTCAAAAGGTCCACACAACCTGAAACATCAATCAGTACAATCAAGTTACTAACCACCTAAGCCATGACCTAAGGCCTGCATAAAAAGCTTCATCCATCAGACCATGAGAACCATAATCCATAGTTGCAAAACAAGGCTTAACGGAGAAAACAAGGTTACAACAACTATTACACCAGAAGGAGAACCAGAAGGATTACGGGTATACATTAATTAAGTCTAAATTTCACAATGGTGCTTAAAGTCCTACAAAGGATCAATTCACGTTTTTACCGCAGTAAGAACTCCTTGGGATAACACCAAATTTATGGGACCACATGACTCCCAGAAAAACGCTCACTCACTACAGACGAAAACAGGGTTGCTCTTAACAAAATCAGGAATATTTGGTCCCCACCAAAATCTAAAGAAAATATTTCATGCTAACGGAATGATTTGCTGGATCCGCCAGCTCACACCATTACATGATGCTCGTACCACCTCTCTATAAGAAGGGAGTGAAATCCACTGAAAAAAGGACCCCCTACTGTTACTCTGCCGAAAATCATTACCTAAATTCCTCAAAGTCCAAATCACAAAAAACTATTCAGAGTTTCTCGCCGAAACTCTGAGGTAGTCGGACTGAACCCCTCGGTGAGCACCCACGACCGGAGCCATCATCAGACACCGAAATCAGAAGAAGATTTAAGCTAAAAGAATGGTGAATCGCAAGGGAGTGTCAGCGTTTACTGTGAATCACGTAAGGATCTGCTTGAAGGATCGTCGGAATCTGGATAGGCCAAAGCTTTGAATCGGTACACTTTCTCATTGTCTTTGCTTCCAGACTTTGTTTGGTCGGTAAAATCGTTGGTGGAATTTCAAATCGAGGTTATTGTTATCTGGTATTGATTGATGATCGATGCTTGTTTTTTTCTTTGGTTTCTGATTTAACGATAGATCTATGTAAGGTAGCAGGTTGAGAAAGAAAAGGGTCTCGTTTTTCTGTGTGATGAGTGAGAGAGAAGTTCGGTTTTGTATCCATGCTGAGGTTGATTTGTGAGCGTTTCACTTTGGAAGAGAAAACGGAGCGTTGACAGGGATAGAAGAGAGATCAGTGTTCTAATTGTAGGCTTATTGTTTTATTTGTAGTTAATTAATTGATTACTGCAGGATTTATGTCCCTTAATATCATAACGTTAAAATGCATATTAATTGTAACGGTAGGAAATTATTATAGCATTAAATTAGAACCATCCCCAAGAAAGCCACGCGTCTCCCTGGTAATTGAGTAGATAAGACCAAACAGTCATCCTTCAAACGCGGAACAGCTATACAACTGCCTCCCTTTCTTTTTGAATTTCACTTCAAACGTGGTGGATAGGATTGGGATGGAGTTGGGCTTAAGGCCCACTCCGATCCATGTTGATTTTGTTCTTTATTGGGCCGATTGCTGCAGGATGGCCCATTTCGAAATTCCTTGTTACTTCAAGGCCTCTTGTTGGTTTTGGTAACCTGATTTTCCTTTGTTCTCATACACCCTTATTTTGTTTTTTAAAAAAAATATATTTCATAATTTATCTACTATATTCATTTTTATGATATTGATAAGAAAAACTATTATTTTAATTCAATTTTCTTGATTGGTCCTATTATGAGTTTTAACTATGGATACAATACATGTTCAATTGAGTGGGTAGTGTTAATAAGTGAATAAACAAGTTTGATTTCAGATTATTCTTCCAAATCAACTATATTTCCTGAAAATGCTATTTTTTATAAATCTAAAGCTTTGGATGAAAAAGGGTATAGTAAGCGTACGCTTCACTAAACTCTCGAGTGTTCGAATAATTGGCGTACGCCATATTGCTTGAATTCTTGTCGTCCAATCAAAACATTAATCGTGCGAAGTTCAAACCATTTTTCTAAATTAATATAATACTTAAGAATATTCTTAACATAAATCTTGGGATGAAAAAGATATAGTAAGCCTCCGCTTCACTATCTCTCGACTATTTGAATAATTGGCGTACGCCACATTGCTCGAATTTTCGTCATCCAATTTAAAACCCTAATAATCATACAATTTCAAATCACTTTTTTCAAATCAAATATAAGTTCTAAATTCAAATTATTTTAAGACCATGATTATACACATTCAAATCACATCTTCTAAATCAACTACAAATCCTAAACCATTTAATTCTAAATTTCCGATAAAAAAAGGATAGGAGGCGTACGCCTCACTATCTTTCGATTATTCGAATAATTGGCGTACGCCACATTGCTCGAATTTTCGTCATCGAATTAAATCACAATCATATAAACTCAAATCACCTCTTATATCAAATCCAATTTTGCAAAAACAAACAACTTAAACTTCAATAGAGAATGGGAGGCATATGCCTCACCATTCCTTAATTATTTGAATAATTGGCATACGCCACATTGTTCAAATCATCTTCAAATCCAAACCTACCAATTCAAAATTCAAACCATTTTCGCAAATCAAATACAAACATATAAACGTATCTTTAACACTTTAAACCTCAGATGATAAGAGATAGGAGGCGTTCGCCTCGCCATCTCTCGATTATTTGAATAATTGACGTATTCCATATTGCACAAATTATCGACTTCCGACTAAAACACTTTAAATAAACTTGGATAAGGGAATAGGTGGCGTACGCCTCATTATTCCTTGAATAAGCAAGTAGGAGGCGCACGCCTCACTACCGTGCATATTCAACATCCACAAACAAACTTTCAAAATAATTCGAACGAAAAAGGAGTAGAAGGCGGTCGCCTTATTATTCCTCGAAAGAATTGGACGATTGGTGTACACCACATTGCTCAATCTTTCGTCGTTCTTCAACACATCTCAAAAAAATCAAGTCTAACTTCTCGCCCCCGTGCGATCAAAACAACCCAAATCAAACACCCAAACACATCAATTCAACTTGTCACCCCCGCGTGACCAAAACCCTTTCAAAAAGAACACTGTCAATCCTTTCTAATACGCATAACAAACCAGTGCTAGAGCCTCCACCGAGAGTAGACAAGCCAGCGTTTAGCCGTTAGAACGCCGACCTACACAGTCGTTCATCAAAACAAAACATACCAAATATTCGTAGTAGCCCGAACTACGAATGCTCTGATTTCCTTATTGCACTATAAGGATACGTAGGCAAGAGATTGCTGTATCTTCGCGAGCACACTAATAAAAAACCTCCCATTTCCCCTCCTGAGGTCTTCATCCACATCTATCATCAATTCTAATCACTCGAAGCAAGCAAGTAATAGTCAATTAACAGTCAAATAGCAAAATCAGACTAAAAGGTTCCCGTTGAGTACAACGGACGTAAGGGGTGCTAATACCTTCCCCTTGCGTAATCGACTCCCGAACACGAATATGGTTGCGACGACCATTATTCTTATTTCTAAAGGTTTTCTCGATATTTTCCTATTTCTTCATTGGAATGAATAAAGTTCGGTGGCGACTCTGTTTCGAATAACATTTTTTTCGTGTTCCATCGCGAGGGATCGCATTATCATTTTTTGAGGTGCGACAACTCCCACTGTGGCTGGCGCCATGGGTCCAGCCATGACATGTCATAAATCAACTTCCCTCAAATGCCACGTCTCCCACTACCTCCACTTGGGTCCCCTAATTTACCCTTATGGCGGGCGCCATGGTGTTGTGGCGGGCGCCACAAGAAGAAAGAAGTTTCCCTCCCAAATTCAAACTGAAGGGCATCCTTGTCATTTCTATTATTTTCCTTACTTATAAATAGAGACTTGATTTCATTTGTTTCATCATCCAAACTTAGAAAAAACTTAGTTACAATTAGGCATATATTCAGTATTATAAAAGTTGTAATCGCTTCACATTGCTGTGTTGCCACAATTGTGTAATCGAGTCTGTAATCGAGTTTGGAGCACTTTGGAAGGAAGTTAATCCTGCTGCCATTTTTATTTCCGTTTTTCACTTTATTCAACCCTCCGATTGGAGCAGGTTTTATTGCTTTACCTTTGTCTACTTTACTTTCCCGCATTGTCTTTACTTTTTTTATTTCTCGCACTCGCACTACTTTCGTTTATTTCTCGCACTCGCACTACTTTATTTATTTCTCGCACTCACACTACATTCATTTATTTCTCGCACTCACACTACTTTATTCATTTCTCGCACTCGCACTACTTTCATTTATTTCTCGCACTCGCACTACTTTTATTTACTTTCCGCACTCGCACTACTTTTATTTACTTTCCTCACTCGCACTACTTTTATTTAAATTAAAATGCACCTTTCCTTTACCATGTCTAGCTAAACCTATAAAGGTTAGAATGTAAGGACCGTAATTGAACCGATAATCCGTACAATTGTTCGTAGAAACACTTAAGGGCTATTTTGACTTTCAACTTAAGTTTTCCCGCACTTAATTTCCGTTGGGTAAGATCAAAAGCCGTCCAACGTCTTTTTAAACTTAGTTGTTTTTAACTATTTCAAATACAGCGAAAGCGCTTTGTTTAGTTCATTAGGAGTTTTTAACTTAACAAGAAAAGTGATTTTAAAACTATTTTCGGACGCGTTTATAAGTTTAGAGTCTGGTTCATGAGAACCTCTTTTGGTAAAGAAAATCCAGGTTAAAATACTTTTCAACTTAGTCAAGATACTATATTTCTTAAAAATAGGTTTACTACTCTAACGCAATGCGCGCCTTTTTATAAGTGAAAATAAGAGGGTTTGATTAGGTAGTATAACTCGGTTCTGAATACGCGAAAGCGACAGTTCCCGTTCAATTGGTTTGTTTCAAAGTAGGAAACACTGCCCATAAGTAATTCTATTAGCAAGTACTTCGATTATTAATTGATTATGTGAATTACATTCGAACCTGTCTTTATTAATTGAATTTAATTTAATACTTTACTTTTCATTGTACACTCTTAAAACCCCTATTTCGATCACTTTAGATAAACACCGTAACAATAGATAACGATAGATTGACACTTGGTCTCTATGGATTCGACAATCTTTTATATTACTATGACGCGTTCGTATACTTGCGAAAAACACGCATCAAGTTTTTGGCGTCGTTGCCGGGGATCAAATTCGTCAAATTTCGTACCCTGTTGTTATATCGTTTAGACTTAGGTTATTGCCCGTCGGTCAATGCGAAGAACTCGCAGCATCGGAAGCTTAATATACCCTCTGGCGGAACCTGAACGTTACGTTCGCGCACATTTATTTTTTCATAGAATTAGGAGAGATATGGCCGAAGATCAAAACCAAAGACCTCTTAAGGATTTCTCCCAACCATCCAACGAAGAACCTAGTTCTAGTATAGTAAACCCAACCATCCCAGCTAATAATTTCGAACTTAAACCCTCCCTGTTGCAACTAGTGCAACAGAGACAATTCGCAGGTCTTGCTACCGAGAACCCAAACCAACATTTAAAAATATTTCTCTAATTAGCAGACACTTTTAAAACCAATGGAGCTTCTCCTGAGGCAATACGTTTAAGATTATTCCCTTTTTCCCTCAGAGATAAAGCCCTATCATGGTTAGATTCCCTTCCACCCAATTCCATAACTACTTGGGACAACTTTAGAAGAGTATTCCTTGCTAGATAGTTTCCCCCAAGTAAGACCTCCGTTCTTCGAAACCATATAACTAGATTTACCCAGAACCAAGGAGAATCGTTATTCGAAGCTTGAGAGAGATATAAAGAGCTGTTAAGAGCATGCCCACATCATGGTTTATAAAATTGGTTAATCATTCAGACCTTCTATAATGGACTTCACTATAACACTAAGATGACCATCGACGCTGCCGCAGGCGGTGCGCTGATGAACAAACCTTATCCTGAAGCTAGTGCCCTCATAGAAGATATGGATTAAAACCATCAATCATGGGGAGTAGAACGAGCGACATTTAAGAAGAAGGAAGCCCAAGGAGGAGTACATGAGTTAAGCTCTATAGACATGATGCAAGCTAAAATGGACGCATTAGCCCTTAAGGTCGAACATATGTATGTAAACCCGAATACTGCAACTGCAGTTTCGTCGAATTGTGAGATATGTAGAACCAAAGGACACCAATCTGCAGAATGCAGTCTATTAAATGAAACCCACTCTGAGCAAGTGAACTACAATCAAGGGAACCCATATTCGAATACCTATAAACCTGGATGGAGGAATCATCTGAACTTCTCCTATAAGAACAATAACCCTATCCAAAATACTGCACCTCTGAGACAACTAGGTTACCAAGCCCCAAGACCAAATCAACCTATGCAACCTGTGCCACCAAAGCCGAGCCTTGAGAAAATTATGGAAAATTTTATCACTGCTCAAACCCAACAAAACAAAGAGTTCATGAACCAAAACATTCACGTTAGCGAACTGATTACCCAGTTAGGAACCAAGGTTGACCAAATAGTTACTCACACTAAGATGCTTGAAACCCAGATCTCTCAGGTAGCTTTAAACCAAGCCCCCCAGACTACCCCTGGAGGACAATTCCCTGGACAACCTCAACAGAATCCGAGAGGACAAGCCAATGCCATTACCCTACGATGTGGGAACGCTTATGATGAGCCACCGAACCGAAGATTTAGTGAACCCAAAACTTCTAAGGAATATACCGAACCCACGGACAAAGTAAAAGAACCAGAGGAATCTGAAAAACAAGAAGGTCAAAGAAAAGGAGAAGAACCTAAAGACAAAACTTATGTACCACCCCCGCCAAACAAACCACCGATACCATATCCGCAAAGACTCAAACAAACCCAGATCAATAACCAGTATCAAAAATTCATTAAGGTTATAGAAAAACTTCACGTAGAAATCCCTTTCACAGAAGCCATCACCCAAATACCTTCTTATGCAAAGTTTCTCAAAGACATCCTTACCAATAAACGTAGACTCGACGATCCGAAGCCCTTGGAATGCAATTCTATTTCCAAGAATAAGTTAGCCAAAAAAGATAAAGATCCTGGAAATTTCTCCATTCCTTGTCTTTTGGGTATTCATGTCATCGAAAAAGCTTTTCTAGACTTAGGAGCTAGTGTGAGCTTAATGCCTTTAGCAGTTTGTGAGAGGTTAAACTTAGGAGAATTACAGCCTACTAAGATGTCACTTCAGTTGGCCGATAGATCTGTTAAGTATCCGATAGGCATATTAGAAGATGTCGCTGTTAGGATAGGTCAGTTATTTATCCCAACTGATTTTGTTGTCATGGACATTAAAGAGGACAATGATATACCAATCCTTCTAGGAAGACCGTTCTTATCAAACTGCAGGAGCCATAATAGATGTCTAGAGAGGAAAGTTGACCTTTGAGGTAGGTGACGAGAAGATAGAATTTATACTTTCAAAATTTCTTATGGCACCTGTGATGGGAGACGCATGTTATGCCATAGATATCATTGATGAATGCATTAGGGAAATAGAACAAGAAGAAATCATAAAAACAATTAAGTTGCCATTAACTCTCATACTTGAAGATGATGACTTTAGGAAACCCTACATCGATGATAACCATTACGAATATTTATCCATTACCCAAGATCCTATGCCATGCCCTAATAAACCAACCTTAGAACTTAAGGAACTGCCTAAGAACCTGAGATATGAGTTCCTCGATGAAGAGATGAACCGTCCAGTTATAGTCAGTGCTACCTTGAGCCAAGAGGAAACATACCAACTCTTAGATGTTTTACGAAGATATCCCTCATCCTTAGGATATAATATCTCTGATCTGAAAGGTATAAGCCCATCCGTATGTGTCGCAACCTAAAAAAAACAGAGATGCAAAAAAACAACCGGCAAAAGAAAAAGACAGACAAAAAAGTCGCCACCGTGCGTTATTTATCCCAAAGGAGGGAAAGGAAACGCTCGAAGAAAACCTGGAGAAAGGAAAGGAAAAGACAAGGTCTCGCAACCAAATCTTGGGTTCGGGAGTCGATTATGCGAAGGGAAGGTATTAGCACCCCTACGCATCCGTAGTACTCTATGGGATCCACTCTTGTTGTTCTTGTCTAAAGGGTATAGGTGTATCTGATGTACTATTTACTAAAAGAGGAAGGTCAAAAGGAAAATGACTCGCACGGATGTCGCATCCACTGGATACGTATCTCATCTGAGTATGAGAATCAAAGTCTTCGTAGCTCGGCTACCTATGGGTTAAAGAGAAGTGTGCTCGCTAAGACATCGCGTCTCATGCCTACGTATCTCATCTGGAATGAGAATCAGAGCAAAACATAGTTCAGCTAACTACGGGAACAAGGGTCTCGATTGCAACTAGGGCAAGAGAAAGGGAAGGTCTCGATCGCAATGAGGGCGAGAGAAAAGAATCGTAATAAGGGCGAAAGCAAGCAAGGATTAGTTGTTAGTGGTCAGTCAAAACTCGGCAAGACATCGCATCTCGTGCCTACGTATCTCATCTGAACATGAGAATCAGAGTTGTCATAGTTCGCCTAACTAGGGGTTAAAGATTGCCATATGAACATGGACTTACAAAAGAGGACACCAGTTATGTCAAAGGAATGTGGGCAATGTGTTCGCGTCCTAGCAGTAGGTGTCACAGCTCGCTGAATTGAGTCTTAGGCAGTTACCTCTTTGCAATAGAACGAAATGATATGCCATAAGATCGGAGACGCACGGAAGGTCTAAAAATGGGGAAGCTTTTCCCTAGAGTTGTCATGCAATGTGGACCTATGTGTTAGGATTTACAAATGGGAACCTCTACCTAATGTTAGCATGCAAAGAAAAAAAAGGGAATTCTACCTATGTTATCATACAAAGAATAAGGGAATTCTACCTATGTTATCATACAAAGAAAAAGGGAATCCTACCTATGTTATCATACAAAGAAAAAGGGAATCCTACCTATGTTATCATACAAAGGGTTCTACCTAATGGGTGCTACCTAAACAGAACAAGAGTTGACGGATGGAGCAAAGAGAGGAGTCACGGATAAGGGTGGATGGCGATGCCAAAAGCAATCGACTTACAGGTAGATGACGGTGCATGAAGCAATCGACTTATAAGAGAAATGGTGATGCATGAAGCAATCGACTTACAAAAGGATGGATGAATACGTGCTGGTTCTGTTAGGTTTTGAAAATGATTACTCGATGTTGGATCGAGGTTTTGATCTTGTTTTGAAATGGTTATCGGATGTTTGTTTTAGTTCTTGTATTAACAGATGAATAAAGAATGAAAGAATAAATATTATACACTTCATGGGAGAGGGGTACATTTGTTATGAATGGGGATTGTTCATGGCAATCAAATAATAAAAATACATGCCTCATACATCATACAAGTAGGCCACATATATTAATCAGATCAGACAAGTAAACAAGTATATAATCAAATCAAATGAATCAAATAATGATATAAGGTAGCATTAAACAAAGCATGAGAAGTATGAACATGTTAAGCAATCAAACAATATAAGCATGGATGAAAGAAACAAGTATAAAAAATATCAGATGAATCAGACAGATGAAACTATGCACACAAAGGATCAATGAATAATTTAATCGGGAAATGAGGCAAGGATCAAATAAAATCAATATGAAAGGCCTCTAATACATGGCATATGAGATGAACAAGGGAGGATCAAAAGATCTCTTCAATTGCCCAAAGCAATCCCTAAGTCAAACATCAATCATAGAAAAGTCAACCAAAAAGTCAAGTCAACTTAAAAAATATGGAATTAATAGTAAATTAATCAAGAAAATTATGAAAAATTAAAATAAGTAAGGTGGGGTCAGGACATCATCATCCACCAAATATATTTTAAAAATAATGTGACTTAGTGTATAAATTAATTGAAATGAAACAGAAGTCAAACGAAAAGTCAACCAAACAAACTAGGTCAAAAATAAATCCAAAATAAATTAAAAATGGGAAATAAAATTCCAAGAAAAGGTCAGGTTGACCATGAGACATTGGTCAACCTTCATCCCAAAAATCAAGAACTAAAAATAATTCTAATCATGAAAATAAAATCAAGAAATAAGTGTATGCTTAAAAGAACCACTTGAAATAAATAATTAAAATAAAATATTAACATTAAATAAATATGAAAATAAAAATAAATAAAATTAAATAAAACATTAAGGAAAGTGAAAAATATTTTTTGGTATTTTTATGAATAAATAAAATATTTTTATTAATTAAAAGACAAAACAGAAAATAAAAATGTGAATTAAAAAATGAAAATGAAATAAAAAAGGAGTGTTTTGGTAATGAAACGGGCAACCACATGTCTGGTGACCTTCGCAAATGACGCTGCTTCGACCCACTTGGTGAAATAGTCGATGGCAATAAGGATGAAGCGATGCCCATTGGAAGCAGTCGGCTCAATCTTTCCAATCATATCAATTCCCCACATAGCAAACGGCCACGACGAAGACATCACATTCAGAGGATTTGGCGGCACATGCACCTTATCAGCATAAATCTGGCATTTATGACATTTCCGAGCATATTTGAAACAATCAGATTCCATGGTCATCCAGTAATAACCCGCTCTCAACAACTTCTTAGCCATTGCATGTCCGCCGGCATGAGTACCGAAGGAGCCTTCATGAACTTCCTGCATTAACATGTCTGCTTCGTGTCTATCCACGCATCTGAGAAAGATCGTGTCGAAGTTCCTCTTATACAACACATCATCTTTGTTCAAGAAGAAACTGCCTGCCAATCTTCTCAAGGTCTTTCTATCATTGTTGGATGCCCTTGCAGGGTACTCTTGATTTTTCAAAAAGCACTTGATGTCGTGATACCAGGGCTTGTCATCAACTACCAATTCAGCAGCAAACATATGCGCGGCCCTATCAAGGCGCATAACATCAATCCTGGGAACATGGTTCCATCGAATCACCTTGATCATGGAGGATAGAGTAGCAAGAGCATCTGCCATCTGGTTCTCATCACGAGGTATATGATATAGCTTTACTGTTGTGAAGAAAGTCAACAGTCTTCTCGTGTAATCTCTGTAGGGGACCAGATTAGGCTGGAGAGTATTCCAATCACCATTCACTTGATTGATCACTAGAGCTGAATCTCCGAAGATGTCTAGAGTTCTGATTCTCAAGTCAATAGCTTGCTCAATACCCAAGATACATGCCTCATACTCAGCTTCATTATTGGTGCACTCAAAAGTCAGACGAGCGGTGAAAGGCATGTGGGCACCTTTCGGAGTAGTAATGACAACACCAATCCCACTTCCTTTGGCATTGACGGCCCCATCAAACATTAACGTCCATTTTTCATCTGGATCAGGTCCCTCCTCAACAACTGGCTCTTCACAGTCTTTCATCTTGAGGAACATGATGTCTTCATCTGGAAAATCAAACTTCATCGGCTCATAATCATCAATCGGCTGCTGAGCAAGATAGCCTGACAGAATACTCCCTTTGATGGCTTTCTGGGATGTATACTGGATGTCGTACTCTATCAGTACCATTTGCCAACGAGCAACCCTTCCGTTGAGAGCTGACTTCTTGGATATATACTTGAATGGATCCATTTTGGAGATCAGTAAGGTTGTGTGAGTCAACATGTATTGTCTCAATCGCTTAGCAGCCCATGCAAGGGCACAACATGTCTTCTCAAGCATTGAGTATCTCGACTCGTAATCTGTGAATTTTTTACTCAGGTAGTAGATGGCATGCTCTTTCCTACCTGTCTCATCGTGTTGACCGAGAACACAACCCATAGAATTGTCAAGTACTGTCAAGTACATAATCAGCGGTCTCCCTAGGACTGGAGGCATAAGGATAAGAGGATTCTGCAAATACTTTTTTATCTTTTCGAAAGCCCTTTGACAATCATCATTCCACCTGATAGCCTGGTCTTTTCTCAATAACTTGAAAATTGGCTCACACGTGGCTGTTAGGTGAGAGATGAACCTTTCAATGTAATTCAACCTCCCTAAGAAACCACAAACTTGTTTCTCTGTTCTTGGCTCAGGCATTTCCTCTATCGCTTTCACTTTATCAGGATCCACCTCAATCCCTTTTCCACTAACAATAAAACCCAACAATTTTCCAGATCTCACCCCGAAAGTACACTTGTTCGGATTAAGCCTCAGCTTGAATTTCCTCAAACGCTCAACCCGTTTCTGTAAATTCACCAAATGTTATTCTTCTGTCTGAGATTTGGCAATCATATCATCAACATAAACTTCGATTTCATGATGAATCATATCATGGAAAAGAGTTGCCATAGCTCGTTGATATGTTGCCCCAACATTTTTCAGACCAAACCGCATCACCTTGTAGCAGAAGGTGCCTCGTGGGGTTATGAAAGTTGTCTTCTCCATGTCTTCTGGTGCCATCTTAATCTGATTATAGCCAGAAAAGCCATCCATGAAGGAGAATACCGAGAACTGAGTCGTGTTATCCACCAAAACGTCGATGTGAGGTAATGGGAAATCATCTTTAGGGCTAGCTCTGTTGAGATCCCGGTAGTCGACACACATCCGTACCTTTCCATCCTTCTTAGGTACTGGAACGATGTTTGCAACCCATGGCGGATAATTGGTAACTGCTAGAAATCCTGCATCCAACTGTTTTTGCACTTCTTCCTTTATCTTGACAGCCATCTCTGGTCTTGTTCTTCTGAGCTTCTACTTGACCGGAGGACAATTCTCTTTGAGAGGAAAACGGTGTACCACAATGTCTGTGTCCAGCCCTGGCATGTCCTGATAAGACCAAGCGAAGATGTCGACATACTCTTGCAGCAATTCAATCAGCCCCTTCTTCACATCATCTTCCAAAGCAGCCCCTATCTTGATTTCTCTCTTGGCGTCCTTGGTGCCAAGATTAATCACTTTAGTAGACTCTTGATGCGGTTGAATGACCCTTTCCTCCTGTTTTAGCAGCCTGGCAAGTTCTTCAGGGAGTTCACAGTCTTCATCACCCTCTTTGTAGGTGTTTAATTGGTTGCATTGTATGGTAAAACACTAGCTGGATTCTAATGTCTTGACTGATGTCATGACATGTTGTGAAGGTGTTTATGTGACTGCATTGTAGGTTAGAATATCTAACTGTACTCTGATGTCTTGACTAATGTCATGACACACTTGAGTAGTTTACTGCATGATTAGCTAATACAGGATTTATTGAATGTCAAATTGGATGTGGTGACATTCATCCCTGTCAGCAGATACTGAGGAATAGAACAGTTGGTGTTCTGTTAGAGCTCAGTATTCATTTCCAGTCTGGTTATCAAGGAAATACCAGACCTGGCATAAGGCCTACTATCTGAATGTCAAACTGGATGTTATGACATTCATCATTGACAACATATACTGAACAATAGACAGAGTGGTGCTCTGCTACACTTCAGTATGTTTCTCAGTCTGTTCGTCAAGAGGATAACAGAACTGACTTAAGGCTAAATGTGTAAATGTCAAATTGGATGCTTTGACATGTATTAATGTAAGCTGCTAGTGTAGAATGGACAGTTTGATCCTATACAGTTCAGCAAACTTGTACAGTCTGTTTTCAGGAAAAATAGACTTAGCATATGGTCCTTGATGTCAAGCTGAATGTTGTGACATTCATTCCTGACAGCATATGCTAGATTGTAGGTTGTTTAGTTTTTCTGTTTCAGCTTTTTCTCAGGCTATTCTTCAGGGATTCAACAGTTGAGAGAAAATCCAGGAAATCAACAACCAAGCTACATTTAATGAACCTAACAAATAACCTATTTGTTAGTAACCTAGATGTGGAATTTAAGGGAACTCGCGTGACCTTAAATTCAGGAGAATACAAGTGCAAAGCCCAAGTACTACAATATAAAAGGAAGTCGTTCCTTCATTCAGAACTGGGGATTTTGAGGCGTGAAGATTTAGTGTGTCCATCATGCTTCACTGCTGTATTTTTGTGAGTCTTGTATTAGACATATCTTGTAAACCAAGCTGTTATCACGTAGATGATTACTTTGGTGTAGGGTGTTCATTGAGTTGTAAGTGTTATGTCATTCTAAGCTTTTAAGCGTAAGTGATGTGTATCTTGATTAAAGCTGTTAAGCACAATCAAGAGTTGTTTGAAGTGTGACTTCAAAATTGTCTTTAATATTGATTAAAGGTAGTAATCACTGAGGTGATTGAGAGGGAGTGAGTAGGAACTCTGATCTTAGTGTAAGATTGAAATTGCATTGGGTAGGGATTAAGTGAAGAGTTGTAAACGGGTGAGTTTAGCTTTGAATTAATACTACTGATAGTGGATTTCCTCCCTGGCTTGGTAGCCCCCAGACATAGGTCATGTTGGATTGAACTGGGTAAACAATTACTTGTGTTATTTACTGCACTTACTTTTAAGTTCTGCATAATACTTGTCTGTGCAAAATTGGATGTCATAACAACCTGTGTGACATCGAACGTCTGTTAACTAGAATTTCAATTGGCATCAGAGCAGGCACCCTGCCTGTTAATTTCTGGGTGAGATCTAGGGAAGTTACTTTCTAGTACCATGGACAAGGATATAGGACACTCAAATAGACCACCCATATTGGATGGCTCTAACTATGATGACTGGAAGCCTCGTATGATAGCCTTCTTAAGGTCTCTAGATAGCAAAGTCTGGAGAGCTATCAACAAAGGATGGGAACATCCAACGAAGACAGGTGAAGATGGAGTCAGTGTGCAAATTCCTGAAGAAGAGTGGGACAAGGAGCAAGAGGCATTAGCCCTTGGAAATTCTAAGGCCTTGAATGCATTGTTCAATGGAATCAGTAAGAACATCTTCAGGCTGGTACACCACTGTGAGCTAGCTAAGGAAGTTTGGGATACCCTCAAGATAACTCATGAAGGTACTTCCAAGGTGAAGATGTCCAAACTTCAGATGCTGACCACCAAGTTTGAAAATCTGAGGATGAAAGAGGATGAGACTATTCATGACTTTCACATGAATATTCTTGAAATTGCAAACACCTCTGATGGATTAGGTGAGAAAATGGCTGAAGAGAAACTTGTAAGAAAGATTCTCAGGTCCTTGCCTAAGAGATTTGCTATGAAGGTCACAGCCATAGAGGAGGCTCAAGACATCTGCAATATGAAGGTGGATGAGCTCATTGGTTCTCTCCAAACCTTTGAAATGGGCTTGTGTGAGAATGCTAAAAAGAAGAACAAAAGCGTAGCTTTTGTATCTAATGCTGAAGACACTACGCCAAATAAGGGAAAAGAGGGCGCTTTTTTTGGCCTATAACAGCGCTTTAAAGCGCCCTCTAATCTGGCGCTGGCATAGGTAAAAACAACGCTTTTTTTCCTGGTGAAAGCGCTCTCTAAAGTGGCTCTTTAAGCCCTTTAAGGGCCACTTTAGAGGGCGCTTTTTAAAGAAAGCGCCCTCTAAAGTGGAAACTTTTAAGGGTTTAGAGGGCGCTTTTACTGGAAAGCGCCCTCTAAAGTGGAAACTTTTAAGGGTTTAGAGGGCGCTTTTACTGGAAAGCGCCCTCTAAAGTGGAAATTTAAAGGGTTTAGAGGGCGCTTATTTTGGAAAGCGCCCTCTAAAGTGGGTGGTTATTTAATTTTTTTTTTTTTAAAAAGCGCTATATTTTTTTATTTATTTTAGACAACCTGTATATTGAAGCAGTACACCTAAAACTGTATAATTTGAAGCCCTTTTTCACACATTGCATTCAACAAGCCTTATATACAACAATCCATACATATACAACAATCCACTGATATATAATCGTTTAACTTCTAAAGATTCTAAATATACAACCAATTCATAACTTAAAAAGAAATAAAACTAAGTAGCAAAAGCATCTCTGAGATGTATGTTTTTTTGCTAGCCGCAGTCTTCTTAGCAACAACCTCTTTTTGTTCAATATCAATAGCATGAACCTAAAATATCATAAAATTAGTTAGGTGAAGTATAAGATCAAGAATTAACATTTTCTATGCATAAATATCATATAATTGTGTTTATACCTTTTTTTTATGCAACTGACTCGATTTGCTGTAATAAAAGCCATTTTACCTGTAATAAAGAAAACAATTAAAATCATTTGACCTGTACCTTTTTCACTAAGTTCTCTTTCTTTTCTTGGTTGGAATATGTTCTACATGTCTCTTAACAACACAGACGGTTGGATTGATCCAAATACCCTCATTATGATCATTTCTAATATATGAATCATTTGATATAATATTCTCATCTTGATCATTTCTGGTAAACGATTCAATCTCAACATCAATATCACCTTGATCTCTAGTGTTTTCATCAATTACTTTGTTGGAAAAAAGAACTATAGACCATTTCGTACTTTTCGGATCATTGACATAGAACACTTGTCTAGCTTGAGAGGCTAGAATAAAAGACTCATCTTTGTATCCCACCCTATTAAGATCCACTTGCAAAAATCCTGACTTATCCATTCGAATGCCGTTATTATTTTCAACCCACTTGCAACCAAATATAGGAATCTGAAACTTCTCATAATCAAACACCCAAATGCGCTCGATAACACCAAAATACGACAGATTTGCAAATTTGGGGTTTAAGTCCTTCACACTTGATATGTGCATTGCTTCAGCTACCACGGTGACACCACTATTCTGCATATTACTTTTATCATCTTGTTCTTTGGTATAAAATGTGTATCCATTAATCGCGTATGCGCTATAAGAAAAAACATGGAAACTTGGACCATATGCTAAGCATCTCAACCTTTCTGTTATTGAAGCAGGATCTGAATAATACTTTGAATAAATATGATCCTTAAACCAAGGTATAAAACATCGATTGTGCTCTCGTACTATCCAATTTTCATTTCTATTGGGATTTAAACCTCGGAGAACATCCTTGTGAATTTCAACATACGGCTCAACCTCATTCTCATTTTGCAGAACATACAAATGCACTTGATCCCGTTCGACCCTTGATACTGCCACGATTTTATTTCCTATTAGATTTTTTCCTTCTTTCTTTTCGACAAGCTGAGACTTGGGGAGTCCGATTGACTGAACATTAGACAAATATTCAGTACAAAACTCAATCGCTTATTTAACAATGTATCTTTCAACCATACAACCTTCTGAGAATGTATGAACCATGCATTAAGCATTAGTGGTATGCATTAATTTGTAGCATAGTTATATATCATCATATAGTTTTTACAAAAGATAAACATTGACTAGAAAATATATATGTAGAATTGTATAATAGTCTAACTGAAAGCTAACAAAAGAATAGTCGACTCTAATTTACTCTATCAAATAACATCCATACCTAAACTTCTTAAGTTACTAGCTAAGCTATGTATGCTAGAATAAATACACTCATAAGCTGCATAGTGTACCTTTGATTGGTAGAAGGTGTTTTAGATATTGCTGCCTCCTTTTTCTACATCGAAAAACAAATGGAACAGTTGGTGAAATTTAACCCATAATGCCTAGTCTCCATTGCTAGTATTGCAACACAATAATTATTGTTGAGAATACTCAATAAATGTATGAACCAAGAAAAATGAAACAAAAAATGAACAATAGAGAACGTCAGAAGAGAAACCAAGTAATATGAAGATTAGAAAAATACCTATGGTGTCAAAATCGAACAGCTAACAACGAATTAATAGAAGGAGGAAACGTCGTAGATCTAATAGAGGTGGAAGGAGAACGCCTTAGAAGTAGCGAAAATCGTAGCAGTGAGAACCCTAACGTGAAAAAGAATGAAAATAACAGAGAGTGAAATAACAAAACGCGCAGTATGTTATAATTTTAATGTTTACTAAAGGGGACCTTAGAGGGCGCTTGTGGAAAAAAAGCGCCCTCTAAAGGGGGCCTAAGAGGGCGCTTATGAAAGCGCTCTCTAAGGCTTTCCAAAAGCGCTTTATAAACTGGAAATGCACATGGACTTATAGAGCGCTTTTTTAAAAGCACCCTCTAAGGGTAACCTTAGAGGGCGCTTTCTAAAAAGCGCCCTGTATTGTTGTCCCTCTATCTCCTCCTTATTTTTTCGCTTCACCTTAGAGGGCGCTTTATTACAAAAGCGCCCTCTAAAGTGTGCTGTCTATTCCAGTTGTTCGCTCCTTATTTTTTCGCTTCACTTTAGAGTGCGCTTTGTAATAAAGCGCCCTCTAAGGTGCGCTGTCTATTCCAGTTTTTGGCGTAGTGAGAGGAGTCAGAAGCAGGATATACTGGAGGTGATGAAAGCATATCAGAAGCCTTAGCCATGCTTGGGAGGCAGTTCAACAAGTTCGTGAAGAAGATTGATCAAAAAGGTAGACCTAATGTCAAGAACATCTCGTCTGACATCAAGAAAGATCAACTTCTGAAGAAAAGTTCAACCAAGGCAAGGGAATCCAGTGTCATGGTTCTGAAGGGTATGGACACGTCAGAGCTGAATGCCCTACTTACCTCAAGATGCAAAAGAAGGGGCTAGCTATCACATGGTCTGAGGGAGATTCTGAAAGTGAATATGAAGGAGAATCTGCTAAACATGTCACTGCACTAACCAGTGTTTGTGCCACTGATGATGACTCAAGTGCAGATGAACTGACCTTTGATGAACTTGCTGCAGCTTATAAGAAGTTGTGTGCCACCGGTGCAGAAGTGTGTGTACAAGGAGAAAAGCAGAAGAAACTCATCAAGGAGCTGGAAGATGAGAGACAGAAGCATCTGACGGCCATATAGGGTCTAAATGGTGAGATAACCCTGCTGACCTCCAAGCTGGATCAGATGACTAAATCCATCAGAATGATGAATAAAGGAACTGACACCTTGGAAGAGATCCTAAAGGTGGGACAGAAGTCTGGAACCACATCTGGTTTAGGCTTTGGGAAAAGATCCTCAGCTGAACTCAAACGCCCAAAGGCTAAAGTTCAGAAATTCAAGCGGAGGTCACATCCAATGTCTCAACATCGGGGAACCAGGATGAATAATCATTAGAAGAGGAAATTCCAGAAATGGAGATGTCACCACTGTGGTAGGCTTGGGCATATAAAAGCCTTCTGCTACAGGCTTCATGGTTACCCGAACCAAGTCCCTCATGTCAGGCCTAAGCATAAGACATATAGGC
This sequence comes from Lathyrus oleraceus, assembly GCF_024323335.1. Lineage (NCBI taxonomy): Eukaryota > Viridiplantae > Streptophyta > Magnoliopsida > Fabales > Fabaceae > Lathyrus > Lathyrus oleraceus. The sequence continues at coordinate 28,093,625 of NC_066581.1, read as the reverse complement.
ACCATGTCTCCAACAAGAAGCGACAATGGTATGCTAGGTTAGCTCACACAGCTCTACGGGCTTCTACCAAAGAAGACTGGTACTTTGACAGTGGATGCTCAAGACATATGACTGGTATGGAAAATCTATTGGTGGATATTCAACCTCACACTACCAGCTATGTGACCTTTGGTGATGGTGCGAAAGGAAAAATAAAAGGTGTGGGTAAGTTGGACTGCTCTGGAATTCCAAAACTGAATAATGTGCTGTTAGTGAGAGGACTAACTGCAAACCTCATCAGCATAAGCCAGCTGTGTGATCAAGGGTTCTATGTTAAGTTTACTAAGGAGCTATGTATTGTGACGAATGGTGACAATCAGGAAGTTATGAGAGGATCCAGGTCCAAAGATAACTGCTATCTGTGGGAACCTAAAGTCTCAAACTTCTCCATAATCTGCTCCTCAGCCAAGGAAGAACAGGAGGTGAAGCTGTGGCATAGACGCCTTGGACATCTCCACTTACGGGGAATGAAGAAGATCATATCCAAGGAAGCAGTCAGAGGAATTCCAAAGTTGCTTATTGATGAAGGAAGAGTCTGTGGAGAATGCCAGGTGGGCAAGCAAACCAAGATGTCACATCCGAAGCTGGGACATCCTACAACTTCCAGAGTTCTGGAACTGTTGCACATGGACTTAATGGGACCTATGCAGGTTGAAAGTTTGGGTGGAAAGAGATATGCATACGTGGTGGTTGATGACCATTCTAGATACACGTGGATAAGCTTTATCAGAGAGAAGTCAGATACATTTGATGTCTTCAAAGACCTGTGCATCAGACTCCAAAGGGAAAAGGACAGTTGTGTTGTCCGAATTAGGAGTGATCATGGTACGAAATTCAAAAATTCCAAGTTTGATGAGTTTTGCTCGTCTGAAGGAATAAGTCATGAGTTCTCCTCCCCTATAACTCCCCAGCAGAATGGGATATTTGAAAGGAAAAATAGAACTATTCAAGAATCTTCCAGAGCTATGATTCATGCAAAGATGCTCCCTATGCACTTTTGGGCTGAAGCTATGAATACCGCGTGCTATGTTCACAACAGAGTCACCTTGAGAAAAGGAACCTCCTCCACTCTGTATGAAATATGGAAAGGCAGAAAACCCATTGTGAAGTACTTTCATATCTTTGGAAGTAAATGCTACATTTTCACAGATCGTGAACAGAGAAGGAAACTGGATCCCAAAACTGATGAGGGTATATTTCTAGGATACTCCACTAACAGCAGAGCGTACAGAGTGTTCAACTACAGGACCAATGTCCTGATGGAATCCATAAATGTTATTGTGGATGATAAAGAGGAAGGAATCGATGTCATAGAGGATGTTGAAACATTCCTTGACATTTCAACAGACATTCCAGTCAAGTCTGAAGAAGTACAGGAACCTCCTCCTGAATGTGAAGTAGATGCAACCACCAAAATGCCATCTATCAGAATTCAGAAAGACCACCCTAAGGATCTTATCATAGGGGATCCCAATAGTGGTGTGACTACCAGGTCAAGGGGAATAAGCTCAAATTCCTGTTTTATATCCAAGGTTGAACCAAAGAATGTGAAAGAAACCCTGACTGACGAATACTGGATCAATGCCATGCAAGAGGAACTTTAGCAGTTTAAAAGGAATGAAGTATGAGAGCTAGTTCCAAGACCTGAAGGGACTAACATCATTGGTACCAAGTGGATCTACAAAAATAAGTCTGATGAGAAAGGAGTAATTACTAGGAATAAAGCAAGACTAGTAGCTCAAGGATACACTCAAGTTGAAGGGGTTGATTTTGATGAGACGTTTGCTCTTGTTGCTAGGCTTGAGTCCATCAGATTGCTGTTAGGTGTAGCATGCATTCTGAAGTTTAAACTGTTCCAAATGGATGTGAAGAGTGCATTCTTGAATGGCTACTTGAATGAAGAAGTCTATGTGGAACAACCTAAAGGGTTCTGTTATCCTAACCAACCTAAGCATGTGTACATGTTTAGGAAAGCCTTGTATGGGTTGAAGCAAGCACCTAGAGCGTGGTATGAAAGGTTGACTGAATTTTTGACCTCAAATGGATACAGAAAAGGTGGGATAGATAAAACCTTGTTTGTGAAGGATGAAGAAGGCAAAATCATGATTGCTCAAATCTATGTGGATGATATAGTCTTTGGTGGAATGTCAGAACAAATGGTAAAACATTTTGTTCACCAAATGCAATCTGAGTTTGAAATGAGTCTGGTTGGGGAACTGACTTATTTTCTTGGAATGCAAGTCAACCAAATGGAGGACTCTATAATTCTCTCCCAAAGCAAGTATGCCAAAAACATAGTTAAGAAGTTTGGTATGGATAATGCTAGGCACAAGAGAACTCCTGCTCCTACTCATCTAAAGTTAACCAAAGATGATGAAGGGCCTAGTGTTGATCAATGCCTGTATAGAAGCATGATAGGCAGTCTACTATACCTAACTGCAAGTAGACCTGACATTTCTTATGCAGTTGGAGTGTATGCTAGATACCAAGCTGAGCCTAAAGTGAGCCACTTGAATCAAGTCAAAAGGATTCTCAAGTACATCAATGGGACTTGTGACTATGGGATGCTGTACTCACATGGTTCTGAGCCTGTCCTATCTGGGTACTGTGATGCTGATTGGGCTGGGAGTGCTGATGTTAGAAAAAACACATCAGGAGGTTGTTTCTTCTTGGGAGACAATCTCATATCTTGGTTCAGCAAGAAGCATAATTGTGTATCCCTGTCCACTGCTGAGGCTGAATACATAGCTGCTGGAAGCAGTTGTTCCCAACTGGTTTGGATGAAACAGATGCTCACTGAGTACAATGTCACTCAAAATGTCATGACATTGTTCTGTGATAATCTCAATGCCATCAATATTTCCAAGAATCCCATCCAACACAGCAGGACCAAACATATTGACATTAGACATCATTTCATCAGAGATCTGGTGGAAGACAAGGTGATTACCTTGGAACATGTAGCCACTGAACTTCAACTGGCTGACAATTTACAAAGGCTCTGGATGCTACTCAGTTTGAAAACTTAAGGGGCAAACTGGGAATATGTCTCTCTGAGAACTTATAGCAACCAATGATGTTTGGAATGTATTGTTTAATATCTCTGCCTATTAAACAATTGGAACTATGCTCTGATTGGTCAACAGATCATAGCTATGCCACTTACAACAAGTGTGGCAACAAGAGGGTAAAGAGATATCCTAACGTGAGGCGGCCTATGCACCTGCAGGAGTTCAAGGACGCTGTTCATGCAGGAGTGGTTCTGGATGTCAGAAACAAAGTCATGGCATCTGATATGGCTGTACCTACTGTAAAGCAAAAGTGGGTGATTACCTGATCAAAGCTGTGAAGCAAGATCCAGTGGGTGCTAACTTGGTTGAAACTGTGAGGCAAAACCTAGTCTGTAATTCTGTCATTTGTGGGTAATTCTATTTTTTTTTCTGTGGTCTGAAATTTAAAGTGTTGCTTTGGCAACATTTTTGACAAAAAGGGGGAGTAACAGGTGATACCCCAGGACAACAGATTATTGTGTTAAAATAGATATTCATGACAGATTCAAGATTCCCTCCCCTGCAGCTGATGTGTGATGAAGTTTTCATATAACTTCTGTATGTGTGCTGTTATGTGAAGTTTTTATTTAACTTCCATGTGTGTGAGTGTGCTGCCACTCTGAGTGTATTAGCTAGGTCTATTTCCTGCTAGATGTGTGATTTCCGCTGCTATGAACTTTGTTGTGGGATCAAAGTGTTTTAGCCAAAAATTTGCCAAATGGGGAGTTTGTATGTGTTTAATTAGCCGCATTGTATGGTAAAACACTACATGGATTCTAATGTCTTGACTGATGTCATGACATGTTGTGAAGGTGTTTGTGTGACTGCATTGTAGGTTAGAATATCTAACTGTACTCTGATGTCTTGACTAATGTCATGACACACTTGAGTAGTTTACTGCAGGATTAGCTAATACAGGATTTATTGAATGTCAAATTGGATGTGGTGACATTCATCCTTGTCAGCAGATACTGAGGAATAGAACAGTTGGTGTTCTGTTAGAGCTCAGTATTCATTTCCAGTCTGGTTATCAAGGAAATACCAAACCTGGCATAAGGCCTACTATCTGAATGTCAAACTGGATGTTATGACATTCATCATTGACAGCATATACTGAACAATTGACAGAGTGGTGCTCTGCTACACTTCAGTATGTTTCTCAGTCTGTTCGTCAAGAGGATAACAGAACTGACTTAAGGCTAAATGTGTAAATGTCAAATTGGATGCTTTGACATGTATTAATGTAAGCTGCTACTGTAGAATGGACAGTTTGGTCCTATACAGTTCAGCAAACTTGTACAGTCTGTTTTCAGGAAAAACAGACTTAGCATATGGTCCTTGATGTCAAGCTGAATGTTGTGACATTCATTCCTGACAGCATATGCTAGATTGTAGGTTGTTTAGTTTTTCTGTTTCAGATTTTTCTCAGGCTATTCTTCAGGGATTCAACAGCTGAGAGAAAATCCAGGAAATCAACAACCAAGCTACATTGAATGAACCTAACAAATAGCCTATTTGTTAGTAACCTAGATGTGGAATTTAAGGGAACTCGCGTGACCTTAAATTCAGGAGAATACAAGTGAAAAGCCCAAGTACTGCAATATAAAAGGAAGTTGTTCCTTCATTCAGAACTGGGGATTTTGAGGCGTGAAGATTTAGTGTGTCCATCATACTTCACTGCTGTATTTTTGTGAGTCTTGTATTAGACATATCTTGTAAACCAAGCTGTTATCACGTAGATGATTGCTTTGGTGTAGGGTGTTCATTGAGTTCTAAGTGTTGTGTCACTCTAAGCTTTTAAGCGTGAGTGCTATGTATCTTGATTAAAGCTGTTAAGCACAATCAAGAGTTGTTTGAAGTGTGACTTCAAAATTGTCTATAATATTGATTAAAGGTAGTAATCACTGAGGTGATTGAGGGGGAGTGAGTAGGAACTCTGATCTTTGTGTAAGATTGAAATTGCATTGGGTAGGGATTAAGTGAAGAGTTGTAAACGTGTGAGTTTAGCTTTGAATTAATACTACTGATAGTGGATTTCCTCCCTGGCTTGGTAGCCCCCAGACGTAGGTCATGTTGGACTGAACTGGGTAAACAATTACTTGTGTTATTTACTGCACTTACTTTTAAGTTCTGCATAATTCTTGTCTGTGCAGATATGGATGTCATAACAACCTGTGTGACATCGAACGTCTGTTAACTAGAATTTCACTCTTCTTCAGCTTGAAAGATCGGATTTTCAAAGTCGAAGCAAGTCATAGCAGAACTGTTATCAATAGGATCCAGTGACGTGCATTTGCATGAGTGATGGTATGTGCTTATGAGTGTGAACAATGAGTGCAAACTAAACAAAACATTGCCAAATATTTTTTGATTTTTGATTTTTGAAAACTGCAAAAATAGAAAGACAGTGAACAAAATATTTGAATGCAAAAAGACGTCCTTCATTTATGATAAACAATGCAGGTATTCACATAGATGATCCCTACAATGAGTCTTTACGCCCTGGGCGGAACGTAAGACTTGGACATGCATGAACAAACAAAGAAAATTACTCCTCAAGAAGAGTGACTTGGATAATCTCCTAAGAAGACCAATTGTTGATGACTTCACCCGGGACCCTTGGGCGCACCCAGTTGTCGATGTCGCAATCACTATCCCCATCTTCTTCGTCGATTGCAGAGATATGACCATACTGAATGATACCGGCGCTGGAGTAAGTAATCGGCCCCTGACGAGTCTGAAGCTTTGAAGTTGTAGAAGTCAGAGCTGGCTGATACCCAATCCCGAATTTATCTTCCTTCATTGGTAACTCCAACAGACATCCCCAACCGGGAGCAACACCTAAATTTACCATGGCCTATGCTTGCTTGAAGGACGAGATAGAGGCATCCGCTTTAACCACTTCCACCGGAGCTGCATCCTTGACCTGAACTGCCTCAAAGGCCTGACACAGGGTCTCATGAATTTCACCTTCTACCTCTACATACTTGAATGTAGACAGGTTACTGACCAGAATGTCCTTCTCACCACAGACGGTGATAATTCGTCCGTTGACCGGGAATTTGATCTTCTGATGTAGAGTCGAGGAGACTACCCCAGTATTGTGGATCGAAGGATGACCCAACAAGCAGCTATACGAGGGACTGATATCCATCACATAGAAGATGGTGTTGAAGGTTTGTGATCCAGTCTGAATTGGCAATTCTACCTCCCCGAACACCGACCTCTTAGAACCATCGAAGGCTCTCACAACGAGATCAGAAGGCTTCAAGAGCAAACCTTCTACTTCTAACCTTGACAGGGCTCTCTTAGGTAGCACATTGAGAGAGGAGCCTGTATCCACCAGAACATGGGATAACACGGTGTCTTTGCATTCCATCGAGATGTGCAAAGCCTTGTTGTGATTGCGTACGGCAGGTGTTAAGGCAGAATCAGTAAAACCCAACTCGTTGCTTGCATGAACATTTGCAACGATCCCTTCTAGTTGGTTCACTTATATCTTCTGAGGCACATATGTAGCATTAAGGACCTTCAGCAGTGCCTCCCTGTGTGCCTCCGAACACAGCAAGAGTGAGACAATAGATATCTTGGACGGCGTCTGAATCAGCTGATCGACTACCTTATAGTCGCTTTTCTTTACGGTTCTCAAGAGCTCGTCCACATCCTTCGTGAAAGCAGGCTCAGAGCCAGCCTGAGGTGCAGAAGTACCCTCATTCAAAGCTTGCTTGCCCTTGGCCTTTGCCGCGACATCAACACTATCAGCTTGGGTAACCGGTGGTGAGAACAATCTACCACTCCTGGTGAATCGCCCGGTTCCACCAACATTGTCCACTACGGGATCTTTTATTTCCACTCCAGACTCGGGCTTCTGATTCTGCACCTCCTCTACTTTCAGTGGCTGCTCCACTCCATGATCGTGTGGCACACACTCCCCCCGTAATGCCAAGGAATGGCCCTTTCGCTGGTGAAAGGTAAAGGACCAGGGGTCGTGATGGTCATAGTGGATGGTCGCATCGGTGGCACCGGTTGCGCTTCTGGCACACTGATCTGAGCAGTTGGATAGAAAATTATGATAGTGGCAACATCACAGTCATACTCAGAAATCTCATTCATTGAAAAACAAGCATCTGAAACATCAGAATCAAGTTCAATAGGTACATCACAATTAAACACATTGTTTGGGATATCAGCAACGACATTGGGAAAATTAAATACATCATTATGAATTACAGAATCAGCAGGAAGAACGTCTATGAATTTTTCGACAACATCTTCAAACACCTCTTCATCAACCCCTTCAATAGACTCTTGGACAGACAAGTCTTCATCTTGGAGGATACCAACGTCAAGCAAGGCCTGGATACCCTGCTGCAGCTTTAAACAACCTCCACTCTGCACAGCACAACCCAAACAACCACTCCCACAACCGGGGAAAACATCGGCCTTCAGCAAGTAGTCTTTAATCTCCAACAGCGGAGTCTTCTACTTCAACACATCCTTGACGGATTTGGCTTTTCCTTCCACCATATTAACATTTGCACCACCATGCTGCGGCATGGGATTGTTGACGACATTAGGAGCCGACGCAAAGTTGATGGCCTTTGAATCCATGAGGTCCTGAACTACGTGCTTAAAAGCTTTGCAGTTCTCAATATTGTGGCCAGGTGCCTCAGAGTGGAAATTACACCTAGCGTTAGTGTCATAACCCACCGGAAGCCTGCCAACGGGAGGAGCCAAAGTGCGTAACTGCACAAGTTGTAACTGTTGAAGGCCAGGGAGCAACTGAGCGTACGACATTGGAAGAGTGTCGAAACGCCTGTCAATCGCCTTTTGCCTCTGTTGATAGGCGGGTCTGTTACCCTGTTGATGTTGTTGGTATTGATTTTGTTGACGTTGTGGTTGTTGTTGTTGTATTGGTGCTGCAATCGGAATGGTCACAGCTGCGACATACGGTTATTGATGGTAATTCTGAAAGTTGTTCCTCCGGATACCCCTGCTCTGATATGAAGACAAAGAATTGGCATCCCCCTCTCTCCGCTTCTGCCTTCCAATGAACGGCTTATTCACCCCTGATGATGATCGAATCCCACTCTAGATCTTGCAAGTCTTCAAATAGTTCTTCACCCTCTCATCGGTAGAGACTACATCAGCAAAGTTGGAGGCGTTGCAACCCACTAGACGGTCCAAGTAAGATCCGGGCAGCGTATTCACGAACATGTTGCCCATTTCCTTCTCCAACATTGGAGGCTCAACACGGGAAGCTATCTCTCTCCAGCGTTGAGCATATTCCTGGAAGCATTCATTGCTTTTGAGAGACAGATTCTGAAGTTGAGTTCTGTTAGGCACCATGTCTGCGTTGTATTGATACTACTTTACAAAGGCCTCAGCCAGGTCTCTCCAACAACAGGTGTGGGCTCTGTCCAGTCTCATATACCATTCCAGGGATGCCCCAGCTAGGCTGTCTTGGAAGAAGTACATAAGCAGCTTCTCATCATCAGAGTATGCAAGCATCTTGCGGAAGTAGGCGTGCACATGAGTCTTCGGGCAAGAGTTGCCATTGTATTTGTTAAAAATCGGAACTCTGAATTTTGGCGGAACCCTCACGCCTGGGACCAGCCCCAAATCAGCAACATCTACCCCCATAGCATTTTGTCCTTCCACCGCCTTTAATCTCTCCTCCAATCTCCTAAACATGGGGTCCATGCCATGGCCCATGCCAAAGTCCTACTGCATCAAGGTAAACTGATCCTCCTGATCATCATGAATGGGTTGTTGATCAGGGTTAGCACGTGGGACCGGGATAGGCCCCGGTCCACTGGGTCCGTTCACTTCTCCAGCTGGAGGATCAGTTACCGTCTCTGGTTGAGTAGTGGCGGGATTCCTCTGCATCATCTGTCTGAGCTCTTGATGTCCTTGAGCCACTCCTTGAACCACATCCATTAATTGGTTCATGTGGATTCTCATCTCGGCGAGCTCTGCTTGTAGGCCTTTCATTACTCTCTGTTGATTTCTGCGGGTACCGTACTGGTGAATGCCTGAATCAGCTATCCTGCTAGTGGAACACCAAACAAGATGAGAATCACTGCGATGGTACCTGTTATGCAAGACATGCAAATGAACATGTAAATGCAATGACATGTTTATCAATTCCAAAGGGTATTCTACCCCCTTGATTCCAGTCTCACATCAGGTAAATAGTGCAAGAAGATCGAGTCGTGGATAAGCTTCTGAGACCAAGATGCAATAAGGAAAACCATCATATAACTGAGTTCAAAGAGAAGGGCCTTAGCCAACAGTACATCAAGAGAGGATTTCCACAACAAGCCCGTGGATCATCACTACAAAGTAACAAAGAAACACAACAAGCAAAAAGAGGAACAAAAATCAGGAATCAGCCTCCTGTAAACAACCCAAAAGGATTACTCCTCACTTCAGCCAGCAATGCCACCATGTCGGGATAATCTGGAGATTCTGTCAAACGTCGGATAAGCAAATTCCTCTTATGAATAACCTCATCCAGTTCGTTGATATGCTCTATGTAGTAACTCCCATCGTCCTCCCCGGATACCTCTTCAAGTTTAGACTTCTTCAAACCTGCCAGCACCTTGAGTTCTTCAATCTGTTCTTGAGCCTTGTCGAGTTGATCTGTGATGTAACCATTGGTTGAACGGGCACACATAAGCTCATTGTTCTTCTCCTTCAGGTAGAGTCTTCAGTTTCTCCATCTGACCAGTCAGTCGGGCTACCATCTCCTCCTCTTTTGCCTTCCGAGAAGCTGAAAATGCATCCCATTGCTCTTGCCACCCAACTAACTTACCATGGGCATCTGTTAACTGCTGCTTGACTCGCCTCAACTCAGAACCGGATGACCCCAAGGCTTTGTCTGTCTTCCGGAAGAAGTTCACCTCCACAGCCAATTTTTTCTCTACTTCCTCTTGCAATCTGACGGCTTCCCCCTTCTGATATTCCGCCTCATGGTACAAGTGCATACAGTCTTGCAATTTCACACTCAACTCCGAGTTTTCAGTTTGAAGTTCCTCCATGGCATTCTTCAATTTGTCATACTCCTCTCAACTCACCATTGTTGACTGCTCAGGGGTAGGTGGATACATAGGTTCTTCAATAGGAAATGGCAAACCAAACTCTTTGATTCTTCCCTGAAGCCAATCTTCATACTGAGGATAAGTCCTGCAATCTCCCTTTCCAAGCACAGTCCTTCCTCTTTTGATCATCTTGAGCCAAGCCTCAGTTGCCTTACGGGATACAGTCAAATCAGATGAAGAATGGAAAAACATAGATTCTTCCACATCTTTTTCCAAAGGCGGAGTTCTTAAAGCATATCCAAACTGTCTGACTGCTAGAGAAGGATTATAGTTGATACCTCCTCTTCTTCCTACCAACGGTACATTCGGGAAGTTCCCACAACTGTGAATAATATCCGCCCGAAGCAAGTTCTGGTTTGACCGCCAAGAAATATCTTCAGCTCTTATCCCCATCAATCTCTTCGACCAACTCAACGAGTCCTTGGGATCAATGAACGCTCTTGACTTGGGTAGGTGGGAACTGAACCATTTATGAAACAAAGGCGCACAATAATTCACCAATCCTCCTTTTCTATTCTCATTCCTATGATGCACTGAATGAAAGAAATCTCCTAGCAAGGTCGGCACTGGATTTCCCAACACGAAAAGGCGTATTGCATCTACGTTCACAAATTTTGCAACATTAGGAAACAGGACAATCCCGTATACGCAAAGAGCCAACACAACGTTGAAACCTCTCTAATCACCATCTTCAAGCTTCTTCTTGGCTTCTCCCACTAAGAAACTCAAATGAAAACCACTGACTCCTCCCTTCTGACACATATTAGCCTTCAAGATTGATTTCCCCAAATATGTGGCTAAAGCAACCATGTTGAGGTCGGGCAGAAACTCTGAGCTGTAGAATAGCAACTGCGACTTGATAGGAACTCTGAGAAAAATGGCAACCTCTTCCAAAGTAGGGACCAAAATATAATTTGGGAATGTGAAACACCTCAATGGAGGGTCATAGAACTGCAGTAGTGTAAAGAGAGCATCATGTTGATCTTTGGAGAGAACCGTGATGAAACTTAGAATCAACCCATACTCCTTCCGGAATCCTTCTAGCAAATCATGATCCATTAACTTCATCAACTGTTGAATGGGATCCAAACAAACCACATGAAACTTGTAGGCGACATGTCTCTTTCTGCCGATATCCATCTTAGGAGAACTAGAAAACCCCGACTAGAATCAAGAAGAAGATATAAACCCCTGGGAATAGATAAACATGTTTTAAATGGTGTGAATGCGAAATAATGTGATGCAAAGCAGTGACATGGAGATCAGGATTGCTGTATCGGCTTGAACAACTGTCGGGTCACACTGTCTGAAGATAAACCCACTGAGGAATATAATATAAGATCAAAGCTCTGCTCCAGAAAACCGGGTTCGTTGGAGGTTAAGGTTTCCTGAATTTAGCCCGCCCCTTTCTTGTAGGTTCTAAGAACAGAAGTTCGTCAGCTTCTTGTCCTTCACTCGAATAATACGTTTACCACTTAAGGAACTGCCTAAGAACCTGAGATATGAGTTCCTCGATGAAGAGATGAACCATCCAGTTATAGTCAGTTCTACCTTGAGCCAAGAGGAAACAAACCAACTCTTAGATATTTTACGTAGATATCCCTCATCCTTCGGATATAATATCTTTGATCTGAAAGGTATAAGCCCATCCGTATGTGTCGCAGCCTAAAAAAAAAGATGCGAAAAAACAACCGGCGAAAGAAAAAGACAGACAGAAGAGTCGCCACCGTGCGTTATTTATCCCAAAGGAGAGAAAGGAAACGCTCGAAGAAAACCTGGAAAAAGGAAAGGAAAAGACAAGGTCTCGCAACCAAATCTTGGGTTCGGGAGTGGATTATGCGAAGGGAAGTTATTAGCACCCCTACGCATCCGTAGTACTCTACGGGATCCACTCTTGTTGTTCTTGTCTAAAGGGTGTAGGTGTATCTAATGTACTATTTACTAAAAGAGGAAGGTCATAAGGAAAATGACTCGCACAGATGTCGCATCCACTGCATACGTATCTCATCTGAGTATGAGAATCAGAGTCTTCGTAGCTCGGCTACCTATGGGTTAAAGAGAAGTGTGCTCGCTAAGACATCGCGTCTCATGCCTACGTATCTCATCTGGAATGAGAATATTAGCAAAACCCAGATCAATAACCAGTATCAGAAATTCATTAAGGTTATAGAAAAACTTCACGTAGAAATCCCTTTCACAAAAGCCATCACCAAAATACCTTCTTATGCAAAGTTTCTCAAAGACATCTTTACCAATAAACGTAGACTCGACGATCCAAAGCCCTTGGAATGCAATTCTATTTCCAAGAATAAGTTAGCCAAAAAAGATAAAGATCCTGGAAATTTCTCCATTCCTTGTCTTTTGGGTAGTCATGTCATCGAAAAAGCTTTTCTAGACTTAGGAGCTAGTGTGAGCTTAATGCCTTTAGCAGTTTGTGAGAGGTTAAACTTAGGAGAATTACAACCTACTAAGATGTCACTTTAGTTGGCCAATAGATCTGTTAAGTATCCGATAGGTATATTAGAAGATGTCCTTGTTAGGATAGGTCAGTTATTTATCCCAACTGATTTTGTTGTCATGGACATTAAAGAGGACAATGATATACCAATCCTTTTAGGTAGACCGTTCTTATCAACTGCAGGAGCCATAATAGATGTCAAGAGAGGAAAGTTGACCTTTGAGGTAGGTGACGAGAAGATAGAATTTATACTTTCAAAATTTCTTATGGCACCTGTGATGGGAGACGCATGTTATGCCATAGATATCATTGATGAATGCATTAGGGAAATAGAACAAGAAGAAATCATAAAAACAATTAAGTTGCCATTAACTCTCATACTGGAAGATGATGACTTTAGGAAACCCTACATCGATGATAACCTTTACGAATGTTTATCCATTACCCCAGATCCTATGCCATGCCCTAAGAAACCAACCTTAAAACTTAAGAAACTGCCTAAGAACCTGAGATATGAGTTCCTCGATGAAGAGATGAACCATCCAGTTATAGTCAGTGCTACCTTGAGCCAAGAGGAAACAGACCAACTCTTAGATGTTTTACGAAGATATCCATCATCCTTATGATATAATATCTCTGATCTGAAAGGTATAAGCCCATCCGTATGTGTCACAACCTAAAAAAAAAGATGCGAAAAAACAACCGGTGAAAGAAAAAGACAGAGAGAAGAGTCGCCATCGTGCATTATTTATCCCAAAGGATGGAAAGGAAACTCTCGAAGAAAACCTGGAGAAAGGAAAGGAAAAGACAAGGTCTCGCAACCAAATCTTGGGTTCGGGAGTCGATTATGCGAAGGAAAGGTATTAGCACCCCTACGCATCCGTAGTACTCTACGGGATCCACTCTTGTTGTTCTTGTCTAAAGGGTGTAGGTGTATCTAATGTACTATTTACTAAAAGAGGAAGGTCAAAAGGAAAATGACTCGTACGGATGTCGCATCCACTGCATACGTATCTCATATGAGTATGAGAATCAGAGTCTTCGTAGCTCGGCTACCTATGGGTTAAAGAGAAGTGTGCTCGCTAAGACATCGCGTCACATGCCTACGTATCTCATCTGGAATGAGAATTAGAGCAAAACATAGTTCATCTAACTACGGGAACAAGGGTCTCGATTGCAACTAGGGCAAGAGAAAGGGAAGTGTAGCGGTGTATTCGTCACTTTATGATTTATTGACTAAACCAAAAGCAAAGCATAGAAGGAATCGAGTCGCCAATGCACTTTTATTTATCCTAAGGAATGGCTAAAAAGCGAACAAAAGCCTAAGAAGTTTTACACATAGAAAACTAATGAAAAGATCAGAGATCGGGGTAAGGGGTAAATTATGCAATGGGAAGGTGTTAGGCACCCAAAACGTCCTAGGTACTCCTAAGGAGCCCTTTTCACACTTGTTGTACAAAAAGTTTATTTGTTTATGAAATATTTATTGTGCAAACATGATTGGGAAGATGAGAAAAGAATGTACAATTTATTATTTTTTGTGTTTGAACGGATGAACCCGTTGCCTACGTACCTTTCCATGAAAGGTAAGGATCAAAACGCCGTAGTTCGGCTAAAAGATTTCCAAAAAGTAGGTGAATTGATTTTAAAACAAGAGCACTAAGGCTTTTCATTATCAACGGGAGAAAACTCAACCAAGACCAAGAATCCACCATGCGAGGATGGCTTCAACATACTAGTGAGGGGTTAACCCTATAATAAGTATGGAAGGCTTACAATCAACTCACTAAGGATACGGTAAGATTTACATCAACCACTATGATAATTGAAACCTATGGCTAATGTATGAAAACATATCAACAATGGATAAAGCCACAAAATAATTGAATGGGTGAAGTTAACTGATTATGAGTATTCACAAAGTACGGTCAAAGTATGATTAGAATTCAATTCAGAAAGAAGTATTATCAAAAGTGAAGTTTGAAAATCAAGGACTTAAGGTCCAGGTTTCTAAGTTGAAAAGGCATGAAGATGTTTGCACAATATGTATTTCAAGTTTTGAAATCAACAAGTGAAAAAGGGGTTTAGAACAAAATGGGTGTGGGTGAAGGAGTGTACAACTTCTCAAGTGTTCACCTCTTGAGATCATATAGAAGATGATCCAAGTGTGTCCTTTAGAATAGGCAAATGAGCAATAACAAATAAACAAACAAATGGATATCGGATGCCAATCAATGGACTTACACCAATCTCACAAACAAAGGTGGATACCGGATACCAATCAATGGATTTACACCAATCTCCTAAAACAAACATGGATATCAGATGCCAATCAATGGACTTATACCAATCTCCACAGGATGATCATAGGAACACAAATGCCAACAACATGGACTTACAATTGAATCCTCACATACAACAAACAAACAAAAGCAATAAGCAAAGAGGATACAAGTTGCCAATAAATGGTCTTACACTCAATCCCTTCCAAATCATAGGAACAATGGGCAACAACTGGACTTACAACTGATTCCTCAATGGACAAACAAAGATGTCACAGAGATATGAAATGATGATCATGCAATAATGAACAATTAATGATGATAAATGCACTAGGCATACACAAGCATATAGGCACAGATGGATCAAACAATCAATCAAACAAGTCAAATAGCACACACTATACACAAGCAATTAGGCTCAAGCAAGGTTAGACTTTAAAGTCAACTGGAATGGGGTAATTGGTGCCCTTAACCTTAACATTGAGAGTTAAGGTGAAGCATATGAAAAGGATATGAGGGGTGTGCCTCATTGCTCTTATCCCTGGTCAGGGAGAGCTTCAAATGATAGAAGGTGTGGGAGTTCAGAAAGTTGGAACTCTCTCCACAAGTGAATGACTCTATAGATCTTGGGTTAATATCCACAATGCATCAACATGTAATGTGAGCAAAGGGATGACACACTGAATAGCAGGAGATGGATTGCACATCTCTTTTATCTACCAATTGCCTTATCAAAGGACTTTTCCTGCTTGGGACAAAAAGTAAACAAACACAAGCATTGCCTCTTAAGGAGGACTTCAGACAGGTGCCTGACCACATAACAGGCCAGGTCTTCCAGACTACATGAAGAAGAGAAATTATACCTAAGTGGTTAAGCAACCAAGCAAAAGCAAGTTCAAAATGAACTTAAGCAACTAATGTACCTGAAAACAATCCAACTCAATCAGTATACAATTCAAAAAGTCAAACAGATAATCCAACAATCAACAGACAATACACAATCAAACAAGCAAGGCTACAATGTGCAAGGCACAAGCTCAACTCAAATGAGCTAAAAGCATCCTACAAAACAAGTCAAGGTTAGTCAATATCAACCAAATAAACCAACTCAAGCAATGTGAATTAATCCCCTTATGGCCATGTACTTCTTAACCTGAAAACAAGCTCAAACATGAGAAGCAAACCACTAGGTCAAGGCCTAGGGTCAAAGAAGGAGAAATAATCCAAAACAGAACATGAAAATTGACATGAATCAAACTCAACCAATTAAGAACATAATCCAAAAGGTCTCATGTCAATAGCTTCAACCAAATTCATTTCATAAATCCAATAAGGCAAAGTATGCAAGTTGGAAGCACATTGGAGCAACAAAATGAACAAATGCATATTAATTCAAAAATGGTTCAATAAATCTCAAGAAAAAGGATGGCTAAACAGAACACATGACATGATCATCACACCAAAATTCAAGGCATTTGGACAAGTTTAAGCATGGTAAAGAAATTCACTAAGGCAAGGTAGGCACAAACAAACTCAAAGGAGGCACAAATTGATACATCAACTTAAGGCAATCCTAAAACAGAGATGACAATTGATAAATGCCTCAAACCAAAGCCACAATAAACTTCAAAGTGTCTAGAAACAAAGTGCAAAATTTCAAATCCATATATATGATACAGCATAAGCATTTCACAAATCATTAAAGTTCAACACTCATCAAAAGTCCAAACATGACCAACCAGCAAGAAAAATCTCAAACAAATCAGAAATGGATCCAAGAATTCCACAAAAACTCATGATCAATCTCAACATACAGAAGAATCATCATACAAAAAATCAGATTAAATGGAGTTCATTTGGCATGGCAAAGAAAATTCACAAGATGAGCAAACAAAGGTGTGACACACATTGTCACACCTTCATTAACCAGATCATATCTCAACAACCAAAAATGCTAAAAATGAAAACTCAATACCAAAATGACCAGCAAGGTGTCTAGTTTAAGCATGTCAATTTCACATTCATTGGATCAACCATCATTATTTCACAAAGAAAATGGCAAGCAAGGTACAAGATAGCATATGCATACACAAACCCAAGGCAAATTTAAATTCCAACCGAGCACAAATTCTGGAAAAATACTCATAAAATAGTAGACATCATGAGGAACAAAGTGCAAAAAATCTCATGCCATTTGGATGATTATTCATGGAGTTATGAATTTTGGAAGTGAGTGAAAAATTAAAAAAACACATCAATGAAGCATGGCATGGATGGATGGCATGGAACATGGAAATAAATCAAGCAAGGCAAATGGAAATTGAACGAGCCAGGGATCGAACATGAGAGGAATTCAAATTGAGCTCCAGTTAAGTGAAACGTACCGTTTCACTTAACTGAGTTGGCAGTGGGTAGCGCTCTCGTCCAATCGTTATGCCAAGCCAGCATTACATGGACCAATACATGTCCATTAACAACTAAAAGCATGCAAACACACGCTTATGAAGATCAAACCAGTTCTGGAAACAGAAACCCTAGGATATTCATCATGTTCATACGTGTTCATCATCCTCAAGAACAAACATGTCCAGAAATTCACAATGAGCACACCAATGGACTCGTCTTTCAACATACAACATGGATCAATGATTATTTTGACCTAATTCAACCTATGTTCAAAGTTTCGAGCAAGAAAAGTTTCACCTATTAAACTTATAATCATCATAACTACTTCATTTCTGCATGGATTTCATGGATCTAAAGTTCAGCGTGATCAGCATTAAAGGAACTACAACATGCATACATCAATTTTATGAATTATGAGCATCGAATTCTGACCTTAATGAAGCTACAGAAGTGAAATCATTCAATTCAGGTCCTGGAAAGCTGAAACAGATGATCTCCAATGCTTAGATGAATGAATGGATGAAGAATAATAGCTCAACAGTGCTTGATCTCGCTTGAATCTTCAACTGCCATTAATGGATGCAAGGTTCAACAGTCATCGAATCAGCTTAATTCTTCTAGATCTTGCTTCCAAAACCTTCAATGATGCTTGTGGATGATGAACAAATCAAGAACAAGGCAATGTTTATGAAGAATTTGGATGAAAAAGTTGAGAGAAAATTGGAGAGAAATTTCTAGATCTGAGATTTGTGAATTGTTGTTACTGAATTCTGTTAGGATTATGATTATATATGCTCTCCTAATGATGCTTGTTAATCATGCTTAAGCTAATGCCAAGAGATTAGTGAAATTGAAGTGTTTATGCAAATTAGCCGAAGCACCCTTATATGTGTAATGCAATGCTACAGTGCTCGAATTCTGAGTTAAATCCACTTCAAATGTTGTTGGGAAGCCAAGGCCAATGCTAGAACATGAAAACAATGCCTAATTTTTGAATTTGGAATTTCCCTCCAAAATTCAAATGAAAATGCCAAAAAATTTGTGATCAAAATGCATGGTATGTGATGCATGTTTTGGATAGTGCATATCAAGAGAGAAAAGTTGCAAAAAGAACCACTTCAATTGGCCTTATGGTTCAAAAGTTATGCATGCTTGAAGTTCAAATTTGCTTGGCCATGTTTGATCCATATCTCCTTAACCACAAATGAGAAATTCATGTTCTTGGACTTTTCGGAAAGGTGAGAGCAAGATCTTCAACTTTCATGTTGGACAAAATTTCATTTGAAGCTTTCTTGATGATGTAATCTTGAGGAGAAAACCTTTCCATTTTTGGCAATTTCAAATTACAAGTCACTTTCTATTTTTGGAAACTTTTCATCTAACCTCAAATTCTTCATTGTTGATGTTTGAAATGTTAAATGAGACTTGTATGGACATGAATGAGGCCTCTCTAACCATCTCCCACCTTTAAATCCATGATTGAATGCACAGTTGACTTGTGTTGACTTTTCTAGGGTTTCAGTTGACCTGGCTATGCTCAGATGAAATTCAAGCCTCTACCACTTGGGATCTTGATTCAAAATGATGTCATAACTCATATGAACTCTTGTGCATGATCATGGTGCCCAAATTCTCAAGAATGGCCACCATCTATTGCTCAATGAATGCCTTTGACTGCTTTGACCTAATGTTGCTTCATCTGCAAGTAACAAGGTTAGATGACATATTTTTGTACTTTTGGTTAGTAAACAAATGAAAAGCAATAATATACAAATGCAAACCATGCTTGGTGATCAAGAATCACACTCAAAAAGATGACCCACCCACAGGGAAGGAGGCAAGGTGCACAATGATCCTTGAGGCAATGATATGATATGATATGATGTCATGAGGGATCTTAGGGACAAAATTGGGGTATTACAGATGCCCCTATTTAAGGTCATTTTACCCGGAGAAGTGAAGTTTAGAAATCTTCATCTTGACGCGGTAGAATGGGCTTAAATAACAGTAATGAGACAAATTTTGGTCCCTAAGAGACCTCATGATGCAGATGTATGCATGTAAAAGACACAAACTCTGTAGGGATATGGTTCACACAGAAGAAAAGACAATCCATCGGAGTAATACACTCACTAGGAACAGAGACTCTAACAAGACTCTCACAGGGACTTTTATTGGGGATAGAAAGAAAAAGAATGCGTGAGCAGGACACGACTCTGAATTTAGGAAAAACAAAACTGACACAGTGTTTACAAAACGCGATTGGACTAGAGACCTCACTGGGGAGTGAAGGACTCAAACTGGGGAAAAGAAAAATTCCAAAGGACAACACATCCACTGGAAAGACACAAGCTGATTCACAATATCCACAAAGGATACTTCGGATAAAAATCCGGACTCAGACTAGGAAAAAGATTCACAAAGAACCTCCCTGCCAGGGAAAATTGCATATATTGGGGGAAAACGCCAATACAGCAAAGGGTAAAATCACAACAGGAATTCCACAGGGAAATGTCTAACAAAGAGACTCTCCTGGGGAAAAGCGACAAGATGAGGTGTTACCGGTATAAGGGTAACAAGCTCAGGAAGAATGAATATCTAAGACCGGTATAAGGGTGAGAGATATTGATCAACCAAACATCTGAGAAAGACGTGAAAAAGGTACATCAACTCAGAAAAATCTGACTCCACAGGGGACCAAGGTCATAATAGGGAGCAGAAAGGAAGGAACACCAGGGATACCGGTTACTGGGTATATAATAGGTGACCGACCGAAGCGTGAATTGGTATACAATGCCAAAACACTCATCATCCAAAAGGAGGGCTTGAAAAAGCAAATCGTCTTACAGGATGGACATTCGAATCCACGACGGGAAAACGAATCTTACTCAACTGGGGATACAAACCCAAAGAGCGCATGAGATATAATATCCATTACCGTCAGAACGTGGATAGAATAGTCGCATGAGATATATTATCTATTACCGTCAGAACGTAGATAATATACTCGCATGGTAGGAAACACCAGGGATACCAGGGTATATAATAGGTGACCTACCGAAAACGTGAATTGGTATATATGCCAAAACACTCATCATCCATAACACAAACTGGTTAAAGGATAGATATTCGATTCTACAAAGAATATGAATCTTACTCTACTGGGGAAAATCAACAAAGGACTCCAACCAAAGAGCGAAAGAGATATATTATTCATTACCGTCAGAACGTGAATAATACACTCGAAAGGAAAAGACACCCAAGATACCGGTTACAGGGTATATAATAGGTGACTAACCAAAAAGAGAGACAACCGATACCAAGCAAACGGGTAAACGAAAGACAACTCAAAGGGATAAATTGCAAGCATCCGGCAATTATCCGAGAAACAAAGAAATATTCGAGTTCGAAAGAGGAACAACGAATCTTACTCGACTAGGGAAATACAAAAGGCTTCGACTGAAGAGTGCATGAGATATATTATCCATTACCGTCAGAACGTGGATAACATACTCGCATGGAAGATCATCCACAACCGGTTACTGGGTTAACAACGGATAAATCAACCAAAAAGAAAGGCATCGGGATACCAACACGAGGTATATAAAGATGACCGATCAAAAGGGCAACAACATTACCAACAAAAGGGTAAATGAAGGAAGACCCGCTGGGGATGAATTGCAAGCATCCGGCAATTACCCACAAAGACTTGCTGGCGACTTCAAAGGGGATAACATTGCGAGCATACGGCAATGATCCACAAGACTACTGGGGATATAATTGCTAGCAACCGGCAATTATCCACAAGCAAGGAAGGAATATCAACATCGCACAACGAATGAAGATAACCACAAAGAGTAACCATCATCGGTTAAGATGAACAACAAGGTTAACTCTGCAAAGAGGAGCAATTAGGGTTTACAACTACCGAATACGGGGTAGAACACCAAAACTCTGGCTTGGGATAAAATTGCTAGCAACCGGCAATTATCCACAAAAAGCAAAGACTCCGTTGGGAATAACACCACAACAGCACAAAATCCATCATCAACCAGAACGAACCACAAAGGTTACCTCTGCTAGGGGAAGAGAGATAGGACTTACGACTACCGAATACGGGGTAGTGGCCATCAACTCTGACGAGGATAAAAAGAATTAGGGTTTACATCTACCGAATACTGGGTAGAAAACCAACAACTCCACGTGGGGAATGAAATAAATCATAAAGCCGCACGGGAAACAAAATAGGGTTTATAACAAACCACAAACTGCTGGAGAGCAGGAAATATAGGATTTACGACTACCAACTACTGGGTAGAAAACCAATCAACTCTTACCGAGGAACAAAAGGTATATAACCACAAATTCCGTCAAGAAGGCAAGAACAAAGGACTTACAACTACCGGTTACTGGGTAGAGGCCCAAAAAACTCCGCTGGGGGATAAAAGAATTATTGCCGGTTACTAGGCAATTCATTCATTTATTCCACAGGGAAGCACAAGAAACAGTGACAAATAGCCAATTCGGGATCAATCCGAAAAGACAGACTGAATCAAGACACGTCCTATGGGGATATAACCCAATAAGGAACATCCATCCCAATATATGTGTTGGGAGGAAACGGAAGAAACCGTCATCCACGAGGATATATCTCAGTGGGGAACTGCAGAATGGAATGACAGATGCTTTCTACTTATGGGGATGACTCTATATGGAGAGATTTAAACACCCGACATCTGCTTGGGGAAGATCTAATGAAGAGATCTATATCACCCAAAGCAGGAGACAACAAACAAAAGATATATGGCAAACAATGCGACATGAATATCTGAATGTTTATGAATATGCATGAATATGCGTAATTTATGTTTGATGAATGCTGACAAAACAGACATATCTAACACAAACGGGTCCAGGAATCAAACGCCCGGTACTATACTTCCAGAGGAAACCCAACTGGAAAACCAATCTACTGGAGATCCACATGCTAGAAAGCAAAGATCTGCGGGGGGCAAAAGATCAGAGATATCATAAAAACTCTGAGTGTTGGATCAACAAACAACCCCACTGGGGCACAGAAAGTCACAACAAGAAAAACTGCCACTAAGACCAATCTGTTGGGGAAGAGGAGAAATCCCGAGACATCTGCAAGGGGGGTCTCAGTATCAACTAAGAAACAAAAAGTTCAATACACAAGCGAGAACTGCTATGAAAGCAACTCCACATAACTCCGCTGGGGAACAACCCACTGAGGGAGAATGGATCACACAAGTAGATTCTGCAATAAGCCGCTCTACTGAGGGAGAACACACATAGCCACTCGATCAGGGATACACCCACTGAAGGAAAAACAGATCACACAAGTAGATTCTACAACAAGCCACTCTACTGAGGATCAAAATCAATCAGGAAATCAATCCAATCTCTGGATGCTAGACCACCAACTGACCCTACCGGGGATCAAAAGCGCTTTCAATAGGCAGAAACTGCCTCAACAACCACTCTACAGACTAAGCTGAGGAAAAATGGATGAAATACTGGGATATCAACCCAATCAACCACTGAATCTTCCAAAGAAACCCATCCATACCGGGGAGAGACCACTGCTGGAGAAGAAAACTGGGTCTTCCACCACATCCGCTTGGGAAACTACCCACAAAAACAACTCTGCTTGGGGGACAACCCCAACAAAGATCTGGAGACAGAGGATACAGCCATGCCAAGAATGTGAACAATGTCTTACCTGTTGGGAATCATACCACCCTTGGGAGAGCACTGATACATTCTTAAGTATCCTTTCATCATTGGGAATGTTCACTTTGTTTAAAACAACAATTTGAAAAATGTTGATTTGTTTAAAACAATGATATTTTATCAATTAAAACATGCAAACATTTGTTGAATTGAAACAAATAAGAGTGCAAATAATTGGATAAAAAGCTCAAATTCATTTGATGGAATAGTAGCCTGCAAATGGCAAGACTCCATAGATCTGTACAAATTTGAAATCAGTGATGTATATTGGAAGAGGGCTACATTGAACATAATGATCCTTTCTCCACCAATTTGAATTTCGATGTATTCGAAGCTTCAGTTGACGACGAATCGAGAATCTCTGACGAAAAGACAGCTGTGGAACAGAAAGTCTTGTCAGGATGTAGTTACTTGCCAAATCCCTAATTTTTGCCTAGATTGCCCCAGGGTGAGGTACTCAATCTAGCGGGATGCAAATATACTTTTTTTTCAAGTCTCTAACTTTTGCCTGGATTACCCTTGCGGGTTCTCCACCAAGACGCTCATTTTTGCCTAAGCCGCCCTTTCGGGTTTTCAACTTAGCGAGCTATTTTTCTTTTGCATATACTTTTTTTTAGGCAAAGTATTTCTTGACTGCATCTGAATTCACAGGACGAGTGAAATCCTCCCCATCCATTGTTGTAAGCATCAAAGCTCCGCCTGAAAAGGCTCTCTTAACAACATATGGACCCTCGTAGTTTGGAGTCCACTTGCCCCTGGAATCGGGCGCGAAAGACAAGACTTTCTTGAGCACGAGGTCACCTTCTCGGAACACACGAGGCTTGGCCTTCTTATCGAATGCTTTCTTCATTCTCTGCTGATATAACTGACCATGGCACATGGCAGTTAATCTCTTCTCTTCGATCAAATTCAACTGGTCGTAACGACTCTGAATCCATTCAGCATCAGTCAACTTGGTTTCCATCAAGACTCGCATTGATGGGATCTCCACCTCTACTGGGAGAACAGCCTCCATGCCGTAAACAAGAGAAAAAGGGGTCGCCCCTGTTGAAGTGCGTACAGATGTACGATATCCATGCAAAGCAAATGGCAGCATCTCATGCCAATCTTTGTACGTAACTGTCATCTTCTGGATAATCTTCTTGATATTCTTATTAGCAGCTTCAACAGCCCCATTCATCTTAGGTCTGTAAGGAGAAGAATTATGGTGTGCAATCTTGAATTCAGCGCACAACTCATCCATCATCTTATTATTCAGATTAGATCCATTATCAGTAATGATCTTATCTGGCACACCATAACAGCAAATCAGCTGGTTCTTGATAAACTTCATAACCACCTGTCTGGTCACATTCGCATACGACGCGGCTTCAACCCATTTGGTGAAGTAATCAATTGCTACGAGAATAAACCTGTGTCCATTGGACGCCTTCGGCTCAATCATGCCAATCATGTCAATTCCCCACATAGAGAAAGGCCATGGTGATGAAATCACATTCAGAAGTGTCGGAGGAATATGAATCTTATCCGCATAAATCTGACACTTGTGACATTTCTTCACATATTTGCAGCAGACAGACTCCATTGTCAGCCAATAGTAGCCTGCTCTCAACATTTTTCTAGCCATGGCATGTCCATTGGAATGAGTACCAAATGAACCCTCATGGACCTCAGTCATTAACAGGTTTGCTTCGTGTCTATCCACGCATTTGAGCAAAACCATATCAAAATTTCTCTTGTACAGCACTTCACCACTGAGGTAGAAACTGCCTGACAACCTTCTCAAAGTTTTCCTATGTTTCACAGATGCCCCAGGCGGGTAGACCTGGTTCTGGAGGAAATTCGTGATATCAAAATACCAAGGCTTGTCATCTTTCACTTCTTCTACTGCAAATATGTGAGCAGGTCTATCCAAGCGCATCACAGCAATATTGGGAACTTCATTCCAATACTTCACAACAATCATCGAAGCAAGCGTAGCAAGAGCATCTGCCATCCGATTATCCTCTCGAGGAATATGATGAAAGTCAACTTCTGTAAAGAAAGTTGAAATCCTTCTTGCATAATCTCTGTACGGGATGAGACCTGGCTGATTCGTCTCCCATTCACCCTTGATCTGATTAACAACTAGGGCCGAATCACCATACACATCAAGATGCTTGATTCTCAAATCAATGCATTCTTCCAATCCCATAATACAGGCCTCATACTCAGCCATATTATTCGTGCATTTGAAAGTTAGCCTTGCTGTAAACGGAATATGAGTGCCATGTGGAGTAATGATTACTGCCCCAATTCCATTTCCATACTGATTCACAGCACCATCAAACACCATCGTCCATCTGGAACCAGGTTCTGGACCTTCATCAAGTGTAGGCTCATCACAATCTTTCATTTTCAAATACAGAATCTCCTCATCAGGGAAGTAATACTGAACAGACTGATGATCTTCAATTGGCTGGTGCGCTAAATGGTCAGCCAAGATACTATCTTTGATAACTTTCTGAGCTCGATACTCGATATCATACTCAGACAACAACATCTGCCAACGGGCAATCCTCCCAGTTAAAGCAGGCTTCTCGAAAATATACTTGATTGGATCCATTATGGATATCAACCAAGTTGTATGATTTATCATGTACTGGCGCAAACGCTTAGCAGCCCAAGCTAAAGCACAACACGTCTTCTCAAGCATAGAGTACCGAGACTCACAATCAGCAAACTTCTTACTGAGGTGGTAGATAGCAGATTCTTTCTTCCCTGATTCATCTTGCTGACCGAGTACACAACCCATCGAGTCTTCAAGAACAATCAAATACATAATCAGAGGTTTTCCTTCCACAGGTGGAGACAAGATCAGAGGTTCAGACAGATACTCTTTGATACTATCGAAAGCTTCTGGCAATCCTCGGTCCAATCATGAGACTGATCTTTTCGGAGGAGCTTGAATATCGGCGCACATGTGGCAGTCATGTGGGATATAAATCTGGAAATGTAGTTCAAGCGGCCAAGAAAACCTCGGACTTGCTTCTCAGTTTTGGGTGCAGGCATCTCTTGTATTTCTTTGACCTTTGCAGGATCAACCTCAATACCTCTCTCGCTAACAACAAAACCCAATAACTTGCTGGAACGGACTCCAAATGTACATTTGTTCGGATTCAGGCGAAGTCTAAACTTCCTCAAACGCTGAAAAAGCTTCAACAAATGCTCAACATGTTCAACTTCCGTTCGGAACTTAGCAATCATATCATCAACATAGACCTCTATTTCCTTGTGCATCATTTCATGAAACAAGGTAGTCATAGCTCGTTGATACGTGGCTCCGGCGTTCTTCAAACCGAAGGGCATCACTCGATAACAGAATGTTCCCCAAGGTGTGATGAATGTTGTCTTCTCCATATCTTCGGGTGCCATCTTAATTTGATTATATCCGGAAAATTCGTCCATAAACGAAAAGACTTTGAATTTAGCTGTATTATCTACCAACATGTCAATGTGTGGTAGAGGGAAATCATCTTTTGGACTAGCTTTGTTCAAATCTCTGTAATCAACACACATCCGGACTTTTCCGTCTTTCTTAGGAACAGGCACAATATTGGCCACCCAATGAGGATATGTAGAAGTCACCAGAAACCCCGCATCAATTTGCTTCTGAACTTCCTCTTTGATCTTCACTGCCATATCTGGATGAGTTCTTCTGAGCTTCTGCTTCACAGGCACACACTCAGGCTTCAAAGGCAGGAAATGTTGCACAATATCTGTATCTAAACCCGGCATGTCTTCATACGACCAAGCGAAGATATCTGAATATTCTCGTAGCAAACTGATCAACCTCTTCTTGACAGACTCTTCAAGAAGTGCCCCGATCTTTACCATACGAACACAATCTTCAGACCCCAAGTTGACTGTTTCTAGATCTTCAAGGTGTCGCTGAATGGTCTTCTTTTCGTGCTCAAGGAGACGGGTAATCTCATCAGGAATCCCTTCAACATCATCTTCCTCTACCTCGAATACAGGGAATTCAAAATTAGGAGATGGCGTTGGATCATTATGTTCAATGGGTTTTAGAATCAACCTGCATAATGATTTTGGTTAATGAAAGCTTTAGAATTTAAACAAGCAAATCATTATGCAGATGAAAAAGTTGCTTTTATTCTTGTTTTTATGGGTTTTCTATGATCACTGATTTCATGCAAAAAGCAAAAAGTGAAAACAAATGGAAAAACAAATGTTTAACAATGCATTAATTGAATGGAAACATCATTGTATAAATGCTGCCAACAATGTCATCACTTCTCCTTTTGGCATGGGAGAAGGGTTTTGAACAAAGTGAACCATTACTCTGATCTATGAATGACTGTAGGAACATCTACAGCGACCCAATTGTGGCAGACACCACCAGGTATGATGAAGTTGCTCAGATCCTCTGCATCCTCTTCCAAGATAGCGGCAGCTTCCTCAGGTTGATCAGCATGGATGAAACCTCCACTCTTGAACAAACCATGCTCGTTGAATGCCCCAGAGGAATAGCCAATGCCAGCCCGGGATTTATTGTCTTCAAGCTCGATCATCTTCCCTAAACCAGCAACTGCACCACATTCAATGGCCAGTTTCGTATCACGGTAGGAAGCAAATGACGGAGACTTCTTCTCAATTGGTTCATCAATAGATAAAGCTTGGAAAGGCGTTCCAACTTCATCCTCAGCGTCAATATACGAGAAAGAAGACAAATGGCTAACCAGGAGAGCCTTTTCTCCCCCTACCACAACCAGTTTCTTGTTCTTGACAAATTTCAGCTTCTAGTGTAGGGTGGATGTCACGGCGCCAGCCTCGTGAATCCATGGTCTACCAAGGAGACAGCTATATGATGGGTGGATATCCATAACCTGGAAGGTCACCTGGAAATCACTTGGTCCAATCTTGATTGGGAGATCAACTTCCCCAATCACGGTCTTACGCGACCCATCGAAAGCTTTCACAACAACCCCACTCTGCCTCATGGGAGGCCCTTGATATGACAACTTCGAGAGCGTGGTTTTTGGCAATACATTCAGAGATGACCCAGTGTCCACCAGCACGTTGGACATGGCGTCAGTCTTGCATTTCATGGAAATATGTAAAGCCATGTTGTGGTCTCTTCCCTCCTCAGGGAGATCAGCGTCACAGAAACTCAAAGTGTTGGAAGCAGTGATGTTTGCAACTATACTGTCAAATTGTTCTATGGTGACATCATGATCAACATAAGCCAGATCCAAAACTTTCTGCAGAGCCTCCCTATGGGGTTCTGAATTCAGCAGCAGAGATAATACGGAGATTTTGGATGGAGTTTGTAGAAGCTGGTCTACAATATTGTACTCACTCTTCTTGATGAGCCTCAGCATCTCATCACACTCTTCATTCACAATGCCACTCGGGCCAACTGAAGAAGCAAGATTCTTTTGTATGGAGGAGGATTTGGCAACAGCAAGTGCCGGGTTCTGAACATTAACAGCCGTCCCAACTGGACGCTCAGCAGAATCAGAAGCAACATGAGGCTTCGGGGGTGCAGAAAACACACGACCACTACGGGTCAACCCGCTCACGTCAGCAATATTGGTAACAGAAGTTGAAGGCAACGGCACTTCCTTCCCATCTTCCACAGCAACGGGATTGTATCTGAAGGGAATTGCTCTATCAGAAGAATAAGGCACAAGGCCTGCAGGCTTGATTATCAGAGAAGGAGAGACCTTCGGCTTGCTACCATCATAACGGATGACAACAGGCTCAGGAAGCTTGAACACAGGAGATATAACATTCACTTCTGGTTCATCTTCATCAACATTACGGTTCTGAAGAATCTCTATAGTACCTTCATCTAACAACTCTTGAAGTTCTCGTCGCACCTGGCGACAACCCAGTCGATTAACAGAGCAGATGCGGCATCTGTCATGGTCATGCTCCATATGGCTGTACTGACACAGCAAACGATGCAACTCGACCAATGACTGTCTAATATGACTGACATATTTGACTTTGTACTTCCCAGGGCACCCCTGGACCATGTTCACTGATTTCCCATGCTCGAGCAATGGGTTCTTTGTAACATTGGGGCCTGAGTCCTCGAAGCTCAGAATACCACACCGCATAAGGTCTTGCACCTTAGTCTTCAATGGAAAACATTTCTCTATGTTATGACCCGGAGCACCGGAATGATACACACAATGTTGATCTGGCTTATACCACCACTGAGGGTTGACGGGCACAGCAGGAGGATCCCTGGGAGTAACCAGCTTCCTTTCCAACAAGGAAGGGTACAATTCGGCAAATGACATAGGAATCGGATCGAAGCTGATCTTCTTCCTATCATAACTCAGATTAGCCTGGTTGTTGGTACTACCACGAGGCTGGTAAGCCTGTTGCTGTGGACGGTGTTGCTGCTGATACTGAGGTTGCTGCTGATGTTGATGTTGATTAGGCTGCTGATATGGAGCATTATCTCTGAAGACAGGTGTTATGTGAGCCACCTGGTGCTGATTGCTGTTACGACGTACTGGCTTCCTCTGAACAGAGGGTCTTCTTGGCTTAGCGTGGGACTGCACAGCATGTGCCTCCCCATCTTTCTTCTTAAACACCCCATACCGTTTAGAAAAGCTCTCATCCTTACTCAAACGTCCTTCACGGGCTCCTTCCTCCAGACGCATCCCCATGTTCACCATCTCGGTGAAATCAGAGGGAGCGCTCGCAACCATCCGCTCATAATAGAATGAGCTAAGATCTTAGTCATTTCTTTCTCTTCTAGCGGAGGAGTGATCTGAGCAGCCAACTCTCGCCACCTCTGGGCGTACTCCTTAAATGTCTCTTTATCCTTCTGGGACATGGCCCTGAGTTGATCACGGTCAGGCGCCATATCAACATTATACTTGTATTGCTTGACGAAGGCTTCGCCAAGATCATTGAAGGATCAGATGTTTGCACTATCAAGGCTCATATACCAGCGAAGAGCTGCACCAGACAAACTATCCTGGAAATAATGGATCAGAAGCTGATCATTATCAGTTTGCGTAGACATTTTCCTGGCGTACATGACCAGGTGAGCAAGAGGGCAGGTGTTCCCTTTATATTTTTCAAAGTCAGGAACTTTGAACTTGATCGGAATCTTAACACCGGGAACAAGGCAAAGTTCAGCAGCAGACTTGCCGAACAGATCTTTCCCTCGGAGGGTCTTCAATTCCTTTCGCAGCTCAAGGAATTGATCATTCATCGCTTCCATATTTTCATTAACATATGGGCCCTCAGACGGCTCAGAATGATAGATGGTGTCGTCTACCCTAGGAATGGTATGCACGACAGGAGGAGCAGCAGCAAGGACCGGGCTAGATGCTGGCATAGAAGCAAAAGTTGGAGCAGGAATATCAGGCATGAAACCTGGAGGCATACCCCACGGAAACCCGACTGGCATGGAATTAGGCACGAAGTGAGCACTAGCAGCTGGCACAGTCGGAGCAACGAATTCTGATATAACAGTCCTCTAGGGAGGAGTTGCAGGAGGCGGAGAAGGTTGGTTGTGAGCAGACAGAAACTGCTCCATCAGAGCACTCAGACGAGCGACCTCTTCCTTCAATTCTCGGTTCTCTTGTTCCAATTGATCCATCACTCTGGCAGAATTGGCTCTTGTATAGTACCGATGAGTCAGCTTGTCTTCAAAATAAATGAAGAGCACAGAGTTAGGCCACAAACAAGAAGACCAAGAACAAGATACCTGCTTATGCAAAATGATGCATGCAATGCTTGTGCATATGTTTTGTTTTATTTCAGGAACTTTTAGGGCATTTATTTGCAATTTTTGAATATCTAAGCATTTAATAGCATATGGAAAATATCTCATCAAATATATTTTGAACAAAGAAGTACAACATTTTGATTATTACAAGGGAAAAGAAAAATAAACATCCTACGGATCCCTAAAAGCTCGGGATGCTGGAAGACGAGATGCACAAAGCTTCTTGATCTCTCTCTCATATGCTGCTTCCATATCCGCTTTCTCCTTCGCGAGTCGATCATACTTCCTCTTCCAGAACTTGGAAGACTGAGGAAGCAGAGAAGTCCAAGTATCATTCGGATCGTCGATCACCTGATGCTCGAGAAACTCAATCAGAGCGTCCTTCTCCTTAAGCTGATGAAGCAACTCTTCTCTTTCACGGATCCAAACACGTGAAAGCTCTTCTTCTCTCAACTCTTCTACATCTTGGGTGGGAAGGGTTGAAGGCCCAGCCACATCCAACGGTGTAGGTCTCGGATGATCATACGGCATAAGGTATACATCAGCTCTCTGTCTGACCCAAGAGGTATATGGCTCCAAAGCAATACAATTCTTCGGACCTAGCTCATTCCTACCCTTCTTATGAATATTGCGCCAAGCGCGGACCATCCTGGCTTTCAGGCCTTAGGGATCTTTACCCTCCTGAAAGAACACACCTTCTAACAGAATGTTATGAGGTTTATCCTTTAGGGGGAACCCAAGCTGACGTCGTGCTAAAATAGGGTTGTAGCTGATCCCACCGCATGTACCAAGAAGAGGCACATTAGGGAATTCACCACAATAATCAATAATCTGAACAGTATCATACACGCGATCATACCAAGAGATATCATCATTAGTGAGAGACATAAGTCTCTGAGACCACCGTAGACATCCCTTGTTCTCCTTCAAAGCAACAGTCTGCGGCAAGTGAGAAATAAACCACTTATACAGCAGAGGCAAACAGCACACAATAACTCCTCCACCCTTTGCATTCCTCAGATGCAAAGAGACATAGGCATCACCCAACAGAGTCGGAACGGGATTAAGAACTGAGAAGATCCTAATGGCGTTCACATCCACAAATTTGTCGAAGTTGGGGAACAAAACCAACCCATAGATGAGCAGCACGAATAAAGCCTCAAAGGCATCCTCGCTCCTGGCCTTCCCATAGACGGTAGCTTGAGCAATGAGGAACTCGGAAGGAAGACCCTGAATTCCACCTTTGACAGTCAAATTAGCTTTAACCAAAGCTTCATCTATGTGTAACAAGTTTGTGATCTCTCGAGCAGTCAGAATACTCTCCAAGCCACTGAACGGCACCTGATCCAGAATCGGGATCCCAATAAGATGAGAATACTCCTCCAAAGTAGGCAACAACTGGAAATCCGAGAAAGAGAAGCAGTGATACAGAGGATCATAAAACTGAGCCAAAGTACTCATCAGTCCCTCATCAACCTGAGTAGTCAACAGAGGCAGAAGCTTCCCATAACGAGCTTTGAAACCCAAGGGATCTAATACATAAGATGTCAGATTCCTTAACTCTTTCACATCAGGCTGTCTAAAGTTGTACTTCTTTGTATGCCTTTTCGGTCTTTCCATGTCTGAAAATTTTGCAAATAAACCCTTTAAGTTCCTTGAAAATTTTCTTTTTCTCTGATGACATGAAATGCAGATGAATGCATGAATGCATGAATGCAACAATCACACTCAAGGATCAAGCAAGTCACACCAGACAAAGGTCATGGGAAAGCTCATAGTATCCCTAATATCAATCATCCATTTTGGTGGATTATTGTTTTCACCTTATCGACACCCAAGTTCCATTGATATTAACGGTACAT
The DNA here is from genome assembly GCF_024323335.1 of Lathyrus oleraceus. NCBI lineage: Eukaryota > Viridiplantae > Streptophyta > Magnoliopsida > Fabales > Fabaceae > Lathyrus > Lathyrus oleraceus. Next base: position 28,060,912 of record NC_066581.1, on the reverse strand, counting down.
GAACCGGCTCTAACATCCTTAATATCAACCATCCGTTTTGGTGGATTTGGTTTTACACCTTATCAACACCAAGGTTCCATTGATATTAAGGTTGTCTGAACGACTCAACCATGAATCACGGGTTTGCTGAGAGTCACGAGCATGGAGTCTCGGTTAAGGACCACCCAAAGGGAGTGTACTAGGGTTTAAACCTGCCGAACATGTTCTACCAGAGGTTCCCATAGTCATCGTCCCATCTTTCGGATATTATCGGAGGAACGAATACTCGTATTCCAACAATATTCTTAAGAGAAACTCTTATGTGTGTAGTATCGCGTAACAATTGTATCAGATCTTACATCTGAACGACCTCCGCACTACGTCCTAAAATAGGCCAAGATGGGCTTGGTAAACTAAGGTCCTTGGCTTCTAAGGCACATGATTGAAAGAATAATGCCTAACCACAAATAACTTGTGTGACATTATTAATCCAACATGACCTCCACCAAGTGAATGGACTCGCAAGTCAACTGGCTAAGGAATACTCCACACCAGTCAACAAGACTATGCCATTCTCCTATCCTAAGGTGCACTCGAGTTCGGGTATAGAACTCATCTCACAGAGATCACCAAAGCAAACATCAATCGTATATCAAGCAATTCAAACATTACAATCAATACAGTTATCCCAAATTGTACAAAAATATGTCAAATAACAAATAATAATATATCACAACAAGGGTGAAAAGTAGGTAAAACCACCAAGGAATATTTTCCCCAGTGGAGTCGCCACTTTTCTGTCGGTGTATTCGTCACTTTATGATTTATTGACTAAACCAAAAGCAAAGCATACAAGGAATCGAGTCGCCACCGCACTTTTATTTATCCTAAGGAATGGCTAAAAAGCGAACAAAAGCCTAAGAAGTTTTACACATAGAAAACTAATGAAAATATCAGAGATCGGGGTAAGGGGTAAATTACGCAATGGGAAGGTGTTAGGCACCCAAAACGTCCTAGGTACTCCTAGGGAGCCCTTTTCACACTTGTTGTACAAAAAGTTTATTTTTTTATGAAATATTTATTGTGCAAACATGATTGGGAAGATGAGAAAAGAATGTACAATTTATTATTTTTTGTGTTTGAACGGATGAACCCGTTGCCTACGTACCTTTCCATGAAAGGTAAGGATCAAAACGCCGTAGTTCGGCTAAAATATTTCCAAAAAGTAGGTGAATTGATTTTAAAACAAGAGCACTAAGGCTTTTCATTATCAACGGGAGAAAACTCAACCAAGACCAACAATCCACCATGCGAGGTTGGCTTCAACATACTAGTGAGGGGTTAACCCTATAATAAGTATGGAAGGCTTACAATCAACTCACTAAGGATACGGTAAGATTTACATCAACCACTATGATAATTGAAACCTATGGCTAATGTATGAAAACATATCAACAATGGACAAAGCCACAAAACAATTGAATGGGTGAAGTTAACTGATTATGAGTATTCACAAAGCACGGTCAAAGTATGATTAGAATTCAATTCAGAAAGAAGTATTATCAAAAGTGAAGTTTGAAAATCAAGGACTTAAGGTCCAGGTTTCTAAGTTGAAAAGGCATGAAGATGTTTGCACAATATGTATTTCAAGTTTTGAAATCAACAAGTGAAAAAGGGGTTTAGAACAAAATGGGTGTGGGTGAAGGAGTGTACAACTTCTCAAGTGTTCACCTCTTGAGATCATATAGAATATTATCCAAGTGTGTCCTTTGGAATAGGCAAATGAGCAATAACAAATAAACAAACAAATGGATACCGGATGCCAATCAATGGACTTACACCAATCTCACAAACAAAGGTGGATACCGGATACCAATCAATGGATTTACACCAATCTCCTAAAACAAACATGGATATCAGATGCCAATCAATGGACTTATACCAATCTCCACAGGATGATCATAGGAACACAAATGCCAACAACATGGACTTACAATTGAATCCTCACATACAACAAACAAACAAAAGCAATAAGCAAAGAGGATACAAGTTGCCAATAAATGGTCTTACACTCAATCCCTTCCAAATCATAGGAACAATGGGCAACAACTGGACTTACAACTGATTCCTCAATGGACAAACAAAGATGTCACAGAGATATGAAATGATGATCATGCAATAATGAACAATTAATGATGATAAATGCACTAGGCATACACAAGCAAATAGGCACAGATGGATCAAACAATCAATCAAACAAGTCAAATAGCACACACTATACACAAGCAATTAGGCTCAAGCAAGGTTAGACTTTAAAGTCAACTGGAATGGGGTAATTGGTGCTCTTAACCTTAACATTGAGAGTTAAGGTGAAGCAGATGAAAAGGATATGAGGGGGTGTGCCTCATTGCTCTTATCCTTGGTCAGGGAGAGCTTCAAATGATAGAAGGTGTGGGAGTTCAGAAAGTTGGAACTCTCTCCACAAGTGAATGACTCTATAGATCTTGGGTTAATATCCACAATGCATCAACATGTAATGTGAGCAAAGGGATGACACACTAAATAGCAGGAGATGGATTGCACATCTCTTTTATCTACCAATTGCCTTATCAAAGGAGTTTTCCTACTTGGGACAAAAAGTAAACAAACACAAGCATTGCCTCTTAAGGAGGACTTCAGACAGGTGCCTGACCACATAACAGGCCAGGTCTTCCAGACTACATGAAGAAGAGAAATTATACCTAAGTGGTTAAGCAACCAAGCAAAAGCAAGTTCAAAATGAACTTAAGCAACTAATGTACCTGAAAACAATCCAACTCAATCAGTATACAATTCAAAAAGTCAAACAGATAATCCAACAATCAACAGACAATACACAATCAAACAAGCAAGGCTACAATGTGCAAGGCACAAGCTCAACTCAAATGAGCTAAAAGCATCCTACAAAACAAGTCAAGGTTAGTCAATATCAACCAAATAAACCAACTCAAGCAATGTGAATTAATCCCCTTATGGCCATGTACTTCTTAACCTGAAAACAAGCTCAAACATGAGAAGCAAACCACTAGGTCAAGGCCTAGGGTCAAAGAAGGAGAAATAATCCAAAACAGAACATGAAAATTGACATGAATCAAACTCAACCAATTAAGAACATAATCCAAAAGGTCTCATGTCAATAGCATCAACCAAATTCATTTCATAAATCCAATAAGGCAAAGTATGCAAGTTGGAAGCACATTGGAGCAACAAAATGAACAAATGCATATTAATTCAAAAATGGTTCAATAAATCTCAAGAAAAATGATGGCTAAACAGAACACATCACATGATCATCACACCAAAATTCAAGGCATTTGGACAAGTTTAAGCATGGTAAAGAAATTCACTAAGGCAAGGTAGGCACAAACAAACTCAAAGGAGGCACAAATTGATACATCAACTTAAGGCAATCCTAAAACAGAGATGACAATTGATAAATGCCTCAAACCAAAGCCACAATAAACTTCAAAGTGTCTAGAAACAAAGTGCAAAATTTCAAATCCATATGATACAACATAAGCATTTCACAAATCATTAAAGTTCAACACTCATCAAAAGTCCAAACATGACCAACCAGCAAGAAAAATCTCAAACAACTCAGAAATGGATCCAAGAATTCCACAAAAATTCATGATCAACCTCAACATACAGAAGAATCATCATACAGAAAATCAGATTAAATGGAGTTCATTTGGCATGGCAAAGAAAATTCACAAGATGAGCAAACAAAGGTGTGACACACATTGTCACACCTTCATTAACCAGATCATATCTCAACCACCAAAAATGCTAAAATTGCAAACTCAATACCAAAATGACCAGAAAGGTGTCTAGTTTAAGCATGTCAAATTTCACATTCATTGGATCAACCATCATTATTTCACAAAGAAAATGGCAAGCAAGGTACAAGATAGCATATGCATACACAAACCCTAGGCAAATATAAATTCCAACCGAGCACAAATTCTGGAAAAATACTCATAAAATAGTAGAGATCATGAGGAACAAAGTGCAAAAAATCTCATGCCATTTGGATGATTATTCATGGAGTTATGAATTTTGGAAGTGAGTGAAAAATTAAAAAAACACATGAATGAAGCATGGCATGGATGGCATGGAACATGGAAATAAATCAAGCAAGGCAAATGGAAAATGAACGAGCCAGGGATCGAACAGGAGAGGAATTCAAATTGAGCGCCAGTTAAGTGAAACGCACCGTTTCACTTAACTGAGTTGGCAGTGGGTAGCGCTCTCGTCCAATCGTTATGCCAAGCCAGCATTACGTGGACCAATACATGTCCATTAACAACTAAAAGCATCCAAACACACGCTTATGAAGATCAAACCAGTTCTGGAAACAGAAACCCTAGGATATTCATCATGTTCATACGTGTTCATCATCCTCAAGAACAAACATGTCCAGAAATTCACAATGAGCACACCAATGGACTCGTCTTTCAAGATACAACACGGATCAATGATTATTTTGACCTAATTCAACCTATGTTCAAAGTTTCGAGCAAGAAAAGTTTCACCTATCAAACTTATAATCATCATAACTACTTCATTTCTGCATGGATTTCATGGATCTAAAGTTCAGCGTGATCAACATTAAAGGATCTACAACATGCATACATCAATTTTATGAATTATGAGCATCGAATTCTGACCTTAATGAAGCTACAGAAGTGAAATCGTTCAATTCAGGTCCTGGAAAGCTAAAACAGATGATCTCCAATGCTTAGATGAATGAATGGATGAAGAATAATAGCTCAACAGTGCTTGATCTCGCTTGAATCTTCAACCGCCATTAATGGATGCAAGGTTCAACAGTCGTCGAATCAGCTCAATTCTTCTAGATTTTGCTTCCAAAACCCTCAATGATGCTTGTGGATGATGAACAAATCAAGAACAAGGCAATGTTTATGAAGAATTTGGATGAAAAAGTTGAGAGAAAATTGGAGAGAAATTTCTAGATCTGAGATTTGTGAATTGTTGTTACTGAATTCTGTTAGGATTATGATTATATATGCTCTCCTAATGATGCTTGTTAATCATGCTTAAGCTAATGCCAAGAGATTAGTGAAATTGAAGTGTTTATGCAAATTGGCCAAAGCACCCTTATATGTGTAATGCAATGCTACAGTGCTCAAATTCTGAGTTAAATCCACTTCAAATGTTGTTAGGAAGCCAAGGCCAATGCTAGAACATGAAAACAATGCCTAATTTTTGAATTTGGAATTTCCCTCCAAAATTCAAATGAAAATGCCAAAAATTTTGTGATCAAAATGCATGGTATGTGATGCATGTTTTGGATAGTGCATATCAAGAGAGAAAAGTTGCAAAAAGAGCCACTTCAATTGGCCTTATGGTTCAAAAGTTATGCATGCTTGAAGTTCAAATTTGCTTGGCCATGTTTGATCCATATCTTCTTAACCACAAATGAGAAATTCATGTTCCTTGACTTTTGGGAAAGGAGAGAGCAAGATCTTCAACTTTCATGTTGGACAAAATTTCAAATTACAGGTCACTTTCTATTTTTGGAAACTTTTCATCTGACCTCAAATTCTTCATTGTTGATGTTTGAAATGTTAAATGAGGCTTGTATGGACATGAATGAGGCCTCTCTAACCATCTCCCACCTTCAAATCCATGATTGAATGCACAATTGACTTGTGTTGACTTTTCTGGGTTTCAGTTGACCTGGTTATGCTCAGATGAAATTCAAGCCTCTACCACTTGGGATCTTGATTCAAAATGATGTCATAACTCATATGAACTCTTGTGCATGATCATGGTGCCCAAATTCTCAAGAATGGCCACCATCTATTGCTCAATGAATGCCTTTGACTGCTTTGACCTAGTGTTGCTTCATCTGCAAGTAACAAGGTTAGATGACATATTTTTGTACTTTTGGTTAGTAAACAAATGAAAAGAAATAATATACAAATGCAAACCATGCTTGGTGATCAAGAATCACACTCAAAAAGATGACCCACCCACAGGGAAGGAGGCAAGGTGCACAATGATCCTTGAGGCAATGATATGATATGATATGATGTCATGAGGGATCTTAGGGACAAAATTGGGGTCTTACAGGAAGGTCTCGATCGCAACGAGGGCGAGAGAAAAGAATCGCAACAAGGGCGAAAGCAAGCAAGGATTAGTTGTTAGTGGTCAGTCAAAACTCGGCAAGACATCACATCTCGTGCCTACGTATCTCATCTGAACATGAGAATCAGAGTTGTCGTAGTTCGCCTAACTAGGGGTTAAAGATTGCAATCTGAACATGGTCTTACAAAAGAGGACACCAATTGTGTCAAAGGAAAGTGGGCAATGTGTTCGCGTCCTAGCAGTAGGTGTCACAGCTCGCTGAATCGAGTCTTAGGCAGTTACCTCTTTGCAATAGAACGAAATGACATGCCACAAGATCGGAGACGCACGGAAGATCTAAAAATGGGGAAGCTCTGCCCTAGAGTTGTCATGCAATGTGGACCTATGTGTTAGGATTTACAAATGGGAACCTCTACCTAATGTTAGCATGCAAAGAAAAAAAAGGGAATTCTACCTATGTTATCATACAAAGAATAAGGGAATTCTACCTATGTTATCATACAAAGAAAAAGGGAATCCTACCTATGTTATCATACAAAAAAAAAGGGAATCCTACCTATGTTATCATACAAAGGGTTCTACCTAATGGGTGCTACCTAAACGGAACAAGAGTTGACAGATGGAGCAAAGTGAGGAGTCACGAATAAGGGTGGATGGCGATGCCAGAAGCAATCGACTTACAGGTAGATGGCGATGCATGAAGCAATCGACTTACAAGAGAAATGGCGATGCATGAAGCAATCGACTTACAAAAGGATGGATGAATACGTGCTGGTTCTGTTAAGTTTTGAAAATGATTACTCGACGTTGGATCGAGGTTTTGATCTTGTTTTGAAATGGTTATCGGATGTTTGCTTTAGTTCTTGTATTAATAGATGAATAAAGAATGAAAGAATAAATATTATACACTTCATGGGAGACGGGTACATTTGTTATGAATGGGGATTGTTCATGGCAATCAAATAATAAAAATACATGCCTCATACATCATACAAGTAGGCCACATATATTAATCAGATCAGACAAGTAAACAAGTATATAATCAAATCAAATGAATCAAAGAATGATATAAGGGAGAATTAAACAAATCATGAGAAGTATGAACATGTTAAGCAATCAAACAATAGAAGCATGGATGAAAGAAACAAGTATAAAAAATATCAGATGAATCAGACAGATGAAACTATGCACACAAAGGATCAATGAATAATTTAATCGGGAAATGAGGCAAGGATCAAATAAAATCAATATGAAAGGCCTCTAATACATGGCATATGAGATGAACAAGGGAGGATCAAAAGATCTCTTCAATTGCCCTAAGAAATCCCTAAGTCAAACATCAATCATAGAAAAGTCAACCGAAAAGTCAAGTCAACTTAAAAAATATGGAATAAATAGTAAATTAATCAAGAAAATTATGAAAAATTATACTAAGTAAGTTGGGGTCAGGGCATCATCATCCCCCAAAAAGATTTTAAAAATAATGTGAATTAGTGTATAAATTAATTGAAATAAAATAGAAGTCAAATGAAAAGTCAACCAAACAAACTAGGTCAAAAATAAATCCAAAATAAATTAAAATTGGGAAATAAAATTCCTTTAGGATGTCCTGTTGAGGGGAGTCAATGGAGGTCTTTTGTCCCGTAATAATACCAAACCTTCAGTGGTAAACGTATTATTCGCGACTGAAGGGCTGAAGCTGACGAACTTCTGTTCTTAGAACCTACTAGTGAGGGGCGGGCTAAATTCAGGAAACCTTAACCTCCAACCAACCCGGTTTTCTGGAGCAGAGTTTTGGTCTTGTATTATATTCCTCAGTGAATTTCTCTCCAGGCAGTGCAACCTGACAGATGTTCAAGCGGATCCATCAATTCTGATTGACATGCCTTTGCATTGCATAACATCATCTGCATATTTGCATCCAACATCTCATGCTTATTCATTTGCAGGGTATTCCCTTTCAAAACGGGGGTGCCTTAAAACTGAACAAGAAGTGCATCGTATACCATGCATATTAACCCTTGTCTATTTTGCAGGAGTCACCGCAGTGTCTAATGTTTGTTCCCTGTATCAGGCAGTTATTGGTCCCAAGCGAGTCCACAGGTACCCGACAAAGGAAAATCGTCCACAGCTAGCGATGGACCAAGTACAGAAAGAGCTGGCTGATATGCATGACAAGATGGATCAGTTCATGACATTGATGACTGGTATGGCAGAAGGCCAGGAAAAGCTGAGGGAATTGGTTGAGCAACCGAGACCCGATCCGGAGGTGGAGATACCAAATGCTGAGGGAAACCCTGGTAACCCTGGGAACACTGATAACCCTGTGAACACTGGTAACGCGGGTAACGCAAATGCTGATGGAAACCCGGGTAATGTTGGCAACACAAGGAATGTTGGAAATGGTATTGGCGGAAGGTACAATGTGAATCAAGGAATTCAGATTAACGGGCACCCCGTTACTGAAGATTATCAGTATGATCAATTTTCTTTGCACGACGAGGCCCTCGAGACATCTCGCCGTATGGATGAGCTTGCTGAGAAGCTCAAATCTTTGGAGTCTCAAAATTCCTTAGGCTTTGATGTCACAAATCTTGGTCTGGTTCAGGGAGTAAGGATTCCTCACAAGTTCAAACCCCCTACTTTTGAGAAATACAACGGGGCTTCTTGGCCACGCACTTATCTCCAATCTTATCTGGGAAGATTGGGAGCTCACACGGAAGATGAAAAGCTGTGGATGTACTATTTTGAAGACAGTCTAACTGGAGCTTCTCGTGAATGGTATTCTCATTTGTCTCGTACTACCATCAAGAGCTGGAAAGACTTGGCAGAGGCTTTTGTCAAGCAATATCAATACAACTTGGACATGGCTCCAAATCGGACCTTGTTGCAAGGTATGTCTTAGACTGCCAAGGAAACCTTTAGAGAGTATGCTCAGCATTGGAGACAGATTGCTGCGTTCGTCCAACCCCCTATGTCTGAAAGGGAGATGGCGGACATGTTCATGAACACTCTTCAAGGCAATTATATTGAGAGATTGGCTGCTTGCCCGTCAATCAGCTTTGCAGAGATAGTAATTGCTGGAGAAAGAATCGAGAGTCTGTTGAAGATGGGCCGAATTCAAGACAATAGTGCTTCCAACTCATCAGGTCCCAAGAGACCGTTTGCTAGTAACAGTCAGCGAAGAAAAGAAGGCGAGGCAAGCGTTGTGTATGCCGGCAGAGGCAGGGTAGAGGACGCCCTAATTATTATCAAGATCAAGTGGCCGCAGTCACTATTCCAACACTTGTTCCTCAACCGCAATATCATCCGCAACAACAACCCAGGTACAACAATCAACAACAAGGAGGTAATCCGGGTCAGCAGAGACACTATCAACAACGTCCAAGGCAGATGGACCGGGTCATCGAGCCAATCCCAATGCCTTATTCAGTATTACTTCCCAAGCTGATTGACATGAATCTGGTTACGTTGAGAACTCTGGCCCCACCAATCGATCCCAATAATTTGCCTAGAGGTTATGATGTCAACGCCAGATGTGCTTTTCACTCCAACGCACCTGGCCATACTACAGATAATTGCAAGGCTCTCCAGTTAAAGGTACAAGATTTGAGAGATGCCCAGGCTATCAATTTTGCTCCGGTGCCTAATATTATCCAGAACCCGATGCCGGCTCATGGCGGGCAGAGGATTAATGCTGTTGATAGTGGGGAAACTTTGAATTTGGTTTCTGATGTGACTAAGGTGAAGACTTCGCTATCGGTGGTTAAAGACCGACTTCTGAAAGGACAGATTTTCCCGGGCTGTGGGGAAGAATGCAGAAATTGTCAAGCTGCCGAAAACGGATGTGACAGTTTGAGAAGGGGTATTCAGCAACTGATAGATGAAGGTTGTCTTCAGTTCGATCAGGCCCGTCCAGTGAAGAATGATGTATCGACGGTGACGTTTTATTTCACTCCTGAAGAAATATATGTTCCCGAGAGACTCGCTCCGACAACAATATATTTCCCAGAAAGTACAGAACCAGCAGCGGTGAACATCGAAAGTTCAGCACCAGTTGCAATTTACTCTGACAGCCCTCAACCGACTTTGGTTGGTCCGATCACCATCACAATACCAGGACCCGTTCCGTATGAGAAAGACAGTGCTATCCTGTGGAACTTTGGGGCTGATATCTACTGTCAGGGGCAGAAAGTTAACGAAGAAGACATTGACATTGGTAGCTCCGCTGTAGACAATGTTGAAGGGGTTGATGGCTTCACTCGCAGTGGACGCCTATTTGCACCATCAACATTACGCACGAATACTGAAGCCGAGGCAGCTGCCAAGGCTAAAGGGAAACAGATGGCCGCCGAAGAGGTTACTACTGAAGAAGATCCTCCTAAGACCGCATTCGAGAAGGAAGTGGATGAGTTTATGAGGATTATCAAGAAATGTGACTACAAGGTAGTCGACCAGCTAAATCAGACACCCTCAAAGATCTCCATTCTCTCACTATTGCTGTGCTCTGAGGCACACAGAGCAGCCTTGTTGAAAGTACTGAATATGGCCTATGTTCCACCAGAGATAACTGTTAACCAGCTGGAATCGGTAGTTTCCAATGTAAACGCTAGCCGGGGGCTAGGTTTCACCGATAATGACCTGACATCTGAGGGCAGGAATCACAACAAAGCCTTGCATATCACAATGGAGTGCAAAGGGGTGATGCTTTCCCATGTTTTGGTTGATACAAGCTCTTCTCTGAATGTTCTTCCAAAGAAAGGCTTAATGAAGTTGGATTGCGATGACACCATCCTGAGGCCAAGTAACTTAGTTGTGAGGGCTTTTGATGGCTCTAAGAGAGCTGTCTTTGGCGAAGTTGAGTTGCCAGTTAAGATTGGACCGCAGGTATTCAAGAGTACCTTTTATGTGATGGATATCCAGCCTGCCTACAGCTGTCTGCTAGGTCGGCCTTGGATTCATGTTGCCGGTGTTGTTACTTCTACCCTCCACCAGAAGCTCAAATATGAACTAGAAGGTCAGGTCGTCACTGTCTGTGGTGAAGAGGATATTTTTGTTAGCCACCTGTCTACATTTAAGTATGTAGAGATGGACGGCGAGATGCACGAGATGCTGTGTCAGGGCTTCGAAGCCATAAACATCAATGAGGTCACGCCCGAAGCTGTCTTTTCACCTGAGTTTGAGAAGGTCGCGACTTCTATCTCTTCATACAAGCAAGCTGTCGAAGTGGTTAAAGCTGGTAATGCCCAAGGCTGGGGCAAATTTGTGGAGCCAGTCATCAAAGAAGACAAGTTTGGATTGGGGTATGCTCTAGGATCTCAGAAGAATGAAACCGGTACTCTCTCCAGCGGGGGTTTGGTTTCTCCCCACATCGTAAATGCTGCAGAGGAAGACAAGGCTGACAGCGACTGTGACTTAGATAGCTGGATTCGCCCGTGTGTCCCGGGAGAAAAGCTCGACAATTGGTCGTCTGAAAAAACCGTCCGGGTTACTCTACTGAAAGAGTGATTTTTATTGTTTTCCTTTATTACATGCATAATAAAGTCTTACACTTTGCCCAAGGTGTAACGGCTCATTTGTAGGGTCACCCATTTAGTTACAATTCGCAATTATTTTTATCATCAATAAAGGACGGCTTTTGCAAACAATTTTGTGTTCTCTTTCTTTCAGTTTTTTTCTACTTTTGCAAAAAAATGGCAATGTTTCTTTTTTCGTTTTTTCTTTCTTTCCAAAAAAAAAAATCTCTCATTCTATGGTAAAGCATGATCCTCCATCATGCAGAGCGGACCACCCGGATCTCACTACTAACGACACTGCTATGGCCAAGTATGACTTCGACAATCCTATCTATGAAGCCGAAGAAGGGGTTGAGGAAGATTGTGAATTGCCTGAAGGGTTAGCCAGATTGTTAAAACAGGAGGACCGAGCTATTACACCTTATCAGGAGGTGATTGAGACTGTCAACATCGGTAGCGCAGACGACAAGAAAGAGATCAAGATCGGGGCAAGTCTACAGGCCGAGAGGAAAGACCGTTGATCATGTACTTGACTGTGTTAGAAAGGTCAATGGGTTGTGTGCTCGGTCAGCATGACGAGTCAGGTCAAAAAGAGAATGCAATATACTACCTTAGCAAAAGTTTACCGACTGTGAACAAAGATACTCATTGCTCGAGAAAACTTGCCGCGCTTTGGCATGGGCTGCTCACCGACTAAGACAGTATATGTTGACTCACACGACTCTATTGATATCAAAAATGGATCCAGTCAAGTATATTTTTGAAAATCCAGCACTTACCGGAAAGGTTACTAGGTGACAAATGATACCGACAGAGTATGACATCCAATACACTTCACAAAAAGCCATCAAGGGAAGTGTCTTGTCAGACTATCTTGCAGAGCAACCGATTGATGATTACCGACCTATGAGGTTTGACTTTCCTGATGAGGACATCATGTTTCTCAAATCGAAAGATTGAGAGGAACCACTCCCGGAGGAGGGGCCTGACCCTGAATCCAAATGGGTTATGATGTTTGATGGGGCGGTCCACGTCAATGGTCGTGGAGTTGGTGTAGTGTTGATCACACCGGAAGGGGGTTCATATGCCATTTGGTGTCAGCATAACTTTTCCCTACACCAACAATGAAGCCGAATACGAAGCTTGTATCCTAAGACTTGAGGAAGCCGTCAATATACAGATTAAAACCCTGGATGTATACGGGGATTCAGCTTTGGTCATCAATTGGTATACACCTCAGCCTCATCTGGCTCCTTACAGAGACTACACGAGAAGATTGTTGACTTCCTTTTGAAGAAAACCAATTTGCTGATGCTTTGTTTATCTTGTCTTCGATGATTAAGGTGCTATGCTGGAACTACGTACCCAGAATTGACGTATCTCGGTCAGAGACGAATGAAGAAAGCATTTGGTCAGAAAGTGCGCCCTCGGGGGTATCAAGTCGGTGAATTGGTACTCAAAAGATTTCTTCCTCCCAACACAGATCACAGGGGCAAATGGACACCGAACTATGAGGGTCCGTACGTGGTTAAAAGGATTTTCTATGGCGAAGCTTTGATGCTAACAACCATGGATGGCGAAGGATTCCCGTCCCCTATTAACTCAGACGCAGTTAAAAAAAAATACTTCGCATAAAATAGACCCGCTGGACGATAAAAAGAATAGTCTAGGCAAAAAAAGGGCATCCCGACGAACCAAAAAAAAAGAATAAAGAGGTTCGGGCAAAAATTAGGGATATAAAAAAGAGTACACCCGGTGAGTCGAAAACCCAAAAGGGCGGCTCAGGCAAAAATGGGTATCCCGGTGGATTGAAAACCCGAAAAGGGGGCGATCCAGGCAAAAGTTAGGGAATAAGCGAATGACTGTGATCTGAGTTCATCAGTGTTATATCACCGTTTCATTCAATCCGGCAATCTTCGAAGGTTAAAGATCGACTAATCATCCACTTCAGAAAGCAAGATGAGCAGAGCGTCTTGAGGACATACGAGCCATAGCAGAGTCGAAACTCGGTGGGACCCCGTATCCCCATTGCCATTAGGATAGTTCTCTTTTTATAGCGATCACCTCTTTTCAGGGATCAGCTTCCTGATACCCTCGCCTATTCCCGGCACAAGTTTTCTCCCCAGTAAGAGTCGAATAATTCAGTTAAAGAGCCTCTTTATTTTTCATTTATCAGTTTGTTTGCAAAAATGTCCGAATTTTTGATAAAACATATTGCATATGAACATAATGGTGGATTTTGTAGATGATTTGCACAGGAAAACATTTAAAATTGCTTTGAATGTGCTTAATCCCGGACGGTGAATTCAAACCGAGTAATTCCCCCAAGGCATACGTGTATTTTTGGTTGCAGGTCACAGGAACCGGATGCCAAGTCATGAATCCTCATCCCCAAGCGGTTGACAAAGTCTCTCCTCAGCAGAGCATGTTCCCCAGCAGAGTTGACAGTATCCAAACTATATATCCCCAGCAGAGTTGACAGTGTCAGACTGTATCTTCCTAGCAACAGCGGAGTGGTTGCATAACCAACAGATGAGAGGGTGGTGTTCCCAGTGTTCATCTCATTCCCCAGCAGATTATTTTTAACAGATTTGTTAATCCCCAGCTTGAGGGCGATTAGCAAGTTCATATCCCCAGCAAAGGTCGTTTCCTACGACATTTCCCCAGGAAGTGTTTTCCCCACAGACTCTCCTCACAGAGCCTCGCCGAACAAAGTTTCCATAGTTGATACTCCCCCCGCAAGGTCAACTTTTCAAGCAGCCAATTTATTTTTGGTGGCTCATTGGTCCCGGCAGACGGATCATTCCCCATAGAGCATTCAAGGATTGATACAACGATCTGTTCCCTACCGGAGTTTGCTTCCCCAAGCAGATTTCTTTTTACACCATGCATAACATTTGCATTTGCATGCATATCATATCAAGCAGACACATAAGCTGATAAACAGGTTCTTCCAAGCAGACTGAAGAATTACTTTACAACCAAGGTCATGAGATCCAGCCAGAGGATCAAGCGTGAGTGATCCAGCCTGAGGGTCGTTTTGAAGATTCAGCCTGAGAATCGTTTTCCAGTGATCCAGCCTGAGGGTCATTTCGAAGATTCAGCCTGAGAATCGTTTTCCAGTGATCTGGCCTGAGGTTCATTTTGAAGATTCAGCCTGAGAATCGTGTTCCAGTGATCCAGCCTGAGGGTCATTTCGAAGATTCAGCCTGAGAATCGTGTTCCAGTGTTCCAGCCAGAGGGTCATTTCGAAGATTCAGCCTGAGAATCGTGTTCCAGTAAGCCAGCCTAAGGCTCAATTTGAAGATTCCCTAGTGAAGTCGCCTACAAGCTTTATTTCCCCAGCAAGCCCAAGTCTAATTGAGGAGTCGTTACAACATGTTCTAGCCCGAAGAATATGTACGAAGCCCAAAAGTGGAATATTCTCGAAGCTGCATATCTAATATGAAGGTTGGGTGTAGAATTCAAAAGAGGGTCAACCAGCGCATGCCTCAGATGCGGGATCCTAATGATGGGAATTTATCATCAAAACAATCCAGATCTAGCAAGAAGATCAAAGTAGATTCAGCCAGAGAATCGAAACAAAGAAGATCTAGCCAGAAGATCGAAAATCGCAACAATTCAGATCTAGCCAGAAGATCGAAGTAGATTCAGCCAGAGAATCGAAACGAAGGAGATCTAGCCAGAAGATTAAAGAAGATCTAGCCAGAAGATCAAAATCGTATCCAGCCCGAGGATCAAAATTAATATCCAACCAGAGGACTAAATTGAGTATAGGTTCAGCCAGAGGATCGACACTCTAGATTAAGCCAGAAGACTGATTCAGATCCAGCCAGAGGATCGGAAGAAAAATAAACAGCGCGGTGTATTTCCGCGTTTTTGTGGTGTTCTCGGAGCGCAAATTTTCGGTCTGTCTTTGGTATTCAATCACAGCTCACCCCGTTTGTCTGATAAGCTGTTCGCTTTCACCCTACTCGGGTTAGCTGATGATTGAATAGGGACAACTGTAACACCCTAAAATTTGCCCTCCTCATTCACGCATTCATTTAGCATTTCATATTGCATTTCATCATGTCAATCAGAATTAGATCTAAGAAACTTTATTTAAAAATAAAAATAAAACGAAAAAATAAACGAAAAAATAAATAAATAATAATAATAAATAAATAAATAAAAATAAGAATAAAAAAATAAATAAAATATAATAAATAAAAAACTTGGACTTGGACCTCTCTCATTTGAGCCCACAAAGCCATGAAAATCAGGTTATAAAAGAGGGAGATCAAACAGAAAAAGGAAGGGAAGCAAAAATACTCTGAGGTTTCCTTGAAACAAAACCTTGGACAAAACCTGGAGAGAAACCTGACAGAGAACTCAGAGCAACCCCCAGGCAGCTCTGAAAAATTCAATCTGACTCACACACTTTCATCTCACGCAAACCCTAACATTGCCTTGCAAACCCAGCCGTGCCATTTGATTTCAACCGATCTCTCCAATCAGGTTTGCCCTTATTCCCATTACCTTTATGCTCTTAATTTGGATCATCTGAATGTATGAGGTATGATGGATGAATTTCATTAGGTTTTTCATCCATGGGTTTAATATGTATATAAATGTATAAACAATGCCTTGAATGTTTAACCGTTTAATTTTTGAGTGTATGCCACAGGGTTTGAGGTTTCTGAAACCATACTGTTATCCATGAAAAAAATGCTTATCGTGTTTCACTAACCCTTTTGTTGAGTTTTTGTGAGGACTCACAGACTCTTGCAGAGATGGTTTGCATGGTTTTCCCACTTTATTTGTGGGATACCCCCTGGAGGTTCATTCCGATTACCTGTACTGACTCACCTTTCTTTGATGGCATTAGCTTGGGAGATCCCTGGGTTTCTTACTCCTTTAATTGATGTTACTTCGGTTCTTTATCCGTGTGGTACTTTTACCTCTTTTCCATATTTTATCGCTTTCTTAGCTGGAAGACCTCGATAGGAGGCATTTGTTTTCTTTTGTTTATTTACTTCTGAGCCCCTTTTTGGCACATTTACTTTATACGTGTTTGTTTTGTATGTGTTCGTATCCCTGCAGGTAGCGCGGTTCCTTCGTCAAGGACTGCCTTTTTGCCCTTGAGCATCCCAAACCCTAAAACCCAAAGCAACACGTCAACTCCTTCTACTACAAGCGAGTAAGTCTCCAAAGGTCGAGCATCCGGTAGATTGCGTAGTGACGTCGTTCGTCCAAAACCCAATCCATAACCCCGTAGTTAGCCGAACTACGACTTGCTCTGATTCTCATTCCAGATGAGATACGTAGGCATAAGACGCGATGTCTTAGTGAGCACACATCCCCCCAACCCATAGGTCAGCCGAGCTACGAAGACTCTGATTCTCATATTCAGATGAGATACGTATGCAGTGGATGCGACATTCGCGCGAGTCATTTTCATTTAACCTTTTTTTTTGGTAAACAACACAAGATTAACTCACACCCTTTAGACAAGAACTACAAAAGTGGATCCCGTAGAGTACTACGGATGCGTAGGGGTGCTAATACCTTCCCTTCGCATAACCGACTCCCGAACCCAAGATTTGGTTGCGAGACCCCGTCTTGTCCTTTCCTTTTTCAGGTTTACTTCGAGCGTTTCCTTTCCCTCCTTTGGGATGAATAACGCACGGTGGCGACTCTTCTGTCATTTTCTTTCGCCGGTTGTTTTTTCGCGCACTGTATTTTTCAGGTTGCGGCAATCGGACCCCAATTAGAGATAGTAATGCCTAACCACAAATACTTGTGTGACATTTCCAAATACAAAAAAGTCTCCACTGAGCAGACGGATCTTAAGCCAACTTGTTAAGGATTACTCCACACAAGTCGAACATGACTATACCATCCTCCTAGCTTAATTGCACTCAAGTTCGGGTTAGAACTTATCTCACCACTCAGAGATCACCAAGCACAACAAGCAAATTATATCACACATACATATATACAAACATCACATATATACAAATATATACACAGAAAAAGTAGGCTAAACCCACTGGAGACTACTCCCCAGCAGAGTCGCCACTTAATTTCTGTAGCGGTAAATTCATGATCATCAAGCTATGGATATGCTAGAGATCAAATAACAAGAGTCGCCACCGCGCTTTTATTGTTTCCAAGGGAAAAGGGAAAAAGTACAAACAAAACCCAAAGTAAGAAGTTTTCAAATCAAAACTAATAAAATGTCTGAGATTACAGGTAAGGGGGTTGGTTACACAAAAGGAAGGTGTTAGCACCCAAAGTGTCCTAGGTACTCCTAGGGAGCCCTTTTTGTGTGCATATGTATTTTGTACAAAATGATGTTTACAAACAAATAGAATGGGTGGATGAGAAAAGAATTCATTAAATATATTTTTGTGTTTGACAAGCCCTTCAGCCTTGTGCCTACGTACCAACATAAAAATGAGGGATCAAAACCTCGTAGTTCGTGATACAAATTTCAAAGTGGATGGATTGCTTTTAACAAAAATTAAGTTTGAAAGGCACAAAGGCCTAAAAATAGTTTGAATGAGTTAGTTCTTTTTGGATTTTTTTGAAAATTTAAGTCAAGTATAGTTAAGTTTATTTACAAGTTTGATTTAAGAAAGAGCAAAGTTTGAAAATGCAATGGCATAAGGTCAAAGTTTCTATCTTTTTGCAAAGAGGTCAAAGTTTAGAACAAAACAAGTTCAATCAAAGAAGATTTTGAAAAGGGAGGGAGAGATTTTGAAATTAAAGAAATGGGAAGAAGATGAAGAGACTAATATTATGCACAAAATTAAAAGTTAAGAGTTGAAAAGATCTGACCAAATGGGTAGCAATCCAATAGACAAGAATGTCAATAGAAACCCAGAATTCCCTTGGACACTTAGAAACAAGCAACACACAAATTCACAATTATATTATCTTTAAGAGCAAAGGTATCAAATAAAGATAGTCACGTCCAAGCTTTAGCCACTCCATGATCTTCTTCAAATTAGCCCATGTAACAGATGAATTCCACAAGTCATAGATTCAAGATAACAACTTCATAATGATCATGTTGGAGGTGAACTCAGAGGGATCTTGAATGATGTATCAGATGAAGTTTCACATTGCAAGCACTTGGTTTCTCAATAAGTTGGCATTGGCCAAGTCCTTTAGCATAGTAATGTTTCCTAAGTTCTAAGTCCATTTGTCCAAGATCAAGCCAATAGTCCAGACAAAAGTTTTTTAGGGTTTTTGTTATTATTATGTACATTAATGGTCAAAGAACACACAAACAAGCAAAGTATATACAAACAAGAAATATCACACAATATGGTTCAAGTGGACAAAGTGAAATTTGCATTAACATAAACAATTAGAATGATATGAACAATGGCAAATGAATAAAATCTAGAATTAAATGACATTAAAGTAAATGGCTTGAAATTAAAAGTTAGTTGTTAATGGGTTAGAAGTTAGTATTATTTTGCTTTTGCTTTTCATTTTAAGACATTATTTAGAGAACACTCAACCCACTTATCACAAGCATGGAAGAGGGGAGACTTACAATCTCAGTAACTAGAATGCTATGCCTTATACGTCACAAATTTAACGATATGTTAAGCAATCGTAATTGTACTTATATAGAAGTCACAACTATTTGAGGTCGGGCAATAGAATTTTGGTGTTAATGCATGTTAGAGACATAGTATAATGGACTATGCTCATGAAACATACCACACACATAAAAAATATGCAAAAGAGGTGGCCTAATCTCATCCATACTCATGTTAATTTTTCAATCAACTAGATTTAGGACTTTGAGATATCATAGACCAAATGAGATGAATGCATAAAGAAGGGGAATGAAATGAAGAGGGAGGGGAATGAATCAAAACTAAAATTGGTCAAAGGAGGACTTTTACCAAATTAATATCATTCATTCATTTTGGGAGATGGAATGTATATTCCATCAATCCCCTAAATCCAATGATATTAACTTGACAAAGTCAAATCAACCTTGACCAAGGCCCAACAATAAGAGTCAAACACAAACAAGTCATCATAATTGGTCAACAAAATTATTTGGCATTTATTCAAATTACAAATACTAAAAAGACATTTAAATTAAATATGGTTTGTCAAACTCCTAAAACCTCATGAAAACACCAAATTAATAGCCATGAGATTTATCATAGGTCAAACAAGGTCAAAGGACCTTGAAGAAAAAATTTCAGAATTTTTAAAGACTTAAAAGTATTTTTAAACAATTAAAAACATATGCAAAATCAATTAAATCATGAAAAATATTAATAATGATCCAAAAAATAATTTTAATTCAGAATATGAAAGAGGAAATTATTTGAAAATTTTTGGTGAAAATCTCATATTTTTTGGATCAATATTAAAATTAATATGAATTAATAAAAATCAAAGGAATAAAAATTAAAATCAAATGGTTAAAGTGGACCACTTGATCTGCCTCATTAATTGAGGTGGCAGATCAAGTGGTTGAGCGTGCGCATTCCATGATGCGCCTGAGTCAAACATCCACACGCTTGGTAATCAATATGTACGCTCATGATTAAAATATTTTGAATCCATCTAATGGCTCTAGACCGTGCCACATCATTGCCGGAGCAACGCGTCGATCGTCTTCTCAGGCGACCTTGGTCGGACTGGTCCATTCATCACCACATCATAAATAAAAAAGTAGGACATGATCTGAAAGAAAAAATGGCGTAGAGCACGAATATGACCTCAACTTTAACTAACTCCACATATATAGAAAGATATGAGGAGTTGAATTTTGAGGTGTGTCAACTGAGTTGCTTCGATTTGACCTCTAAGCAACTCAATCTTCTTGCCTACATTGGTAGGACTTCAGACAACCAAAGATCCAAGAGAATTGAGTGGAATTGAGAGAGAATCGAAGAGATGAAATTTTCTGGAAAATACCTTCAATGCAAGTCTGGATTCACTTGTTCTTGCTTTGAGTCGTGCTTAATCTTGCTCAGTATGCTTGCAGAAGTAGATTAGAATGCATAAAAGGTCTTGGATCCCTGGAGCTTTGAATCTCAAAACAGTGAGATTCCAACTCAATTTCCAAATTAAATTCTCAAGATTATCCTATCAAATGGATGGGTTTAGTGTTTGGGATCAAAGTTGGCGCGAAGGGGTTCTTAATTCTGAGCATATGGAGCTTTATTTATAGCTGGATCATGTGATATTTGCACCTTCCAAATGAGTTTCCAAAATTGGCAATGAGTGATGCATGTGTGCATGGGCGTGTACAGGCCCATGAGATCATTCCTTTTGGCCCATAATTGAGTGTGAATAAGTCTTAAATCAAATTGGAGTGCTAGGCAATTGTACATGGAAGCTTGAAGTTTGATTCTTGCCAAATGATAATGCAATGTTCATGCCATGCGCATGCCTAGCAAATCGTGTCCAAAATGGATAAAATTGGACTTTTTGGAAAGGTTAGATCAAGGGGAACAACTTTCATGTTCAACACTTTCTCATTTGGAGCTTGGATCATGAAGAATTTTAAGGTGGAAGTTTGGAAATTTCAACATGTTGAAATTTTTTCTAAGTGTCAAGCCATATATCTCAATATTCCACCTTGCTTAACTTTTTATGTGAGCTTCAAATTGCAGCGGTAAATTCATGATCATCAAGCTATGGATAAGCTAGAGATCAAATAACAAGAGTCTCCATATGTCTCAATGTTGAAGGAAGACCGTTAATCATGTATTTAACTGTGCTTGACGAGAGTATGGGTTGTGTTCTAGGTCAGCAAGACGAAACTGGAAAGAAGTAATATGTTATTTACTACCTCAATAAGAAATTCATCAACTGCGAGAATCGGAACTCTATGCTTGAAAAGACTTATTGCGCATTGGCCTGGGCGGCTAAGCGTCTGCGCCAATATATGTTGAATCATACCACTTGGTTGATATCCAAAATGGATCAAATCAAGTACATTTTTGAGAAGCCTACTTTAATTGGGAGGATTGCCCGTTGGCAGATGTTGTTATAAAAGTATGATACTGAATACCGATCTCAAAAAGCAATTAAGGGTAGTGTCTTGGCTGACCATCTGGCCCACCAACCGATTGAAGATTATTAGTCAGTGAAGTATGATTTTCCTGACGAAGAGATTTTGTACTTGAAAATGAAAGATTATGATGAACCATTGCTTAAAGAAGGGCCAGAACCTGGTTCCCGTTGGGGCATGGTATTTGATGGAGCTGTTAATCAATATGGTAATGGCATTGGGGCATTGATTATTACTCCTCAAGGCACTCATTTTCCGTTTATAGCTAGATTGACTTTCAAGTGTACGTACAATATGGCTGAATATGAAGCTTGCATTATTGGGCTTGAAGAGGCCATTGATCTCAGAACCAAGTATCTTGACGTCTATGGAGATTCAACTTTGGCTATAAATCAGATCAAAGGAGAATGGGAGACGAATCAACCTGGTTTGATACCATATAGAGATTATGCGAGGAGGATTTCAACTTTCTTTACAAAGGTTGAGTTTCATCATATCCCTCTAGATGAAAACCAGATGGAAGATGCTCTTGCAACGTTGACTTCAATGGTTATGGTGAAATTCTGGAATGAAGTTCCCAATTTGACTGTGATGCGTCTTGATAGGCCATCTCATGTGTTTTCTGTTGAAGAGATCAAAAATGAAAAGTCGTGGTATTTTGATATTAAGTGTTTTCTCCAAAGTCAGATTTACCCGTCTGGGGCATCTTTGAAAGATAAAAAAACTTTGAGGAGATTAGCCGACAACTTCTACTTTGATTAGCCAACAAACTTGTTGATGACTGAAGTCCACGAAGATTCCTTTGGTACTCATTCCAATGGGCATTCTATGGCTAAAAAGATGTTGAGAGTAGGTTACTATTGGCTGACAATGGAATCTGACTAAAGCAAGTTTGTGAAGAAATACCACAAGTGTCAAATCTATGCAGATAAGATTCATGTTACGCCGACACCATTGAATGTCATTTCCTCCCCATGGCCCTTCTCCATGTGGGGAATTAATATGATTGGTATGATTAAGCTTGGAGCTTCAAAAGGACATCATTTCATTTTGGTGGCTATTGACTACTTCACAAAGTGGGTTGAAGCGGCATCGTATGCAAATGTAACCAAGCATGTTATTGTGAGGTTTAACAAGAATCAGATTATATGGCGTTATGGTGTGCCAAGTAAGATCATTACTGATAATGGATCGAAATTAAATAATAATATGGTTGAAGATCTTTGCAAAGACTTCAAGATTGCACACAATAGTTCTTTTCCCTACAGACCTAAAATGAATTGGGTTGTCGAAGCTGCAAACAAGAATATCAAGAAGATCATTCAGAAAATGCTGGTAACGTACAAGGATTGGCATGAGATGCTCCCATTTTCTTTGCATGACTATCCCACTTGTCTTGATGGAAGCCAAGTTGATTGAAGCTGAATGGTGCCAAACCAGGTATGACCAGCTGAATTTGATCGAAGAGAAGAGGTTGACTGCCATGTGTCATGGTTAGTTATATCAACAGAGAATGTAGAAGGCATTTGATAAGAAGGTCAGACCTCGTGTGTTTAGTGAAGGTGACCTTGTTCTCAAGAAGATTCTATCTTTCAAACTAGATGCTAGGGGCTAATGGACTCCTAATTATGAAGGCCCATATGTTGTTAAGAGAGCCTTTTCAGGCGGTGCTTTGATTCTTACAACTATGGATGGTGAGGAGTTCACTCATCTTGTGAATGCCGATGCATTCAAGAAATACTTCGCCTAAAAAGAAAAGAACAACTCGCTAAGTTGAAAACTAGAAAGGGAGGCTACGACAAAAATGAGCGTCTCGGCGGATTGAAAACCCGAAAGGGCGATCCAGGAAAAAGTTAGAGGCATAACAATAGAAAAATTATCCCGATAAGTTGAGTACCCCACCTTGGGGAAATTTATGAAAAAGTTAGGGATTATGGCAAGTAAATGCATTATGTTGATCTTCAGTCTTGAAGACATTCTTGAGCACAACGTTTGGTTCTGATTCATTTTCAACCAAAGCTAAGAGCACATCGGATATTGAAGGCGATAGAAGGATTAGTGATCATTGTATTCAATATAGCTCTTTTCCATGTAAATTACCATTTTTCAACTTTTGTAAAGATCTATGGAGTCTTGTCATTTAGAGACTACCATTCTATTAAATAAAGTTGAGCTTTTTATCCAATTGTTTCTATTCTTATTTATTTCATCTAAATAGAATTAAAATTTTATGATGATCGTGTTGAAATTGATTTTTTTAAATCAAAATCATGTTTTCTTAGAATAATAAAAGCACTTACTTTTTAAGAGCAATCGATTTCATTTAAGGCATATCAATAGTGGTTTGAGAACAGGTGAGCCCTAAAATGAGAAGCATTGTTGGTTTTCCCCAAGCAGTTGGTGTGATCTCTGTATCATCCCCAGCAGCATTTCAGCATCTCCAGCCAAATTTTGTTGGTTTCCCCAACCGAGTTTGCATTTGCCTCCCGTAAGTTGTAGGCGCGTTTTCTCAGCGATTTGCATAGATCCAGCACAAGATTCTTGTTTTCCCTTAAGTCTCCAGCGAATTTCATTCAACACTGATCCTAGAATACTCTGTCTGATCCTCTGCAAGGATGTCTCCCATTTGATATGAAGTTGACCAAAAATTCCCCGCAGAGTTGATGATGCAGATTCTCGGCACATCTTTTCCTTTGCCCCAACCAGGATTTGATCCTTTGAGGTGGATGGTTCGCGTTCATCCTCTACCTCTCTTTCTCCAGTTGATTCCTTCCTATCGAGATTGGCTGAGTGTTGTATTGATGATTCAGATTAGTGACATTTGTATCCTTTGTGATTGTTTCGTTAGCATAATCATCATATACACATATACACATACATTCATAGATTTCATTATTACATTATTGCACTTTGTGATTCATTATTCCTCTGATCCTCTGTTGTGGTGGTATCCTTTCCCCCCACTCAGATTCGGTGTGTCTGTCCTCTTTCAATTGTAGAGTGTCAGCCCCTTAAGCAGGAAGAATTTAACCTTTCTCATTCCCCACGGAGTTATTCCCTCGTGGATGATTATTATTTCAGCTTCCTCCCCAATTGATTATCTGGATGGAACCACTTCCCCTGAGTTATATCCTCATTGGGTTGAGTCTTTGATTGATCTTTTCTTTCTAGATCTTACCTAGATAAATGCTTTTGGTCCCTAGAGAGTCTATTACCCAGTAACTGGTAATATTCATCTCGATTCATGAGTACTTTACTTTTTCCCAATACCCGGTAAAAGTAACCTATTTCCCCTTTCTCCCCAGCAGATTCGTCTTCACGTTTCCCCAGGAAGTTTATCCTTGATATGTTCATCCTAACCGATGACAGATATTTTCTTCCCCTGCTCTGGGTTTATCCTTGATATGTTCATCCTAACCGATGATGGATACTCTCGCTTTGGTATTCTACCCGGTAAAAAGGTAGATGTAATCCCTATTTCCTTCCCCAGAGGGTCAATCCTTGATATGTTCATCCTAACCAATGACGGATTTCCTCCTCTTTGTGGTCTTCTGCCCAGTAACCGGTAGTTGTAAATCCTGTTTCCCCTGACGGAGTCTATCCTTGATATGTTCACTTTAACTAGTGACGGATATTCTCTCCTTTGGTATTCTATCTAGTAACCAATAGATATAATTCATATTTCTCCCCTTAGAGTCTATCCTTGATATGTTCGTCTTAACCGGTGACGAATATTCTCTCCTTTGGTATTCTATCCAGTAACCGATAGATGTAATTCCTACTTGTTTTGGCAGTCAATCCTTGATATGTTCATCTTAACCAATGACAGATAGTCTTCTCTTTGAGTCTATCCTTGATATGTTCACTTTAACCAGTGATAGATATTCTCTCTCCTTGGTCTTCTACCCAGTGACCGGTTGTTGTAAACCCTATTTGGTTTTTCCCCAGCAAGTTATTCTTACCTAGTAACTGGTAATGAATACACCTCCTGCTGCCCTCAGCGAGTCATCCTTGATATGTTTACCCTAATCGGTAACGGATGTCCTCTATGTCAGATTATGTTATCTTCCTACCCAGTAACCGGTAGTGGATAATATATTTTTGTTACTCCTGTGTTGAAGTTCTTTTCTTCCCCAGTTGAGTTTGATTGCGTATTTCCTCATTGAAATCGTCGTCCCCTGTTTGGATCGAGTATTTTAGTTTTGTTCTGATCTATCCATTTCCCCTGCAGATTTTTCCCTTATCCTTAGCCGAGTCTTTCCATTGATTTATTTTCATGGAATCCCTCATGTCTCCCAGCAGTTTTAAGTCATAGCCTGACCCATGAATAACCTTTTCATCCGCAGAGTCTCTATCTCCCCAGTTAGTTTTACTTAGGGAATCCATTATACTCATGTGGACTTTCGGTCTCTCCATATTCTTTTCCTTTGTGGAAACATCTTCCTCACAAAGATTATTTTTAGCATTTCATATCATATGCATGATGAGGTCTCTTAGGGACCAAAATTTGTTTCTATGATCCAAGCTCCAAATTCTTCATGATCCAAGCTCCAAATGAAAAAGTGTTGAACATGAAAGTTGTTCCCCTTGATCTAACCTTTCCCAAAAGTCCAATTTCATCCATTTTGGACACAATTTTCTAGGTCTGCGCATGGCATGAACGTTGCATCATCATTTGGCAAGAATCAAACTTCAAGCTTCCATGTACAATTCCTAGCACTCCAATTTGATTTCAGACTTGTTGACACTCAATTATGGACCAAAAGGAATGATCTCATGGGCATGTACACGCCCATGCACACATGCATCACTCATTTCCAATTTTGGAAACTCATTTGGAAGGTGCAAATATCACATGATCCAGCTATAAATAGAGCTCCATATGCTCAGAATTGAGAACCCCTTCGCGCCAGCTTTGATCCCAAACACTAAACCCTTCCATTTGATAGAATAATCCTGAGAATTTACTTTGGAAATTGAGTTGGAATCTCATTGTTTTGAGATTCAAAACTCCAGGGATCCAAGACCTTTTGTGCATTCTAATCTACTTCTGCAAGCGTACTGAGTAAGATTAAGCACAAGCCAAAGCAAGAACAAGTGAATCCAGACCTGCATTGAAGGTATTTTCCAGAAAATTTCATCTCTTCGATTCTCTCTAAATTCCACTCAATTCTCTTGGATCTTTGGTTGTCTGAAGTTCTACCAATGTAGGCAAGAAGATTGAGTTGCTTAGAGGTCAAATTGAAGCAACTCAGTTGACACACCTCAAAATTCAACTCCTCATATCTTTCTATATATGTGGAGTTAGTTAAAATTGAGGTCAGATTCATTCTCTAGGCCATTTTTTCTTTCAGATCATGTCCTCCTTTTTCATTTAGGATGTGGTGATGAATGGACCAGTCCAGCCAAGGTTGCCTGAGAAGACGATCGGCGCTTTGCTCCAGCAATGATGTGGCACGGTCCAAAGCCATTAGATGGATTCAAAATGTTTTACTCCTGAGCTTACATATTGATTACCAAGCGTGTGGATGTTTGACTTAGATGCACCATGGAACGCACGCGCTCAACCACTTGATATGTCACTTCAATTAATGAGGGAGATCAAGTGGTCCACGTTTTTTGTTATTTTCTAATTTTATTTTTTATTCCTTTTATTTTCATTAATTCATATTAATTTTAATATTGATCCAAGAAAATATGAGAGTTTCACCAAAAAATTTCAAATAATTTCCACTTTCATATTCTGAATTAAAATTATTCTTTGGATAATTATTAATATTTTTCATGATTTAACTGATTTTGCATTTATTTCTAATTGTTAAAAAATACTTTGAAGTCTTTAAAAATTCTGAATTTTTTTCTCCAAGGTCCTTTGACCTTGTTTGACCTATGATAAATCTCATGGCCATTTATTTAGTGTTTTGATGAGGTTTTAGGAATTTGACAAACCATATTTAATTTAAATGCCTTATTTTATTTTATTTTTAATTTGAATAAATTCCAAATAATTTTGTAGACCAATTATGATGACTTGTTTGTGTTTGACTCTTGTTGTTGGGCCTTGGTCAAGGTTGATTTGACTTTGTCAAGTTAATATCATTGGATTTAGGGGATTGATGGAATATGCATTCCATCTCCCAAAATGAATGGATGATATTAATTTGATAATCAATTTGAGTTTTAATACATTCCCCTCCCTCTTCATCTCATTCCCCTTCTTTATGCATTCATCTCATTTGGTCTATGATATCTCAAAGTCCTAAAGCTAGTTGATTGAAAAATTAACATGAGTATGGATGAGATTATGCCACCTCTTTTGCATATTCTTTTTGTGTGTGGTATGTTTCATGAGCATAGTCCATTATACTATGTCTCTAACATGCATTAACACCAAAATTCTATTGTCCGGCCTCAAATAGTTGTGACTTCGACATAAGTCCAATTACGATTGCTTAACATAGCGCTAAATTTGTGACACAAAAGGCATAACATTCTAGTTAGTGAGATTGTAAGTCTCCCCTCTTTCATGGTATTGTATGGAAACTTGGCCTTTTTTCATTCCTTTGGAAGTGTCTTGGCTCAAGGATTCATGCTTGTGATAAGTGGGTTGAGTGTTCTCCAAAGAATGTCTTAAAATGAAAAGCAAAAGAAAACAACACTAACTTCTAACTCATTAACAACTAAATTTTAATTTCAATCCATTTACTTTAATGTCATTTAATTCTAGCCTTTATTCATTTGCCATTGCTCATATCATTCTAATTGTTTATGTTAATGCAATTTTGACTTTGTCCACTTGGACCATATTGTGTGATATATCTTATTGGTATATAATTTTCTTGTTTGTGTGGTCTTTGACCATTAACATACATAATAACAACAAAAACCTTAAAAAACTTTTGTGTGGATTGTTGGCTTGATCTTGGACAACTGGACTTAAAATTTAGGTAACATTCCTACGCTAAAGGACCTGGCCAATGCCAACTTATTGAGGAACCAAGTGCTTGCAATTTGAAATTTCATCTGATACATCATTCAAGATCCGTCTAAGTTCATCTATAACATGATCATTGTGAAGCTGTTATTTTGAACTTGTGACTTGTGGAATTCATCTGTTACATGGGCTAATTTTGAAGAAGATCATGGAGTGGCTAAAGCTTGGATGTCGCTATCTTTATTTGATACATTTGCTCTACGAGATAATATAATTGTGCATTTGTGTGTTGCTTGATTCTAAATGTCCAAGGGAATTTTGGGTTTCTATTGACATTCTTGTCTATTGGATTGCTACCTATTTGGTCAAATCTTTTCAACTCTCAAATTTTAATTTTGTGCATTGGATTAGAATCTTCACCTTCTCCCCATTTCTTTAATTTCAAAATCTCTCCCTCCCTTTTTAAAATCTTTTTTGATTGAACTTATTTTGTTCTAAACTTTGACCATTTTGCAAAAAAGATAGAAACTTTGGCCTTATGCCATTGCACTTTCGAACCTCTTTTCTTAAATCAAATTTGTAAATAAAATTAACTATACTTGACTTAAACTTTCAAAAAGCAAAAAAGAACTAACTCATTCAAACCATCTTTAGGCCTTTGTACCTTTCAAACTTAATTTTTGTTAAAAGCAATGCATCCACTTTGAAATTTGTATCACGAACTACGAGGTTTTGATCCCTCATTTTTATGTTAGTACGTAGGCACAAGTTTGAAGGGCTTGTCAAACACAAAAATATAATTAATGAATTCTTTTCTCATCCCCCCATTCTATTTATTTGTAAACATCATTTTGTACAAAACACATATGTACACAAAAAGGGCTCCCTAGGAATACCTAGGACACTTTGGGTGCTAACACCTTCCCTCTGTGTAACCAACCTCCTTACCTGTAATCTCTGACATTTTATTAGTTTTGATTTGAAAACTTCTTACTTTTGGGTTTTGTTCGTACTTTTTCCCTTGGAAAGAATAAAAGCGCGGTGGCGACTCTTGTTATTTGATCTCTAGCATATCCATAGCTTGATGATCATGAATTTACCGCTACAGAAATTAAGTGGCGACTCTGCTGGGGAGTAGTCTCCAGTGGGTTTATCCTAATTATTGTGTGTATATATTTTTATATATGTGAGTGTTATATATATATATATATATATATATATATATATATATATATATATATATATATATATATATATATATATATATATATATATATATATATATATATATATATATATATATATATATATATATATATATATATATATATATATATATATATATATATATATATATATATATATATATATATATATATATATATATATATATATATATATATATATATATATATATCTATATATATATATATATATATATATATATATATATATATATATATATATATATATATATATATATATCTATATATATATATATGTGTGTGTGTGTGTGTGTGTGTGTGTGTGTGATATAATCTGCTTGTTATGCTTGGTGACCTCTAAGTGGTGAGATAAGTTCTAACCCGAACTTTAGTGCAATCAAGATAGGAGGATGATATAATTATGTTCGACTTGTGTGGAGTACTCCTTAACAAGTTGGCTTGAGATCCATCTGCTCAGTGGAGACTCTTTTGGATTTGGAAATGTCACACAAGTATTTGTGGTTAGGCATTGCTATCTCTAATTTGGGTCCGAGAAGCTGAGGACCGTAGAACATTTACCCCCTCTTGGCCTATTTAGTACGTAGTGCGGAAACTGTTCAAGTGTAGACTTGATAAAAGTTGTTATGCGATACTACACTCAGACGAGTTTCTCTTGAGAATGTTATGGGTCGATGAGTCAGTCATCTTAACCTATAATATTCGATAGATGGCATTAAGACTATGAGAACTTTTTATAAGATGATCTACAGGTTTTTATCCTTAGTTCACTCCTTTGGGATGGTTCTTACCCAGACTCCATGCTCGTGACTTACAACAAACCCTTGATTCTTGGTTGATCCGATCAAGTCTTGTCAATATCAATGGAATTTAGGTGTTGATAAGGTGTAAACCTTAATCCACCAAAATGGCTGATTGATCTTGACAATGACTTAATTCATCCCTTGACCTTTGTTTTCCTTGTGTGTGATCCCTTATTTCTGATTGTTGCATTCATGCTTTTATGTGCATCATGACATTCATCACATGAAAATTTCCAGGAACTAAGGTATCATTTGCAAATGTTTTCAGACCATGGATTATGGACGAAGGAACACTAAGAAGTACAGTTTTAGATGTCCCGATTTAAAAGAGTTAAGGAAGCTAACATCTTTTATATTAGATCCCTAGGACTTCAAACAAAGTCATCGGAAGCTTTTGTCCATCTTGTTTGCTGATGTGGTTGAAGGACTCTTGAGTGTATTGGTGTAGTTCTATGATCCTCTCTACCGTTGTTTCACTTTCCCAAATTTTCAGCTTGTGCCTACATTGGAGGAGTATTCTCATCTTTTAGGGATACATGTTTCTAGTAGAGTTCCTTTTAGTGGATTGGAGGAGATTCCCCGGTCTAATCTTATTACTAAAGCTCTTCACTTGAAGAAGTCTGAGATAAAGGCTCATTGGATGAAGAAAGGAGGATTGTTTGGGTTGCCATCTGATTTCCTCATCAAGGAAGCTACTGCCTTTGCTCAAGCCGGTAGCGTGGATGCTTTTGAAGCTATCTTTGTGTTGCTCATCTATGGGTTAGCTATGTTCCCTAACATTGACGATTTTGTTTATGTTAATGCCATTAGACTTTTCTTGATTGGGAATCATGTGCCCACTTTGTTAGGTGATATGTATTTCTCTTTGCATCTAAGGAAATCTAAGGGTGGTGGAAGTATCATCTGTTGCATTTCTCTTCTGTACAAGTGGTTTATTTCGCACTTGCCTTAGACACCTGCTTTTGTGGAGAACAAACAATGTCTAAGATGGTCCCAGAGACTTATGTCTCTCACTAATGATGATATAGTTTGGTATGATCCATATTTAATCAGTTTGGAGATTATTGATAGTTGTGGTGAATTCTCTAATGTGCCTCTCATTGGTACACAAGGAGGAATTAACTACAACCCTGCTTTGGCTCGTCGTCAGCTTGGGTTCCCCTTGAGAGACAAACCTAATAACACTTTGTTAGAAGGTCTTTTCTATCAAGAGGGTAAACATCCCCAACATTTAAAGTAGAAGATTGTACATGCTTGGCATAATGTGCATAGGAAAGGAAGATCTGAGCTTGGTCCACACAATTGTGTAGCTTTGGAAGTTTACACTCTTTGGGTGAAGAAGAGACCTTTGGAATTGAAGATGCCTTATCCTTGTGAAAGACATATGTCTATGGTTGTGGTTGAGCCATTAACTCCCTCTAACCAAGATGTAGAGGAGTTGGAAGATGCGCTCATCAAGATGAAGCAAGAGAAGGACATGTGGGAAGAGCGTTTTCGTGCTTTGAGCAAGAAGCATGAAGAGTTGCAGTTGGAGTCTAAGGACAAAGATGCACTCATTGAGATACTTGAAGACCGAGTGACAAAGAGACAGAGAGAGCCAGAGGTTTCATCTTCTAGCATGCCTCAGCCTTCCGTTGCTTGGAAGAAGATTGTTGACCAGCATTTCCTCGAGAAGACTCAGATGAAGGCTTCTTTGAGACTGAGATCCGCCGCATTCGAAGGAAGTACGTGCCTTCAACCAGATCTTCTGACGTTGTTAGGGATCCTTAGGATGACTAGTCTCCTTTTCTCTTGTATTTTTCATTTGGTTTCTGAAATTGTACTCAGTATAATCCTTCCAATTATATAAATGAAAAGAGATTTTTGGTCATATAAAAATTATTGCAATTGTTGATATATATGTTTGCAAATGACACAGTAAGTTCCTTGAACACAAAAACAAATAATCAAGCATTGCATTTCATGCATCATTTACACAATCCAGTTTTCTCTTTCACCAGATGTCTCATTGGTGTTTCTTATGTGCTTTAGCCAAGCTGACTCACCGGTACAACACCCACGCCAATCATCTGAGAATTATGGAGCATCTAGAGCAAGAGAACAAAGAGCTGAAGGATGAGATCGCCCGCCTAACTACGATGATGGAGTCAATTCTTACTGCTCAGAGTTAATCTTCTCCAATGCCTGCAACTCCTCCTACGAGGACAGTTATTTAGAGGTGGCTACCTCTACCATGCCTGCTGCTACCGCTCATTTTGCGCCCACTGTTCCTGCCGGATTCCCGTGGGGAATGTCGTCCAACTTTATGACTGATGGCTTTGCGCCTACATTTGCTTCCATGCCAGCATCAGGCCCGATCATGTCCGTGCCACCTCCCGTTATGCACACCTTACCTCATTTAGAGGACACCATTTATCACTCTTTTCCGTCTGAGGGTCCGAATATCTACGAGAAAATGGATGAAATGAAAGATCAATTTCTTGAGCTGCACAGGGAATTGAAGACGCTGATGGGTAAGGATTTATTTGGAAAGAGTGTTGCTGAGTTGTGTTTAGTGCCCAACGTCAAGATCCCGGTGAAGTTCAAAATGTCTGACTTTGAAAAATATAAAGGGAATATTTACCTGCTCAGTCATCTAGTGATATATGCTTGCAAGATGTCTACTCAGAACGATAATGATCAACTGTTGATCCATTATTTCCAGGACAGTTTGACCGATGTTGTGCTCAGATGGTATATGGGATTAGACAGTGCAAGCATTCACACTTTCAATGACCTGGGAGAGGTTTTTTCCAAGCAATATAAGTATAACGTGGACATGGGGCCTGATAGAGACCAACTGAGGTCTACGTCTCAGAAAGATAAAGAGACATTTAAAGAGTATGCGCAGAGATGAAGGGAATTGGCTTCCCAGATCACTCCTTCTTTGGAGGAAAAAGAGATGACAAAAATCTTTCTGAAAACTTTGAGTTCATTTTATTATGAACGAATGATTGCTAGTGCCCCCAGTGACTTTACCGGGATGGTAAACATGGGGATGAGGCTTGAGGAAGGAGTCCGAGAGGGACGCTTGTCAAAAGATGAGGCATCGACAAGCAAGAGGTATGGCAGTAGTTTCAGCAAGTGGGAGGCAGAGGAGGCCTCAGATCAGAAGGA
This sequence comes from Lathyrus oleraceus, assembly GCF_024323335.1. Lineage (NCBI taxonomy): Eukaryota > Viridiplantae > Streptophyta > Magnoliopsida > Fabales > Fabaceae > Lathyrus > Lathyrus oleraceus. The sequence continues at coordinate 28,027,103 of NC_066581.1, read as the reverse complement.
ATCTAACATCCCGTCAACATCACCATCAGTATCTTTCGTTATCCCGATATTTTCTAATCAACAATCAACACCAGCTCAACAACCACAACGTCAACAACAACAACCGCAACAACGAGAAAACACCTACAACAACAACAATACCAACAACAATCATCATCAACAAAACTTTGAGAGGAAGAAGGCCTCTTTCGACCCGATTTCTATGTCATACGCATAACTCTACCCGTATTTGGTTCTCAAGAACCTAATTCAACCGAGAAACCCGCCGCAGATTCCAGAACCACTTCCATGGTGGTACAAGCATGAGCTCCGTTGCGCTTTTCATCAAGGAGCACCCGGACATGATACCGAGAACTGCTACCCACTCAAGCATGAGGTTCAAAAGCTGATGAAGAGTGGAATGGTGTCTTTCAAGGACCGTGCGCCGAATGTGAAAGCAAATTCGTTGCCCGCCCATGGGAACTCTTCTATGAATATGGTGGATGGTTGTCCTGGCGAGTTTAAAGTTTTTGATGTGCGTTTTATACGAAGATACTTAGTGTAGATGCATAAGGATATTTGTTTGGTAAGTGATTGTGAGCCTGAAAATGATGGTTGTGCTGTTTGTAGTGTTAACCCGAGGGGTTGTGAAGTTGTGAAACGGGAGATCCAGCAACTGATGGATGAAGGCATGATTCAAATTGTTCAAACCTGTCATGTAGATGAAGATGTAAATGTCATAGTGTCCATTTTCAAGCCGCCAGAGAAATTGGTAATCCAGTACGACATCAGCAACGGTAACAATGTCAGCAATAGATCAATATCGTCGTTGGTTATACGGTTAGCGGGCCCAGTCCCGTATTCATCTGATAAAGCTGTTCCATACCAGTATAATGCTACAATGATAGAGGGTGGTCAAGAGGTTCCGTTGCCTACGACTAGCTCTGTGGTGAGCATTGCTGATGTTACCAAGGTGACCCGCAGTGGTCGTGTGTTTGGGCCGGTGTTCCCAAAGGATAAGGAAGAATCCGTTGTGAGTAAGGTGGAAGTGCCTGTTGAAGATCATGTTGGTGTTTCAAAGGGTATAATTGGTGAATCCAGCAATTTGAAAGCTAACAATGATGATGAGGTACTTCAGTTAATCAAGAGGAGTGAGTTCAATGTGGTGGAGCAGCTGCTCTAAACCCCCTCAAAATTCTCAGTGTTGTCTCTGCTCATGAATTCTGAAGCGCAAAGAGAAGCACTATAGAGAGTTCTAGAACAAGCTTTGTCGAACATGATGTTACAATGGATCAATTCGATCATATCATGGCTAACATCACTTCTTGTAATAATCTTAGTTTCTGTGATAAAGAACTCCCTGAGGAGGGAAGGAATCATAATCTGGCTTTGCACAATTCTATGAATTGCAAAGAGGATGCTCTGTCAAATGTGCTTGTTGACACTGGGTCGTCACTGAATGTACTTCCGAAGTCAACTCTGTCAAAGCTATCATATCAAGAAGCGCCTATGAGGTATATTGGTGTAATCGTCAAAGCTTTCGACGGTTCGCGCAAAATAGTTATTGGTGAAGTGGACCTTCCAGTTAAGATAGGTCCGAGTGATTTTCAAATTACTTTTCAAGTAATGGATATCCACCCGGCCTACAGTTTCATATTGGGAAGGCCATGGATTCATGAGGCAGGAGTTGTTACCTCCACTTTGCACCAAAAACTAAAATTTGTGAAAAATGGTAAGCTAGTGATTGTTGGTGGAGAGAAGGTGTTGTTGGTTAGCCATTTGTCATCTTTCTCTTACGTTGAAGTTGAGGATGAGGTTGGAACCCCGTTCCAGGCCTTATCTATTGCTGCTTAAAAGAGAGTTGGGGCACCTATGTCCTCATTGAAAGTTGCTAAGAAGATTGTGGAAGAAGGCAATGTTGATCAGTGGGGGCGCATGGTAGAGGTCTCCGATAACAAAGGCAGAACCGGTTTGGGGTTCCAGTGAGGTTCATCAACTGCAAGAAATGAAGATATGCAACTTAGCTTCCATAGCGGAGGATTCATTCATGGCAATGTGTATGTGTTTAATTGGTTGCATTGTATGGTAAAACACTAGCTGGATTCTAATGTCTTGACTGATGTCATGACATGTTGTGAAGGTGTTTGTGTGACTGCATTGTAGGTTAGAATATCTAACTGTACTCTGATATCTTGACTAATGTCATGACTCACTTGAGTAGTTTACTGCAGGATTAGCTAATACAGGATTTATTGAATGTCAAATTGGATGTGGTGACATTCATCCCTGTCAGCAGATACTGAGGAATAGAACAGTTGGTGTTCTATTAGAGCTCAGTATTCATTTCCAGTCTGGTTATAAAGGAAATACCAGACCTGGCATAAGGCCTACTATCTGAATGTCAAACTGGATGTTATGACATTCATCATTGACAGCATATACTGAACAATAGACAGAGTGGTGTTCTGCTACACTTCAGTATGTTTCTCAGTCTGTTCTTCAAGAGGATAACAGAACTGACTTAAGGCTAAATGTGTAAATGTCAAATTGGATGCTTTGACATGTATTAATGTAAGCTGCTACTGTAGAATGGACAGTTTGGTCCTGTACAGTTCAACAAACTTGTACAGTCTGTTTTCAGGAAAAACAAACTTAGCATATGGTCCTTGATGTCAAGCTAAATGTTGTGACATTCATTCCTGACAGCATATGCTAGATTGTAGGTTGTTTAGTTTTTCTGTTTCAGCTTTTTCTCAAGCTATTCTTCAGGGATTCAACAGCTGAGAGAAAATCCAGGAAATCAACAACCAAGCTACATTTAATGAACCTAACAAATAGCCTATTTGTTAGTAACCTAGATGTGGAATTTAAGGGAACTCGCGTGACCTTAAATTCAGGAGAATACAAGTGCAAAGCCCAAGTACTGCAATATAAAAGGAAGTCGTTCCTTCATTCAGAATTGGGGATTTTGAGGCGTGAAGATTTAGTGTGTCCATCATACTTCACTGCTGTATTTTTGTGAGTCTTGTATTAGACATATCTTGTAAGCCAAGCTATTATCACGTAGATGATTGCATTGGTATAGGGTGTTCATTGAGTTGTAAGTGTTGTGTCACTCTAAGCTTTTAAGCGTGAGTGCTGTGTATCTTGATTAAAGCTGTTAAGCACAATCAAGAGTTGTTTGAAGTGTGACTTCAAAATTGTCTTTAATATTGATTAAAGGTAGTAATCACTGAGGTGATTGAGGGGGAGTGAGTAGGAACTCTGATCTTAGTGTTAGATTGAAATTGCATTGGGTAGGGATTAAGTGAAGAGTTGTAAACGGGTGAGTTTAGCTTTGAATTAATACTACTGATAGTGGATTTCCTCCCTGGCTTGGTAGCCCCCAGACGTAGGTCATGTTGGACTGAACTGGGTAAACAATTACTTGTGTTATTTACTACACTTACTTTTAAGTTCTGCATAATTCTTGTCTGTGCAGAATTGGATGTCATAATAACCTGTGTGACATCGAATGTCTGTTAACTAGAACTTCAATTGGCATCAAAGCAGGCACCCTGCCTGTTAATTTCTGGGTGAGATTTAGGGAAGTTACTTTCTAGTACCATGGACAAGGATATAGGACACTCAAATAGACCACCCATGTTGGATGGCTCTAACTATGATGACTGGAAGCCTCGTATGATAGCCTTCTTAAGGTCTCTAGATAGCAAAGTCTGGAGAGCTGTCAACAAAGGATGGGAACATCCAACGAAGACAGGTGAAGATGGAGTCAGTGTGCAAATTCCTGAAGAAGAGTGGGACAAGGAGCAAGAGGCATTAGCCCTTGGAAATTCTAAGGCCTTGAATGCATTGTTCAATGGAATCAGTAAGAACATCTTCAGGCTGGTCAACCACTATGAGCTAGCTAAGGAAGTTCGGGATACCCTCAAGATAACTCATGAAGGTACTTCCAAGGTGAAGATGTCCAAACTTCAGATGCTGACCACCAAGTTTGAAAATCTGAGGATGAAAGAGGATGAGACTATTCATGACTTTCACATGAATATTCTTGAAATTGCAAACACCTCTGGTGGATTAGGTGAGAAAATGGCTAAAGAGAAACTTGTAAGAAAGATTCTCAGGTCCTTGCCTAAGAGATTTGCTATGAAGGTCACAACCATAGAGGAGGCTCAGGACATCTGCAATATGAAGGTAGATGAGCTCATTGGTTCTCTCCAAACCTTTAAAATGGGCTTGTGTGAGAATGCTGAAAAGAAGAACAAAAGCGTAGCTTTTGTATCTAATGCTGAAGAGGAGTCAGAAGCAGGATATACTGGGGGTGATGAAAGCATATCAGAAGCCTTAGCCATGCTTGGGAGACAGTTCAACAAGTTCGTGAAGAAGATTGATCAAAGAGGTAGACCTAATGTCAAGAACATCTCGTCTGACATCAAGAAAAGATTAACTTCTAAAGAAAAGTTCAACCAAGGCAAGGGAATCCAGTGTCATGGTTGTGAAGGGTATGGACACGTCAGAGCTGAATGCCCTACTTACCTCAAGATGCAAAAGAAGGGGCTAGCTATCACATGGTCTGAGGGAGATTCTGAAAGTGAATCTGAAGGAGAATCTGCTAAGCATGTCACTGCACTAACCAGTGTTTGTGCCACTGATGATGACTCAAGTGCAGATGAACTGACCTTTGATGAACTTGCTGCAGCTTATAAGAAGTTGTGTGTCACCAGTGCAGAAGTGCGTGTACAAGGAGAAAAGCAGAAGAAACTCATCAAGGAGCTGGAAGATGAGAGACAGAAGCATCTGACGGCCATAGAGGGTCTAAATGGTGAGATAACCCTGCTGACCTCCAAGCTGGATCAGATGACCAAATCCATCAGAATGATGAATAAAGGAACTGACACCTTGGAAGAGATCCTAAAGGTGGGACAGAAGTCTGGAACCACATCTGGTTTAGGCTTTGGGAAAAGATCCTCATCTGAACTCAAACGCCCAAAGGCTAAAGTTCAGAAATTCAAGCGGAGGTCACATCCAATGTCTCAACATCGGGGAACCAGGATGAATAATCATCAGAAGAGGAAATTCCAAAAATGGAGATGTCACCACTGTGGTAGGCTTGGGCATATAAAAGCCTTCTGCTACAGGCTTCATGGTTACCCGAACCAAGTCCCTCATGTCAGGCCTAAGCATATGACATATAGGCACCATGTCTCCAACAAGAAGCGACAATGGTATGCTAGGTTAGCTCACACAGCTCTAAGGGCTTCTACCAAAGAAGACTGGTACTTTGACAGTGGATGCTCAAGACATATGACTGGTATGGAAAATATATTGGTGGATATTCAACCTCACACTACCAGCTATGTGACCTTTGGTGATGGTGCTAAAGGAAAAATAAAAGGTGTGGGTAAGCTGGACTGCTCTGGAGTTCCAAAACTGAATAATGTGTTGTTAGTAAGAGGACTAACTGCAAACCTCACCAGCATAAGCCAACTGTGTGATCAAGGGTTCTATGTTCAGTTTACTAAGGAGCTATGTATTGTGACGAATGGTGACAATCAAGAAGTTATGAGAGGATCCAGGTCCAAAGATAACTGCTATCTGTGGGAACCTAAAGTCTCAAACTTCTCCACAATCTGCTCCTCAGCCAAGGAAGAACAGGAGGTGAAGCTGTGGCATAGACGCCTTGGACATCTCCACTTACGGGGAATGAAGAAGATCATATCCAAGGAAGCAGTCAGAGGAATTCCAAAGCTTCTTATTGATGAAGGAAGAGTCTGTGGAGAATGCCAGGTGGGCAAGCAAACCAAGATGTCACATCCGAAGCTGGGACATCCTACAACTTCCAGAGTTCTGGAACTGTTGCACATGGACTTAATGGGACCTATTCAGGTTGAAAGTCTGGGTGGAAAGAGATATGCATACGTGGTGGTTGATGATCATTCGAGATACACGTGGATAAGCTTTATCAGAGAGAAGTCAGATACATTTGATGTCTTCAAAGACCTGTGCATCAGACTCCAAAGGGAAAAGGACAGTTGTGTTGTCCGAATTAGGAGTGATCATGGTACGGAATTCAAAAATTCCAAGTTTGATGAGTTTTGCTCGTCTGAAGGAATAAGTCATGAGTTCTCCTCCCCTATAACTCCCCAGCAGAATGGGATAGTTGAAAGGAAAAATAGAACTATTCAAGAATCTGCCAGAGCTATGATTCATGCAAAGAAGCTCCCTATGCACTTTTGGGCTGAAACTATGAATACCGCGTGCTATGTTCACAACAGAGTCACCTTGAGAAAAGGAACCTCCTCCACTCTGTATGAAATATGGAAAGGCAAAAAACCCACTGTGAAGTACTTTCATATCTTTGGAAGTAAATGCTACATTCTCACAGATCGTGAACAGAGAAGGAAACTGGATCCCAAAAGTGATGAGGGTATATTTCTAGGATACTCCACTAACAGCAGAGCGTACAGAGTGTTCAACTACATGACCAATGTCCTGATGGAATCCATAAATGTTATTGTGGATGATAAAGAGGAAGGAATCGATGTCATAGAGGATGTTGAAACATTCCTTGACATTTCAACAGACATTCCAGTCAAGTCTGAAGAAGTACAGGAACCTCTTCCTGAATGTGAAGTAGATGCAACCACCAAAATGCCATCTATCAGAATTCAGAAAGACCACCCTAAGGATCTTATCATAGGGGATCCCAATAGTGGTGTGACTACCAGGTCAAGGGGAATAAGCTCAAATTCCTGTTTTGTATCCAAGGTTGAACCAAAGAATGTGAAAGAAGCCCTGACTGACGAATATTGGATCAATGCCATGCAAGAGGAACTTGAGCAGTTTAAAAGGAATGAAGTATGGGAGCTAGTTCCAAGACCTGAAGGGACCAACATCATTGGTACCAAGTGGATCTACAAAAACAAGTCTAATGAGAAAGGAGTAATTACTAGGAATAAAGCAAGACTAGTAGCTCAAGGATACACTCAAGTTGAAGGGGTTGATTTTGATGAGACGTTTGCTCCTGTTGCTAGGCTTGAGCCCATCAGATTGCTGTTAGGTGTAGCATGCATTCTGAAGTTTAAACTGTTCCAAATGGATGTGAAGAGTGCATTCTTGAATGGCTACTTGAATGAAGAAGTCTATGTGGAACAACCTAAAGGGTTCTGTGATCCTAACCAACCTAAGCATGTGTACAAGTTGAGGAAAGCCTTGTATGGGTTGAAGCAAGCACCTAGAGCGTGGTATGAAAGGTTGACTGAATTTCTGACCTCAAATGGATACAGAAAAGGTGGGATAGATAAAACCTTGTTTGTGAAGGATCAAGAAGGCAAAATCATGATTGCTCAAATCTATGTGGATGATATAGTCTTTGGTGGAATGTCAGAACAAATGGTAAAACATTTTGTTCACCAAATGCAATCTGAGTTTGAAATGAGTCTGGTTGGGGAACTGACTTATTTTCTTGGAATGCAAGTCAACCAAATGGAGGACTCTATGTTTCTCTCCCAAAGAAAGTATGCCAAAAACATAGTTAAGAAGTTTGGTATGGATAATGCTAGGCACAAGAGAACTCCTGCTCCTACTCATCTAAAGTTAACCAAAGATGATGGAGGGCCTAGTGTTGATCAATGCCTGTATAGAAGCATGATAGACAGTCTACTATACCTAACTGCAAGTAGACCTGACACTTCTTATGCAGTTGGAGTGTGTGCTAGATACCAAGCAGAGCCTAAAGTGAGCCACTTGAATCAAGTCAAAAGGATTCTCAAGTACATCAATGGGACTTGTGACTATGGGATGCTGTACTCACATGGTTCTGAGCCTGTTCTATCTGGGTACTGTGATGCTGACTGGGCTGGGAGTGCTGATGACAGAAAAAGCACATCAGGAGGCTGTTTCTTCTTGGGAGACAATCTCATATCTTGGTTCAGCAAGAAGCAGAATTGTGTATCCCTGTCCACTGCTGAGGCTGAATACATAGTTGCTGGAAGCAGTTGTTCCCAACTGGTTTGGATGAAACAGATGCTCATTGAGTACAATGTCACTCAAAATGTCATGACATTGTTCTGTGATAATCTCAGTGCCATCAATATTTCCAAGAATCCCATCCAACACAGTAGGACCAAACATATTGACATTAGACATCATTTCATCAGAGATCTGGTGGAAGACAAGGTGATTACCTTGGAACATGTAGCCACTGAACTTCAACTGGCTGACATATTTACAAAGGCTCTGGATGCTACTCAGTTTGAAAACATAAGGGGCAAACTGGGAATATGTCTCTCTGAGAACTTATAGCAACCAATGATGTTTGGAATGTATTGTTTAATATCTCTGCCTATTAAACAATTGGAACTATGCTCTGATTGGTCAACAGATCATAGTTATGCCACTTACAACAAGTGTGGCAACAAGAGGGTAAGGAGATATCCTAACGTGAGGCGGCCTATGCACCTGCAGGAGTTCAAGGATGCTGTTCATGCAGGAGTGGTTCTGGATGTCAGAAACAAAGTCATGGCATATGATATGGTTGTACCTACTGTAAAGCAAAAGTGGGTGATTACCTGATCAAAGCTGTGAAGCAAGATCAAGTGGGTGCTAACTTGGTTGAAACTGTGAGGCAAAACCAAGTCTGTAATTATGTCATTTGTGGGTAATTCTGTTTTTTTTCTGTGGTCTGAAATTTAAAGTGTTGCTTTGGCAACATTTTTGACAAAAAGGGGGAGTAACAGGTGATACCCCAGGACAACAGATTATTGTGTTAAAACAGATATTCATGACAGATTCAAGATTCCCTCCCCTGCAGCTGATGTGTGATGAAGTTTTCATATAACTTCTGTATGTGTGCTGTTATGTGAAGTTTTTATTTAACTTCCATGTGTGTGAGTGTGCTGCCACTCTGAGTGTATTAGCTAGGTCTATTTCCTGCTAGATGTGTGATTTCCGCTGCTATGAACTCTGTTGTGGGATCAAAGTGTTTTAGCCAAACAATTGCCAAAGGGGGAGTTTGTAGGTGTTTAATTAACTGCATTGTATGGTAAAACACTAGCTGGATTCTAATGTCTTGACTGATGTCATGACATGTTGTGAAGGTGTTTGTGTGACTGCATTGTAGGTTAGAATATCTAACTGTACTCTGATGTCTTGACTAATTTCATGACTCACTTGAGTAGTTTACTGCAGGATTAGCTAATACAGGATTTATTGAATGTCAAATTGGATGTGGTGACATTCATCCATGTCAGCAGATACTGCGGAATAGAACAGTTGGTGTTCTGTTAGAGCTCTGTATTCATTTCCAGTCTGGTTATCAAGGAAATACCAGACCTGGCATAAGGCCTACTATCTGAATGTCAAACTGGATGTTATGACATTCATCATTGACAGCATATACTGAACAATAGACAGAGTGGTGTTCTGCTACACTTCAGTATGTTTCTCAGTCTGTTCTTCAAGAGGATAACAGAACTGACTTAAGGCTAAATGTGTAAATGTCAAATTGGATGCTTTGACATGTATTAATGTAAGCTGCTACTGTAGAATGGACAGTTTGGTCCTGTACAGTTCAGCAAACTTGTACAGTCTGTTTTCAGGAAAAACAAACTTAGCATATGGTCCTTGATGTCAAGCTGAATGTTGTGACATTCATTCCTGACAGCATATGCTAGATTGTAGGTTGTTTAGTTTTTCTGTTTCAGCTTTTTCTCAGGCTATTCTTCAGGGATTCAACAGCTGAGAGAAAATCCAGGAAATCAACAACCAAGCTACATTTAATGAACCTAACAAATATTATATTTGTTAGTAACCTAGATGTGGAATTTAAGGGAACTCGCATGACCTTAAATTCAGGAGAATACAAGTGCAAAGCCCAAGTACTGCAATATAAAAGGAAGTCGTTCCTTCATTCAGAACTGGGGATTTTGAGGCGTGAAGATTTAGTGTGTCCATCATACTTCACTGCTGTATTTTTGTGAGTCTTGTATTAGACATATCTTGTAAGCCAAGCTATTATCGCGTAGATGATTGCATTGGTATAGGGTGTTCATTGATTGTAAGTGTTGTGTCACTCTAAGCTTTTAAGCGTGAGTGTTGTGTGTCTTGATTAAAGCTGTTAAGCACAATCAAGAGTTGTTTGAAGTGTGACTTCAAAATTGTCTTTAATATTGATTAAAGGTAGTAATCACTGAGGTGATTGAGGGGGAGTAAGTAGGAACTCTGATCTTAGTGTAAGATTGAAATTGCATTGGGTAGGGATTAAGTGAAGAGTTGTAAACGGGTGAGTTTAGCTTTGAATTAATACTACTGATAATGGATTTCCTCCCTGGCTTGGTAGCCCCCAGACGTAGGTCATGTTGGACTGAACTGGGTAAACAATTACTTGTGTTATTTACTGCACTTACTTTTATGTTCTGCATAATTCTTGTCTGTGCAGAATTGGAGGTCATAACAACCTGTGTGACATCGAATGTCTGTTAACTAGAATTTCACAATGAACAACACTTAGTTGATGTGCTAGAGGATGACGAAGAGGAAGACTGCACCAATTTTGTGACGCATGGAAAGACTTGCAACAATTGGACTGCTGTTGATGTTCCTATTATTTTGCCTCGATCTAAATAATTGTTGTTATATGTTTTCAAAATCCGTCTCTTATGCCTAAGGGATAAGTGAACATTGTTTGGGCATTTTCAAATTGTTCAGTAATAAAATTAATTCTATTCATCCATATCTATGATGTTTTATTTTTATTTTTTGCTTTATTCCGAAAATGGTAATCACAAAAAACATAAATAAATAATATAATTGTCCATCTGCATAATATTTGGTCACAAATTCACTTCTCTAAAATCAAAATATCAAATCATCATGCAAGTTGGTTCCTAACCCCATTGAATATAATGATCCTTCTCGTTCTCCAAATTTTGAATTCCCTGTGTTTGAAGCCGGGGAGGAAAGTGATGTAGAAGTGAGTGATGAATTATCTTGTCTTCTTGAGCAAGACGAAAAGACCATTCAGTCGTTCGAAGAGCAGATTGAGCTAGTCAACTTGGGTTCTAAGGATGATGTGAAGGAAGTCAAGATTGGGTCTCGACTGTGTCCAGATGTCAAGAAGGGGTTGATTCATCTTCTTCGAGAGTATTCAGATGTGTTTGCTTGGTCCTATCAAGACATGTCTGGTTTGGATTCTGAGTTTGTGGAACATAGATTGTCTTTGAAGCCAGAATGCCCGCCAGTCAAGCAGAAGTTGAGAAGAACACATCCTGATATGGATGGAAGATCAAAAAGGAAGTGCAGAAGAAGATTAACGTTGGTTTCCTTGTGACCGCTGAGTATCCGTAATGGGTGGCCAATATTGTGCTTGTGCCAAAGAAAGATGGATATGTCCGCATGTGTGTTAATTATAGAGATTTGAATAAAGCCTGTTCGAAAGATGATTTCCCTCTGCCACACATTGATATGTTGGTAGACAATACTACTAAATTCAAAGTCTTTTCGTTTATGGATGGATTTTCCAGATATAATTAGATCAAGATGGCACCCGAAGATATGGAGAAGACCACATTCATTACACCTTGGGGAACATTCTGTTATAGAGTGATGCCTTTCGATCTAAAGAATCATGGTGCGACTTACCAGAGAGAAATGACTACTCTTTTTCATGATATGATGAATAAAGAGATTTAAGTTTATGTTGATGACATGATTTCTAAATCAATTGATAAAGAGGAACATGTTGAGCATTTGTTGAAGCTATTCCAACGTTTGAGGAAGTATAAACTCCACTTGAATCCCAATAAGTGTACTTTTGGTGTTCGTTCTGGTAAGATGTTGGGATTTATTGTTAGTGAAAAGGGTATTGAAGTTGATCCTACCAGGGTCAAAGCAATACAAGAGATGCATGCGCCCAAACTTGAGAAGCAAGTCAGAGGTTTTCTCGACCGCTTGAATTATATTTCCAGATTCATTTCCTACATGACTGCCACATGTGCGCCTATATTCAAGCATCTTCGGAAAGATCAGTCTTGTGATTGGACCGAAGACTTCCAGAAACCTTTTGATAGTGTAAGACCCCAATTTTGTCCCTAAGATCCCTCATGGCATCATAACATTGCACTTGCATTGCCTCAAGGATCATAAGCATCTTGGTTCCCTTTGCCTTTGGGTGGGACTTCTTATGAGTCGTTTGAGATCACCAAGCATGCTTGAATTGTATATCATTGCTTTTCTTATTTTGTTTACTAACCAAAAGCACAAAAATACGTCACTAACATCTTTTGTTTGTAGCTTGAGCAATCACAAGGTCAAAGGCTTCAAGGAGATCATTGGTACAAAGATATGGTCAAGAGGAGATGAAAGCAAGCATGGTAATGGTTCCCAAAGCTCTCATCCATCAAATACGCCTCCCTAGCATCTCAATTCATCATTTTAATCAAAACAAGTCAAAGGGTTTGAGGTTTGTGCCCCAAGGAAACCCTAGTTCATTTGTGCACCATAATGCCTTGCTTTTGAAGCAACCTCAGCCCATGGTCAAATACAATCAAGGAAAGTTCTTTAACTCATCATTTCATGCATATTTAAACTTATTTGAGTGTCCTAAATCATCAATTCATCAAGATATGAGTCATGGCCTTGAGAAGTTGATCAGTCAATTCATTTGACTATTTTGTAATGCACTGAGACCTAAATTTTTATGTGTTGGTCAAATGGAGATGGTTCCAAAAGAAACAATGTTCTTAATGCCAATATGAACAACTTTCATGTTCATCAAAAATTGATTTGAAGCTTGGAAGGTCATCTCCCATTCCAATACATTATAGGTCATTTTGACTGAAACCCTAATTTTGGGTCAACTTCCCAAGCACATAACTCATTCATTTTTTATGATTTTGAGGTGGGATAAAATGCATTGGAAATCTTAAGATATCTAATTCAAATGTTATGTTGAACAAAATTTCAAAATCTCAAAGGAAATACATGTGATAATGCAAGACATTATAGGTCCTTTTGGGCCAAATGCATTAAAAGGCAAAAAAGTCCAACTTCAAGTGCCCATAACTCTTTCATCAAAAATCCAAATGATGCAAACTTTAAGTCCATTTTAATTTTATTGAGAAGATCTACAACTTTTATGTTGAAGGATGTTTCATTTAAGGCATGCATCATCAAAATAGAGGGGCATGAACATTGGCCAAATTTCGAAACCTTGCCTTGACATGTTTTGCACATTACACTTTAAACTCAAAATTCACCAATTTCCACACTTCAAATGGATTTTTGCCCAACATAAAAATTGTTCCTTACATCAAGACCTTTCCAACCATTATCCACATGCCTATGTTTGGATTTTCCAAATGGGACTCTCGAAGAAGGGAACATTTAGGTCCAAATATGGAATTCACATGAAATCTTGATACACAAGCAAATGCCAATCAAATTACACGTCCAATTCAACTTAGTTTGTGTTCAGCATTCATTTGCATCAGCTTTTGGGCCTCACATGCTCCTGTACAGGCCCATGCATGGAGGATCCAATTCTCATGCACACGAGTATTGCCTTGCATTGCTTCAAGCTCAGCTATAAATACATGCTCCTCTTCATTCAATTCTCAACCTAATGGCGCCTAAGATGCTGCACAACTGAATCCATAACCATTACCAAAGAAGCTATTTCACTTTTCTTCAAAATTTTCAGATCCAAAATTCAACTACATCTAGTTGAATCCTTGGATCTAGAGCTTCTAAACCTTCATCCTTCAGCTCATTGATCTTCTGTTTTGGCAAAGCAAGCAAGGAATCGAGCTCAAATCTCCAGAATTCAAGTTTGTTCTCCAACTGGTATTTTCTTTGAAACTCATCATATATTGATCCATTTTCCTGGCCAAAGTGTTTTCTGAAGTCCTCAACTGAGAGGCAAGCTAGTGGTAACTTCAATTTTGTTTTTCTTTGATCTACATTTTTCATACCTGAATCTTCCACCTCAGATTTCTTAACCTATAGAAATCTTGAGTGTCATTCAAGATTACAGGGGTGATGTACATCACCCCAGCTTCATTTTGGTATAAGGATCGTGCAAAATGGTGAAGGTT